>NW_024344240.1:5871806-5953051 GCF_902729225.1 Pteropus medius | reverse complement strand
CCTTTCCTTACCCTACACCCGCCATCCCCGAGTGATCGCATCGTGAGACTGGGAGAGGGACCAGGAACTGGGTGGCTCCTGCCTCCGGAACGCTCTCTTTTCCTGAACAGCTCGTGTGTGACACAAGCCTCTCTTCCCTGTGAAGAGGGCTGCTCTGTCTGTGCTGGGGTGGGGATGAGAATGGGGGTTGGAAACGTAATTCCATGAAGAATGTAGATGCTCTATTTTGTCCAGGTGCCAACTGCATTTTTTCCAGTTCAGCTTCTTTCACTACAAACCCGGTATATTTATCGCCCTTTGTCTGCCTCCAAGTCTTTTTCACTTGGTTCTGAACTCTGAGAAAAAAAGAGCCATTATGAAAAATAACTCTCAATATCTCGCTAGGGGTAAAGAGGTAATCGCTCGAGAAGCAACTTGCTCGCTGTGCTTTCCTCTTCCCTGCCTCCTTGCATGTGCGCCCCTCCCTGCTCAGTCTGAGACTCTCATATCACCTCCAGGAGACTTAGGGCTGCAGTGGTTGGAATGAGCCACAGGGGGCCGATGCCTCTGGTCATCAGAAAGAAGAAAGCAACAAACTTTCCTGAGCCTCCCTTTTGGCTTGGGTTGGCCTCCAGTTTCTCAGAGGCTGCATCTTTTATAGGGATCCTAAGTAAATCACTTTTAGAAAGGAAGAATTCGGTGGTGGATTGGAAGGCTCAAATATGAACTTAGATATATGATTATCCATGGTTTGATGATGATATGTAATAAACATGCCTTTTTATTTTCCTGGCACCTACATACTTTACATTGTGCTAGCACCAGGTGGGTGTGTGTGTGTGTGTGTGTGTGTGTGTTGTAGAGGGGGTGAGCAGGCCCGGCTGGGGTGCCCCTCAAGGATTCAGCCTTCAAGTTAATAAACTAGCTTCCTTTCTACAATTTTTCCTTTGTATGAGCTCACCCACCCAGATACCTCTACTTCCTTCATCACATTAATTTTGCTTTACTCTGGGATTTTTTCTCATGCAGCCCTAATCCTTTAGGACCAGGAGGCTTCAGGATGCTCTTCTGCCTCAGGTACTGCTGGGAGAATATTTAAAGTAGCCGCCCAGTTGGCAGCACTGCCCTCCTTGTCATCCCCCACTTCCTCCACTTGCATGCCCCCACAGGCCACACAAAAGGCTCTCATCCACACTCCCCACCCCCTCTGCCTCCTGATGACACTGTGTGCCCCTCCTATTGGGGTCTGTGAGCATGGCAAACTACCTTCTCAATGGCAGTTGTATCCTGATCTATTGGCCATATCTAGAAAACAAAACATATTTTTAAAACGGTTTAGAGTTCCTGAACCAGAAAGCAAGCCAAGGGTGGAAGGATGATAACGTAGCCGTCTCTCTAGGAACCTCAATCCATGCCACGCACTGCTGTAAGCACTTCACAAGCATTAGTTCATTCAATCTTCATGCAGCTCCTACTGTCAATAGGTGCATTTTTCAAATAAGGAAAATGGGAAGGGAGAAGTTGAACGACCTTCTCAAGGTGACACATCCAGGGAGTGACAGAGAAGGCAGGGAAGATGAGACACATCTTCTGAAAGGAAGGAGAATGGTGGAAACGGCTTTGGGCTGGCTTCAAAGCAAAGATTTTTTCTGTTTATGAGAAAAATTGGAAATCACAGCAGCGTCTTCATGCAGTTGCTACAGATAAGCCATCTGGGTCTCGCACATTAAAGACTCTGCCCCTGGATTTTAATAAACGGTAATGAAAACTGATGGATTGGCTGCGCTCTCCTCAAAAGTCTTCTGCTTATCAACCGAAGACAGGGCCAGGCTTTCGCAAATCCCCGACGATTTCATACTCTCGTTCTCACATCCCAGACATCTCAGGAGATAACTGGAACGACTGAATCACATCAAGTCCTTTCCTGAGCAAGTTTCTCATTGTCTCGCTGTGCTGCTATTGCTTACGAGCTCCAGGGAGTGAATTGGGAAAATCACAAATCCATTTTACAGTTGAAAGTCAACAGTAATGCCTTCCTACTCTGGGGAAGCCAAGAACTAAATTTCACAAAAGTGAACTCGAAAAACTTCAGTTTTGTTTAAATCATGTCAAAGCAAGAAGTTGAAAATTCAAGTTCAGTCACTGACCTCCTCCCCTCCCCCCACCCCACCTCCTTGCCTTTTCATTTTGCTCTATGAGAACTTTGCAATAGTGAATTTGTTTTTCGGCCAGATTCTTTGTAACTTAAAACCCATTGACTTCAGTCTGATTAATATGCGTGCTGTAGACAGCCAAGGGTTTCTGGGTCCATATGAGCAAATTTCCGTACTTCAAAAGATACCCCAGAACAGGAAGCGTTAGCGTCTCCAAATTTAGTGTGAGTTGATGGTTAAAATCACATGGCACCTTCTACAAAAGTGACCTTGGCTAACGGCCATTTGACCCAACATGCTGGAACCAGTTGGCTTTGCCTCTTTCACTGATTAAACACTTCTTTCTTCAGGAAAACCTACTTCAGCTTTTGTTTACCTGGGAAGTTCAGAGAAAATCTTTCCTTCCCAAAAACATGTTTGAGGCCCGCAGAGTCTGACAAGAGGGTACTTTGCAATAACACTTACAATTTTCCCCACCACACACCACCCAGTCAAGTATGTACATCATCAACATCTTCCAGAGAATTCAGGTGATGGCACCCACTGTGCACAGGAACTGATGGCTGCCTGCGATGCCACTGAAGAGAGGCCCACAACCGGGCAAGTCAGGCACTGGATCAGCCATTTCTGCAGCTGACGGTTACTATGAGGAGTTATGCAAATTTGCTATTTTGATAGTTTAAAACTGTCAAATAACAGTTTTTTTATGGTTTGACCTTATTCTACAGCATCTCCTCCAGCTTATTATTACTATTATCTGTATAAGAGTTGTGGCCAAACAACCTGGTTTCCTGGGACTGACCCAATTTTAGTACTGAAAGGTCACATCCTGGGAAATTACTCTGTCTAGGGCAAATTAGGAGTGGTTGGTCACCCTGCTGGGAGACTAGCTTCAGACTCCTCGGGTTGGTGTCTTGTCTGCCTCCTCTGCAGCATATGGCTTCATTAATAAGGTTAAACATAATTGCACCCACTAGGTGTCGAACATGGTACGTCTTCATCTAGTCCTCAAAATGGCCTTAGGAGGAGGCTTCTCCAATTTCTCCCGCGTGGTGAGGGTGGAGCTTTCCATGACTCCAAGCCTCTGCACCTGCTCTGTGCCAGCCAGTCCGCTAGGCCCTGAGATTAGAGTGGCGACAAGACAGACTGGGCTTCCGCCACAGAAACAGAAAAACTCCAATAGACTCCTGTTTAGTCATTGGACAGAATGCCTTTGAACGCAGCGCCTTGAACTTCAATGTCTTCCTGGGTTTTTGGACAAGGAAGAGGCTGGGAAGCGGGTTCGGCGTGTGGAGAGGGTGGGCTGAGTTAAACCCCGCCTATAACGAAAGTTTTGGGGCTCATTCTACCCTCTCACGTCAGAGGAATGTTGCAAGACTGAGTGAGGTTCTGCTCATCATCGGGATTGTTTGTCGGGCAGGCACTGGCCGAGGCGGTTGGTCACAGCCAGGTGAGACCTCTGAACGTGAAACCCGGGCAGGAAAGTAGGGCTTTGCTGAGCCCCATGCCCCAGTGTTCTGGATGGACACGTGCATTACTTTCCTTAGGCTTCTCTCCTTGCAGATTGCTGCCTTTATGAACAGCTTTTCATGGGTGTTACTGGTACACAATATTTTACTGAAAAGGAAAACTTATCAGAGAAATAAAACGATTCTTTCAAAGACAGCCAGCAACCTCCTGAAATGATTAGCTGTATTCCTGCAACTGGGGTGTGCCGTGGGCTCCCAGCCTACAAAAGAAGCTACAGCGCAAACAGGGAGCCTCTGTGTGGAGAGGCCATTCTACTTGAAGATTTAAGGAACTTTCTCAGATTTATAAAGAGGTGGAGTGGAAAATTCTTATGCATGTTTAACATAAATTAAACGTGTTTTGAAGTTACTTCAAGGTCTATTGCTGGGCTGTTGGCATAGAGTTAAAGTTTGGGGAGCACATAACCAGAATGAAGTAATAAGTCTTAGGGATCTGCTCTCACACATCCTTCAATTATCCCCTGAACTTGGTTCTATCCTAATATTCTCTGTAAATTTTTTTCTTTTGTCATGTGAGTCGCTCAAAAATGTGGAATCCATTTTGTAAAGACAAGCTACTTTTAATCAAAAATTGTAGGGCACTGTGAGTGATCAAACATATGATTACAATTTTCTGAATGGATTTTGGATACCAAGTTTTGAAAGCATTTTTTAATGTTTACATCATAGTAGAGGCTTGATTTAAACTACTTTATACTTCATGATAGTTGGTCTCTGACATTATATAAATTGACATTGAATAAAATTCTCCTTAAACAATTAGAATATGTGGTTGATTTCAAATGACTAATATTGTTATAATTATTATACAAGAGCATAAAGTATGATCTGCCTTAAAAACAAAGCATGGTTTCCTGTGGTTCGCAATTCATATTGGAAGGCTCAGAGTCATAAAGAGGCAGGTGAGCAGAAGATATAAATCACTTTTTTTTAAAAAAAGGGGCTACTTTTGTTTCTATCTTGGCTTCACTTGGTAGGAAGAATTATTTAGGGCCAAGTGTTAGCAGTAAGTATTGAGAAGGAGTTGGGCTCAGTTTTCGTTACCAGTTCAATTGACCGAGCCGTTAGCCTGGCATTTCGAAGGTCAAGAGTCTGGAACTACAAACCATCCCCCATAAGGAAAATTTCCGAGTGATTTCCGAGTCCGAAACTATGAAGTTTCTGTGGTACTGAGCAGGCTCCGTGGAAGAGGGCAGTTCACAGTTGCCCGCGTGTCAGGGAAGGTGTTCTTTGAACGCATTTATGCTCTTAAATGTCTTAGACTATTTTGATGAGGTGGCCTTGGCAAACAGGTTTTTGTTTCTTTTCTCCCTTCTGTATAAAGATTTTTATATTCTTTCAACCACCTTATGTTTAGTGACTGTTGTCTTTGCTAGCAGAGAGGAGATTCATTGAGTTTCTCCGTTCTAAACTGGCATTTTGTTGTGTTTTTGTTGTGTTTTGTATTGAGCTTTAAGTGACAGTGCCCTTACTCAAGTTATTAAGCATTTAACAATTATCAAGAACTAAGCTAGAGGCAAACTCACCAAGACAGAATTGTTATTTGAAATTCAAGTTATGGATGTTTTTCTTTAAATTTTATAGATTTTGCAATTTGTAAACAAACAACATTTCAATACTCATCTTCTCGGAGATGATAAAGCATATGAAACATTTTAACAACTTAGGAGACTATATCCTCAGTTTTTAAATGGGGGTGTTTTATTTATAAGTAATCAAAGGAGATGTTCGTTTCCATGCAAGGGTATGGGTAGAATATAAAATCTATCTGTGAGTATCAGCTAGGAAAGAAGGACTACGTGGTACTCGGTCTAGAGCTGTGTATATGAAAAGGAAAAACATGAATAATTATTTCTAACGATAAAAGTCACCAGTTGCCTCCCAGAAGAGATTAGAATCATCTCAGATAGTTATACGCTCAGTTTTCCATTATTTCGCATACACATCCGGGGAATTAGATTAAATCAACAAGTGAGAGAAGAGAAGAGTGGAAGCTGGACAGAAACTGTGACGTAGCTGCTACGGCGTTGCCGCAGCAACGAGCGCCCGCCGGGCCCCGCAGACTTTCAACAGAAGCTGCCATGAGCCCTCGGATCGTGTCAGAGAGGCAAAAACTGCTCCAGAGTCTGAGAGAATCCGGCCTGGAACCCAGGTTCAATCACTTACGGATTATGTCAGCTCGAGCAAGAGACTTAACTTCTCTGAGGCTCAGGTACCTCGTCTACAAAATGGGTGTGAACAATATGGACCTCGAAGATTTTTTTGAGAGACTCAAATAAGGTAAAATCTGTAACATGTATATCCTAGTTAACTTTTTAAACTGTTTTTACTTGATCTAATAGTTATTTATAACTGATATTTGACATATGGAAGTAAAATAGTCAAAAATCTTAAATTTATCTTGGTGTTAAAAATAACAATAGTGACAGCCATAAAAAAAAAAATAACAGGCAAGCATTGTCCTTTGGTTGACTTTGGTTAGCTTTAAGGGGTGTTAGTGTGATATAAGTTTAGTATTAATCATTATTAATGACCCTATGTACAGGTCTTGTTCCAGTCGAGAGAGAGAAACCACACAGAACTTTGAACATGGAAATTTTAAGGTAAAGAATATTAACTGTAACAGGGACGGGGGAATGAGATCTGTAAGAAGTAAAAGAACTCTAAAGAATATAGGAATAGCAGCGGAAAGCAGCAGCCACCACTGCTGGGCTGAGATGAACTTTCAGGAAACGCTGAGATCCATACCTCACTGGGGAGGGCAGGGTCCCGGTTCACCGGCTGGCAGACAAGCCACCGTGGTGCCACACTGGCGGAACTTGCTGGAAATCTCTTCTCTAAGGTGCTGCAGAAGGCTGTGGGGACATCCCCTTGGAGGCACTGAGCCATGGCCACAAAACTGTCTTGGGGATGCTGCTCAGGGTAGCCGCTGGTCAGTGAGTGTTGCAGAAGCTGCATGCTGGGGCAGTCGCCTGCGCTGCAGGAGTCCCCAGAAGCAGAAAATAGAAAAACTCCTATAATTTTTCTCCAGTGACAAAGCTGTTAACATCGTACCAGATGGCAAAGCAAAAATGTCTAAGTGGCCCAGAACCACTAACGCAGAACAGGCCAAAAGAGTGACTTTGGAGCTGAGGGCCAGTACAGGATAGCTCTACCTTCAGCGAAGCAGCTCTCCAGAAACACAGATGAAACACATACAGAAGGGCTTACGGAGCGAGAAGACATAATGGCACACAGTGCATGAGAGCTTGCCCCTGTCCTTACAGAGAGCCTGGACTGCCTGGTGTTCACCTTCTGTGTATTTGTTTTCCTTACAATGCACTTGGGAGGTGAAGCTTGCATGGAGGGACACTTTAATAAACAACTTTATGAACCTTGCGTTATGGCTATAAGTCATTATTCATCATGCGATATAGGGCATTCAAGTGGGAAGTCTGCGGGGAATTTTCTCTGTGGTTGCACTTCCTGTGACTAGTAGGTGGTGCTTCTCCTACGTGGTGATACCTGCCCCACCGTTTGTGCTCAGCACAGTCATGGCTGAATACTGACTTGCACACCTGAGGAGATTTGGAGAAGGTTTAATGGAAGAAATTAATCAAAGGTGGAGATTTAAAAAGGAAACATCAATGAGACTAATACAAACATCGATGATATAAATATACTTCCCCTGGTGGATCAAATTTTGCCCTAAGCTTTCTTTCCAGAGCCTTGCGAATTAATTAATTGGCATTTGATGGATTGATTGCAGACAACTGCAGTTATTAAGTTGGAGCCAATGCCTGAGTTCCTCGTTCAGGACGTCTGCACAGGGGTAGACCATGAGTATGAATTTAGTAAAAGAAAAAAAGTCCAAAAGAGAGTAAAATTTCTAAAATCACTTAGGATTTATTCTTTCTTGTTTTTTCTTTCCTATGGTTTTTCTTTTTGTCTAATAATAGGTTACTTATTTAAAAAAATCTTATTAAATATCTAGAGATTTAAATCTTACTGAATAAAAGGCAAGAATCATCACTGATAAAAGGCAAGAATCATCACCGAACGAGAAGGGAAATAAAAAGAAAATAAACCATGAAAGACTACCTTTGAGCTTATGTCTATGTGATTTGTTAAAGTCTGATGAGGGAGATATAAACATAGGCATTGTAGCGACATTGAGCTGGCAGGTCCATTGCTTAAATTCCTCTAGATATTTCATATTTGCATTTCTTATTTTTAGTATCTCATGGGAAGAAGCTGTATTCGATGTTTAAAATAAAAACACCTTGCAAAATGGGCGTGAGTAGGCTATGATTACTATATAGATAGCAGGGAGAGCTAATAAGAAAGTTTAGTATGGCAGAGTCTTTTTTATATCAAAGGCTCTCATAGAGTAGTTAGTAAAATGTATGTTCCAGTAGCTATCTACTTACTGCTTTACCATCATCGGTAGTTTAGGGTTGTAGGGTTTGTCTCACTTGCCAGGAACATCTCTGTATCCTATTTAATCTTTTCGATTATTTTTGTCAGTTACCAACAAATTGCATGTATAATGAGATAATGTATTTAAAATGCACAGTGATTCTTGTCCTTTCCCATCTGACGTATTTCATTTAGCATGATACTCTCAAGATCCATCCATGTTGTCGCAAATGGCAATGTTTCATAATTTTTTATAATTGAGTAGTGTTCCATTGTATATATGTATCGCATCTTCTTTATCCACTCAGCGGTTGAAGGACACTTCATATGTGGGATATAAAACAAAACAAACACAGATACAGACAACAGTGTGGGGGTTACCAGAGAGGTATAGGGGTAGAGGGAGGATCAAAAGGGTAAAGAGGGTCAAATACGTGGTGACAGAAGACTAGACTTTGGGTGATGAGCACACAATGGAATATGAAGATGATATATTATAACACTGTATACCTGCAATTTATATAATGTTATTAACCAAAATTACCCCAGTAAATTTAACTTTTAAAAACTCATGGTAAAGTACTAACATCACCCATCCTTCAGCAGCACTTGTACATAGGATATATAAAAAGTAGAGTTTGATTTTACACAGGTCGTAACTGAAAAAAAAAAAGATTATGTAAACCGTTTGAAAAGATGCATCAGTTGCCCAGTGGCTTTCCAGCAGAGTACCATCACCAGGAGTGATTCATCTTCACCTTCTTTAATTTCCTATATTCTGGTTTGATTTCTAGCTGCTCTGGGTCAGCTTTTCTTTATGTGTCTACCTCGAGTCCACGTGAGACCTCTGGGACTTTCTTCTCTGAATCTTGTCTTTACTCTGCCCAACCATGATGAGTTTTGCTCTTCTTCAGGGCCTTACGTTATTGTAAGGGGACCAAGTTCTCCCTTCCATACATAATGGAAAGTAATCTCTAGCAACCCCCAAACTGGCTTTGTTAAGATAATTTTGGCTCTGGAATAATTTAAAGCTATCCCTTTTTTCTTTTAGAAATATATTTGATGAACACTAAGTAATACTTTCTATGTACCAGACACTTTTCTAAGCACTTTATAAGTCTCATACATTATAACATCTCTGAGTAGGTTCTATCTAGTATATTTTATCTAACTTTGTATAAAACAGAAACCAAGGCAGAGAGACTGAATGACTTACCCAGAGCTGTGAAGCCAGGAATTGGGAGCAGCAGGATTCCAAGGCAAGGATTCTGACACCAGCCTCTATGCTTTCAACGACTCAACTTTTAACAACTCTTGACCACCCTCATTAAACCATCTTCAAGTCTGCTACTGCCAAGGAAAGGAATTCTAGGCTTAATTAAATGAAGACTGAAGATTTAAGAATGGAAGTTTTAAAAAGTTCAACAAACAGTTGTGATGTCATGGTCTACAGGGAAGGTGACCCAGGAAGATGATATTTTGAAAGGTGGTTTTTCTTTAGTTTTGTTTTGTTTGTAGCACAGAGGAAATGAGAGAGTTCTGAGCACAGAAAATGAGGGGGACCCAGGGATTGGAGCAAGAAACAGGAGCTATCAGAAGTGAAGACTCATAGAACAAGAGAGAAAGTGGATTGGGCTTATGAGATCAATGCATGGCTTACCATCATTGTCCAGAGCAAAGCACCTAGAAAATCATTTAAGATGAGAACAAGGAGGGAAATAGAAGAATGAGCATCAGGTAAGATGGCACTGGGGACAAAGGGATGTTTGATGCCATCTTGTGTGGGATTTGCTACCTTATTTCTCCTGGAATTTTTGCCTTTCTAAACTTGGTGGTGGTTGTGCCTCAGAGTTACACTTTTGGAAACAGTTAAAACACTCTAAAAATGAATGATCAGCATTATGTTATAAATGATCTTGATGAGGGTGATAACTGGGAAATGTTTGAAGCCCGAAGCAGCCACTCTGTAAACATAGAGTTTATCACTGAGCTCAGGAATAAAATGGCCACATGCTAACCATATTAAAGAGTCATCTAAACAAGGCAAAGTATTGAAAAGTGGCACAATTTTTATTAGTCAAGTTAGGAACACAATACCCAAACAAATTGGGCAGTAATGGGTTTCTGACACCTCCACCTAATACCTTTGGGACTTTGAACAAGTTAGTTAAGCTCTCTGTGTATCTATACCCTTGTCAGAAAAACACAGAAAATACCCAAATTGTGTTGGTTAGAAATGACACCTGTTAAGTGTTTGGTCTCCAATACCTGGCACATAGTAGGTGCTTACATATTTGCTGAATTAATAGTGAGAATGAAAAAAATATATATATAATTTCTCCGCTGGAAAAAAGTTAAAGACTCAAAAAGCCTTCCTTATATTGAGAATTTATAAAAACACAGAGAGTAGAGAATGTTTGTATTTCCACTATTCAGAATTGATGACCACTACAATTGTTAGAGATGCTTTGTTTTCTGAATGAAATAAAATAAGCAAATTATTGCGCTTTTCAACAGTATGTTTGGATCAAGGACACGTGTAAGGAGTGTATTCTCTGGGCAGGTAGCATAGGCTGAGAGATCAGAGGGAGAGAACAGAGCTAGGTACTCCACCTTCATTTGGCTTCCTTTGCTTTCTGGCAAGTAGAAAGGTATTTTAGAGTGGAACAAACATTGGCAAAAGAATCTGAAGCTCTTTGTCTAGCAGCATTTCGCCTGAGGTCGGAAGCAAACAGGGATGCCCTTGGGGTATCACTCATTGTCATGTGATATTTGAGGGAGTATGGAGAAGATGACCATTCCAGAGAAGTGAAGAACGCAGACGTGCAGCCGTTCCGGAGGGAAACTAAACCATCATGAACTAATGGTTGGAGAGCTTACCCAGGCAGCACTACGGGTCAGTGCTTGAATGGTTAAGAAGAACCTGGAAGAGGAAGAGCTGATTCGAGGAACTTAGCACACATTTACTCAGGAAAAAATTCTTTCCAGAGTAAACTTCTTGGATTGAATTGTGGACTGGGAAATGGCAGAGCTGTGTTTAAGTGAGAACTTGAAAATTCCCTTTTGATATCTTCGTGGATAAAATGCTAAATATAGATAGGGTGATGATATAGTTAGGTAGATTGATAAGTAGGTGGATGAAAATATCTGTACGGAATGCTGAATAATGGTTGATGATAGCACAGTAGGAATGTGCTCCTGGTATGCCTGTCCTCAGTGGTAGGAACCGGCCATATTTAATAACGAAGGAGCTTTGCAGAGATGACCTAAAGATTATTCACAGGCTTTCAACGTTAACATTTAGACACTTCTCTACAATTCCATGTTTTTTTGATAACTTGTTCATTTAATCTAACAAATGTCATTTAGCAAATGTGAAAGTTCATTATATGAAAGGAAATGGTAAATCTCTAATATTCAGCAATGAAGTCTTTGTTGTAGCTGTAACACACTTAGAATGATATTAACAGTAAGAATGAAACTCTTTCAGCCTGTTATTAAAGCTTCAGCTATTCTGGGCTAATATTTTATCAATATTTTACACTTTGATCTCATTTTCATTGCATGTCGCTGTTTAGTGAATTAAATTGCTGAAACTGGATTTATGGATATCCTTGAGGGATTAAATACATCTTTTTTTGGTTGGTTGTAGTCCTTCATTCGTTTAGCAAACAATAAAGTCTCCTTTTGTTTGGTTAGTGTCAGGCCTCAGGGATTGAATTCTAATTGATTCAGGATAATCATAGTAACCCCATTTCTTTCGCCAGTGATTGGTCCAGGGGTTGCATAAGACCTCATTCTGGCCGATGAGCTCAAATGAGAATTCTGGGAAAGATTTCTCTCCTTGATCGAGGAGATTGTGGGTCAAGGGGCAGCTCTTTTCGGCTTCTCCTCTTCCTCCCTTTGGATACTGTTGCGTGAGCACATGATGTCTATAAGACAACAAGCCTAAGGACAAAAGCCCAATGCTGAGGAACACACAGTGAAAAGGCGAGGAGTGGTGGGCGCTCAGTGGCATTGCTGGTGTGCCAGGCCAACCCTGGGACTTCCTGCCTGCCTCCGAACTGGAATTAGATAAATGATGCTTTAAAGCACTGTTGCGTGTACTTGACATTACTTGCTGCTGAACAGACCCCAACTGAGGCAGAAGGATCACTAATTTTTGGTGGGGCCCCAGAATAGTTTCTTCCAGCTATTCTGGTACAAGGTAAGAAATCTGTTAAATTCTGAAATAGTTTATCAGGTCCTTCCAGAAGTTAATGCAGCCTGCAGTGATAAACTGAGAGAGAAAAACTTGTTTAGCCTTTGAGAGATTGTTTTGTTTGTTTATTGTGTTTGCTTGCACATGATATGTACATTAAGTTAATTTAAAAGCCCCTTTGAATAGTTGATTTGGAGATGACATTTAAATATAAAAAAGATACATGTGTATCTTTTATATACATGTGTACTGAAAGAGTGAAATTAAAAATAAAAGAGATCTGACATTTTTTAGTTTGTTTTTCACTTTTATTCTCTATGCCAGTTGATTTATTAAGGCTTTTTGGATGTGAGCTTATCATATTGCAATCTTCTCCAGGAAAAGGCAATTTGAAGGTTCTTGTGGCTGAAGGCACATTATGATGGCAGCAAATCAAATAGAACATGGACTTTCATTTAAGACTGTCAATTTGATGAATAGAATGAAGTTGACTTAAAACAGACAGGACCTGATAAAAATGATCTATTTCTAACAGGTGGAAAGCATGTGGAATGATAGTTAAATAAAGCACATTCAGTTACTATGTTCCAGAAATTATATATTTTGATTTTTTTGAACATATAGAATTAAATTTAATAAACTACAACCTAGAATCTTACAATCCAAATTCTCTTTAAATAATGGCCATTTTGATAAATTTAGAAATCATGTACATAGTTCTTCCTCGTTTCTTTGGTAGAAATTTTAATTCTTCAAACAATTATTTTTGCTTAATTTGTTATTCAGAAAGAATAAGACTTTTTTTTAAAACCAATTTTATCTTCCAATTTGTTATAAAATCCTAACCTTATATGATTAATTTGTACTTTGTGATTTTTCTTTAATATAATGCTTGTGTAGGCTCTGAGAATCATTTACTCAATATTTTTTATTTATCACATGTTTATGGACTGCCTACTCTTTGCCTTTTAGTGGGGGAGAAAGACATATCAAACAATAACGTAAACAGATAAACTATTTAAATGATGATACTCTATTATAAAGTGCTTTGAAGAGACAACCTGTGGGTCCCGATCTGGTCTGAGGGTCAATGAAGTTTGGACTGAAACCTGAAAGACAAACGAAATATATTATACATACCTACATTACTCTTACTCAGTGGTTTTTTTCCCTTGGTAATTTGATCTTGAGTGTATGAGTTGTGTTCAGGTGACTCGCGCCTGTTAGAGAGCTGGTCTGAGCCCCAGATAGAGGAGAGAAAGTAGCAAAATCACACACAAGGAGGCTTGAAGATGGTTATCTAAAGAAGTCCAAGAAAGCAGCATCCCTGAGCATGGCCCAGAAGAATCCAAGAAGAGAAGGAAAAGCTCAAATGGCAGGTCCTGGGCAGGAACATAAATAGCTTGTTTCTGTAGTTTTGTATCCAAGAAAACAAAAATCGAGTTATTAATCTTATATGGGAGTATTTTCATTTTTATTTTATGTATTTCAATCATTTAGCAACTCATGGAGTCTCTAATAACAGTTCGAGTGCCTTAATTTGAGAAAGAGTGGATCCAGCACTGTACCTGAAATAAGCTTGGTGTCCAGTCCCTGGAAGACATGTTCCCTGGGGGCCAGGGCTACTGTCTTTCCCATCTATGGCTCTCTTATCTGTGCCTGGAACAGGGCCAGATGCATAGTAAGTGTGCAATAAATACCTGCTGAATGAATGAATGAATGAATGAACGAACAAATGACTGTCAACTAAAAAATGAGAGTGCATTCACATGGCTGTACATGTATTGATTAGGAAGGACATTTCAAACTCTCAGTTTTCCATTCTCTCTCCCACTCACAGTCCCAGCTTCTACAGAAAATCAGAGCTTTCCATCACACTGTGAGAGTCTTCAGGATAAGTTCTTTGTTTTACTCTCGTTTTTACTTTCAGAGCCTCAGAACTCAATGAGGGAAATAGTAATTGCTCAATAAATTTGTGTAGAAAGATTGAGTTTCAGTACTGCTTGGGGATCAATATTATTCCTTTCAGTAGCTCTGGGATTCCAAGATTCTGGGCTGTGGGGCCATCTGAATAGGTAAGATGGCTTACTCATGATGTCCTTTTGATCACCCACAAAGCTCTTCGTAGAGGGGCCAAGGTGTCTGTACCTGCTGTACATCACACCTAGACCTATAGAAGGTAGCATTACAGAAAGTACCAGGGCACTGATGTTTTCATCATATTTGTAGAGTTTACACAGCTCTTGTCTTCTTATGAGATTGGAGAATTTGTGAAAACATATTATAAATAGTAAAACATTATTCGAGTTTACAGTATGAACTCCACAGATTTCCAAGGAACCAGGGTCAAACATTGCATTTACTTAATATGTAGCTTCACTCCCTTTTCACTTGTAGGTTTCCACTTTCAGACATCCTTGGCTCTCTGAAATTTACTTGTGAAAGAAGCTACATTGTTTATCCTGTAGCATTTCCCACATTCTGGACTTTGATGTTGTTATATCCATGATGTCAATTAGCATGGTCTTCTAAATTCTGATTAGATCTAGATATCTGATCAGAGCCAAGTTCATGTTCATTTTCCTGTAATAGTGCTTAGGTGGTGGGGTGTATTTCTGAGGAGGCACATCTCTTTTGATAATATTAAGATTGATCAATGAGTTCATGGCGTATCATCCCGATCAATTCCATTGTAATCTTCCCATCGACTTTTTGCCTCATGATTTTAGTAACCACTGATCATCATTGCCTAAATCTTTTTTTATTATGGGCTGCAAAAAGGCAATATTGTAACTCAAAGTAGATGGTAAATCCCACCCAAATCTGAACCCGGATGGCCAGATTCAAAGTCCAGTGAGTAAGAAGAAGCAACTCTGAATGATCTGAAAAACTGTCACTCTTCTTTTTCAAATGTTATACCATATCCACTCCTTTCATTTCAGCTAAAATCAACTTGTCTTCCTTACCTGTAGTGCTTGGTTGCATTATCAAATTACAGTCCAATATTATTTTAAAGGATTCTTGAATTATAATGAAGGTGGAAGAAATGTTGTACAATCAATTTTCTTAGAATTTTCTCTTTACTGTGAACATAGATAACTTCAAAGTGAAGTAGAGTTGTAAGCAGAAGAAAAGCGTGAGTGCTCACAGAGTATGTGCATATCAAAGAGTGACATAAAAACAGTTGGGTTAGTTTTATGCAGTGTTCTCACTGTTCTGGTAACAGTACATAATAAGTAGGTGCTATGAAATGCGGATTGTATAATTTGGTGATTCTGCATATGAGTTAATGTTCTCATATTTGCATTTAAAATTAATATTGGACAATATAAAGATGGATAGTAAAATTTCCACTAATTAAAATTTTTAATTTTTATTTACCTCGAACACCACTAAGTAGCAAATAAAAAAACAAAAAGCCATGACAAGTCATGAAAGAAAGAAAAAATTTTATATTTTAATAGATTTTAATGGCACTTTTGTGCTGCTTTTTGAAAAAGAGCTTGACATTTTCATCTTGCACTGGGCCCAGCAGATTGCATAGCCAGTCCTGTCTGCAAGAAACCATGGAATTTTATGTCCCTTTTTCTTCTTGATGTCATACTTGACTATTATTTTTCTCTTTTTCTCCTGATTATTTTGACAATTTGTATAGTCTTACAAAATCTGGCTCAATGGATAACCTTCTCATTTAATCTTTTGATGCTTTAAAAATCTAAAACCTGAGATGCTTCAAGCTCTCCACTTACAAGTAAGTGTTCAATGTGAGGGGATGGTATTCTGATCAATTAATTAACCTCTTATCTGTTTTTTTGTTTTTTGTTCAAAGATTGTATTTAAATAAGAAGACAGAATCCAGGTTTTCAGTTTTAAAGAAGGAAGAGAGTAAAAACAATTATTTCTTAGGCTTGTTAATATCAAACCACATCAAACTAAACTATGACAAAAACCCTCTTGCACTGAAAATGTTCCACTCTGGGAGTGGAGTTTGTTGTTAAATATCAGACTCCTAGCAATCAGGTTATGCTTGAGCATTTCTTGGAGAGTAGAATATCAAAATAGATGTCCCTGTTGGGCTATGAACAAAAATATAGTAACTTACTTTTATTTTTCTATGCAATTTTATGAAAGGGTTATTATCTTAATGTTAAATTTTTGCTCTTCTTACGAGTTGCCATTTATCTCTGCATCTTTTTTTTTTCTTTTTCTGATCGTCTTCGCTTTATTGAAGAAAAGAGTTCCAGTCTCTGCTGAAATGCTTCAAAATTAACTGCCGGTTTTGCTGTAAAAATGAGAATTGGTTTGTCAAAGAGAAGCTACCATTTGGCAGTTCCATTCTGTCCACCTCCCCAAACCCCTCCAGAACTAACTGTTCTTGGAGATAACGTGGTGCATTTATATCCAGAGAATTCATCACGCATTATTATTATTTTTTTTTTGTATCTAAAATTGTGTCAAATTTGACTCCCTTCGTTTTCATTTCTATTTTTCAATTCCTTTTAAGGTAACATTGCTAGTAACTAGTTACTCTTACTACTCTAATTCCGGTCGATTTCATACAATTTATTTCTCTTCTATGTACATATTATAAGGCTGCTTCTATTTTACTCATAATTTCCCTTTGTTTCTTTTCATTTTTGTGGTTCCTGTTTCACTTGTCAGCACATTCCTTAGGTCTATAAATACTAGCTAGTGTCATACATTTATTCAAATATGCATAGACAGAAGAGGTCAGGTCAACCTGGGCAAGAAATCTAAAGAAAAACTCTCCGAGCTAATACTTGTGAATCAGACGGTGACTAATAGATTCCCTCTCAGAACTTCCTTCTGGGTGAGGGTCCAGCTCAGGAGGTCTGCATCAAGCAATACCGATCTCCCTCAAATGTGAATTGGGTCATGTCATGTCCTGCTTAAAACCTTTGAATAGTATTTTTTAAAGCTTCCCAGAGAACCTATCGAGCAAACACAGAGCATCAGCATCCAGGGGAGTGGAAATGGAAAACCTTGTAAGGAGAAGAGGAAGAGGAGATTAGGGACGGGTGACGAGGGGAGCACAAAGCCACATGCACCGGGGCGTGTTTCAAGGAGGAAGTTAAATGTCTGCCATCAGGGCATTGGCATTATACTTCATGCTACATAATACTTCATTATACTTCATGCTACATTATACTTCATGCTACATAACCATTAAGAACTCATCCTCTAATAAAATGGTAATTAATTAGAGCAAGTCCTCAGTCTGCAGAAATTTCATCTGTATTGTGGATGAAGGCATGGGAGCAGGTTGGTCAAATTCTCAGGTAATCTAATAATTTGAAGAAATCATGCAGTTATTATTGAAATTTTTTTATTGTGGATTAAATTTGGCAAAAAATTAACAAATATAAGTATAAAACTATAAAGAATAAATATAAGCAAATATAAAGTTCTGCGCTTAGGTCTAAGAGGGAAAGATATAGCTATATAAAATCATATGTTCAAGGTATTTAGTTGATTAAAAACAAAAAAAAAATATGGGCTAGAAGGTCAAAACCCTTTTGCTCCTTTCTGCACTGAACAGACATGGCTCTCTGAAGTCTTTTCAGCTATAGCCATGTTCTTCTGTCAGCCTTGGTCTCCCCTCGGGACTTTGTAGGTGCTGGTCCCTCTGGAACAGCTGCCTCCAGAATGTTCTTCCCTAGATACACACATGTTTCACTCCCTTACTTATGCTGTTCTCTGCCCACCTAGCCTCTCAGAGGTGTCTTTTTTGACCACCTTATTCAGAATGCCACCTCCGACACTTTCACTTTCCTTCCCCTGACCTTCTCTAGCTTCCTTCATGGCACTATCTTTGCCTGGCACTGTATTGTATGTTCATTTGCTGATTTGTTGTCCATTCTGCTTCTAGAAGGTCACCTTCACGAGGAGCTATTTGGTCCGTCTTATTCACTTCCATGTCCCTGCCTCCAAGATGCTTAATTCTAGACTTTTTATTGGAATTATGTAGTGGGGCTTAACATGAAATAATGGGTTGCATTAGACCTAGACATTCTCTTGCATCTTAAGAATTTGTTCTTTGCAATCACGCCTCTCTCTCTTTTTCACACTTGCATCATTATCAAACGTAATGAGGCATAACACATGTTATCTTAACAGTTGACATCACGATTTCTTTGTTTGATATACCACTTGGAGTCGAGGGTGAGATTTTCAAGAGCAGGCTCAAGCAGCACAAAAATCTTGCTAAGGAGGGTTTGTTATATTTTGGGGTGGAGCAGGAAGAGTGAGGAGGAGAAAGAGGATGCAAGAGAAAGGCAGAGGTTAAAAAACAGGTCACAAAAGTACCAAAATAAGAGAGTGACCCAATGACATTTTCACGAACAGTTCCTTTTTCATTATAGCTTCATATGTTCACAAATATATTACGAGAGTAGATTTTATTTTGTGCCATCACAGAAACAGGAAATCAAAAGGCAAAATACTCTATGATGATATAAGCACCTAGAAATTTGTATAAATCTCGACTAGTGCTTCAAATATCACATGTTGAGAAATTTGGGGGTTCAAGCCAAGATCTTAGGATCCTGAGAGGACTAGATGACATCTGAGTTACAAAATACAACTTAATAATTGATTTTGAGGGAGAGACAGAGGCATCTGTGACTGTTGTCTTAATTTTCACCACTTTCTCCCTCATATCCCAGCAAATCCTTATAACTTTCAGTATGGAACATGAAGCTTTCAGGTCTCAGTAGTGGCTAAGATCATAGACTCTGGCCCTGGATGTTGGGCTAGCATCTCAGCTTACTACCTATTAGCTGTATGATCTTGGGTATGTTACTCAACGTCTCTATGTCTCACTCACCCATCTGTAAAATGAGGATAGTATTTCTTAGGATTGCTATGAGGATTTGAGCTTACACGTAATTAGTGTCACAGAAGTGTTGTTTTTATTACTATTACTATTATCTTTATTATTATTGATGTTATTATTATAATTACATGGCTAGATCAGAGAGCAGGTTAGACTTGAAAACATAAAGTGGCTAGCCCATGAAAACTGTAGGCAGAAACCAAATTAAAAATACAATTTTGGTCTCTTGGAATTTCATCCCCCTCCATTGAAAGGTACAACGCATCATTTGGAGAAAGACAAACAAAATATTTATAAGCTCAGAATCCCCAGGTCCACCCTCCAACCCCATTTCAGTAAGCTAATTATTTCAAAAATGCCTGAAATGTATGTTTGAGATACTTTTAAAAGGGCGAGGGGTGACCTGGTGTGGAAGGTTCCCGCAAGCGGATGTTGAGTGAGCTCTGGGAAGTGAAGGCCAGGTTTGGTCATAGCTGGAGACTGAGGAGGTTTCATGAACTCCAAACTTTACTTCTGAGTTGCAAGAAAAGCTGCAAATTTTCCAGAGGATATTTGGTGAGAAGAGGCTGTCAGCACGTAGAGGAAGAGACCACCACTGCTGGCCCTTCCAGTTCTAACCAGACACCATGCAGCACACAGAGGTGTTGACATCTGCGAGACAGAGAGAGGGGCTAGATGCACCCCATGCTCTGGGTCCCCAGGAAGCTCTGAACAGGCAGAAGGGAAGGCTGTCTAACTTATAGCTGTTGCAAAGACACGTGGGTGTAAGTGCCCTACAAAAGTGGAAGGAGGTTGGCAGGGTGACAGGGCATGTGGCCAATCTCTGGCTGGATGGAGCACAACAAAACGCAGACTCTTCTCCTAACACTCGAAGAGAAGTAAACTCTCCCATGACCCTATCCATATACACCAGGCAAGAGAAGACAAACCACTCTGTGACCAGGGCTAAGTGGTGGCAGTTTCCTCAGGAAAAAGTAATAGAAGAGAAAGGAAGTGTGTGTTCAATGAAGAATTTATGCTAAGACATAGACGAGGCTAATAGAATGAGACTTGTGCTGTACTGCTGGGGCTATGCTGTTGACGAGAGTGTGTGTGTGTGTGTGTGTGTGTGTGTGTTTCCTACATAAGAAATAAAAAGAGGGCTCAGTGGAAGGCACTTTTTTGGGAAATAAGTTATATGAAGGCAGATGGTATTTTCAGGGTTCTGTTTACCTCATACCCTTTCAGATGTAAACTTTGTGTTCAATTTGAGGCTCTTTTCTTTTTGGTAACTCTTCTTTTCCCCTTAACATTATATTCTCGTGACTTATTCTTTCACGTTATCCAGGATCAACTTGGTTCTAGGTGAAGGAGTGCCCGGAAATTGCTGCGCCCTCTGGCACACACACTTCCTCTTTCTCTATCAGGTCCAGGAAGACTCAGAGAGGGCATGAGAAAAGTCTTCAACAGAGTTCTCCATGTGGGCAATCCAGGGAGCTGTCTTTTCCCTGCAAGTCCCCAGAGAAGACCTGAAAATTCTTCTACGATTGTTCATGTGACATTGGGAAACAGGGTTGGGTTATTGGCACATTGCCTTCAACTTTTGCAATGCAAATTGCAATTAGTTACCCTGCATTTGACCTCATCAGAATGCCTTTAGACCTTCAGCTACCAGGCAAAGTCATCTGCCTGAAGTTGCTAAGGTCTCTTGGGACTCCTTGTTTATTGGGATCCTTTGCCTTTTCTGTCATGGAGGGATGCAAACGCAATAGATCTCACAGTCCTTGTCCCCAAGAAACTTGAGATGGAAGTGAGATAAATACAGATGAGATAAGACATATGAACCCATCAAGAAGAAAATATAAACAATTTCTTGGTGATTTAAAATGTTTATTGTCTCTCCCAACTACTTGATTGTGGCTGGCTATCTGTCTTTTCAATGAATGTGACTATATCCAATTCTGAAGGAGTTTATCACTTTATAGACTGATTTTAATTAGTTTGTAGGATATATGAAGTGAGTTCATGTGATAATAGTCATTTCTGCTTCAAAAAATGCCAAAGAAGTCTGCGGCCATGCTACCCTGAACAAGCCCTGTCCTGTCTGATCTTGGAAGCTAAGCAGGGTCGAGCCTGGTTAATACTTGGATGGGAGACCACCTAGAAAGACCAGGTGCTATAGACGTAAAAAATAAAAAATAAGGGATTGTACGCTGACAAGGTCCTTGCAATCTGTAAGGTCAACCAAGGGGTACCTCACCTAAAAAAAAAAATGACAAAGAAAATAGACATTAGAAACTACGTTTGGTTGTTGTAAGTATTGCCTTTTAAATTTTGAGACTGGAATTTTTCAAGACATTGGGAGTATTCTGGAGAATTTCTAAAAGTATTGGCTTCCTGCCTGAATAGTTTGTGTTTCAAAATAATAAGGTGTTGCATCTTGACAAAAGTCCCATACAGAATTATTCCTATTTTCCTCTACTTGGTAGTCACAGAATTCTCTCCAAAAATTTTTGCAATTTTCTAAAACATCTATCATTGAAAAACATGTAGTAAGCGATCATTAAAAACCGAATCTTTGAATTGATAATCAGTACAGAGGTTTCACACACATCCCTTGCTTATACAGAAGGAGATTTCATGCTTAGAAGTACATGTGGGGAAAGGTATAATTTGTGGGATGCTCTAAAGTACCCCTTTAGATTCCTTTATATTATAGATAATATTAATTATTTGGGGGCAAGACACCAAAGCTTTTAGGCTCTTGTTGAATAAAAATTCCCCAGGGTTGACAGTGGGGAGCATGACTACGTTAGCATGAATTAAGATCGTATGTGAACTGAAAGCAACTTGGAGACCATTGACTACATATTCTTCACTTCACAGATGAGGAACCTGAAACTCAGAGGGCAGAAATAATGAGGCTGATGATGGGGGAGAAGAGCAGTTGAAAGGGAGACTCTGAGAAGACAGTGAACATAGATGAGTGTTTTATATAGGCTTACTTTATTTATACATATTTATCAGGTGGATTATGGAATACCTGCTTCCTTCACGGTTCCAGAGACAAATTCTTATTTCTAGGGGTCTTTAGAGAACATAAGCATGCTTTTCTCTATCCTAAACTTACCAGTGAATAGGAAACAAATGCTTCATTGTGAAGAAATTAATACATCCCTGAGGATGAGCAATTTATCCCCTCTCCCTGGTGAAAACAGCCCCCTGGGAGCTGGTGTGGCATCCAAGACACCAGGCACCCAGTTTGTTTATTTCTTTTATTGGTTGTATTTGCTAAATTCCTGTCTCTAATGAGCAAATAGATCTTAGATGCACATAAAGTTCATTTATTTCCTTTGATAGGCTTACATATTTATAGAAAAACAAACCACTCCAAGCACTGAAAGAACAAAGTCATGCAGCTGCATAAAATCTTTTAATTATGACAGAAACAACTCTTTGAGTTTTAAATCAGTAAAACAAAGTTAAGTGGAAAACTGAAAGCTTATGTTTGACAAACATATTTTCCCAAACAGATTGAACATTTTTGGGTCTCAGACACTATTCTACTAGTGTTTTTAATTTAATTCTCGAACTTTAAAAAATCCTGACCCAAGTAATTTTTTTTTCAGAATCATCCAATTTACATCATTTGAATTTTAAATAAAAATAAGAGGCTTTTAAAGTTAAAAATTATTACTTAGGAATTACAAACGAAAGCTTGAGTTCCTTATGGAGGACACAAAGAAACACGTTTAATCAGATAAGTAAATTTATTTCAACACTACGAATTATAGTTTCTTCCCCAAGTTAGTTTACATAAGTAGTCTTTGGTAGAAAATACCAAAATTTGGTAAGATTACATTGATAGCAAGGTTACTGCACTCAAACTTTGTTTTGGTTGTTAATGGATTTGAAATTAGGCAAAAGAAATTGAAAGTTTTTTTTTTCAGGACTCCAGAAAAATTTGTTTGAAGTTTTATATAGTTCTTATTAGTTGCATTTAATTCATTTATGCTTCACATTTTATAATTAAAATATGTTAATTAGACTCCCTGAAGTTGCTCCATCTTAACTGGGAGAAAAAGTCACAAATCCAAATGTGTCTCAGACTTCAGGGTAGCTAATATTTTAGATGAAGAAAACCTTCCAGAATGTTTACAGAACACAGTTTTGGAGTACGATAGTGGGATGCTGTGATTCTCAAAACTTTGCTGTTCCTTTTATTTTTCTCTGGCCCATTTTATGCCCTGGGAGCTAAAGCAAATGCTTCAGGAGAGAAAAATTAGACCATCCCCTCTCTATAAAGTATTTGAAAAGCTGTTTTTTTCCCCCCCAAATAAAAAGAAGTGCTCTTTTTAAAAACCTAGCTTCTGAAATACTAAAAAAATCTCAAAATTCTATTTCTTTATTTCACTGTTTTCTACTTAAAGAGTAGCTTGCCACTGAAAATTATTTTCTATATAGTGAAACTTTTGCTTATTTTAGAAAGCAGCCAATATTTTGGTTGTACCTAGTTAAATTTGTTTTCTTCTTAATTTTGCAGAAACACAAGACTCAATGCTGAGGAGCATTAAAAGAATTAAATTTTTTTTACACATTTAAATTCATGGCATCTTAATATGTACCGTAAAGTATATTTTACACTAGTTAAAACGACATATTATTCCATATATTTAAATTTTACTTATTCCTCCAAATGCCCACGGTGAAATAGTGCATGCCCGTAGGCCCAGGTGCAATCAGGATAACACAGGAGCGTTTGTTCTATCCACTCCGTACCTACCCAGTGGGCATGTTGTACATTGAGCTCACCGCTGACTCACTGAGCGCACAGACTTATTACTCATTCATTCAATAGATTCCATAAAGATTTCTTGAACACCTTTTATGTGTCAAACATCGTGTTGCGAACTGAGAATACCTTAATGGAAAAACACAGACGCTCAGTGACAGCCGGGGGATGAGGAGCGGGGCGGCGGACACTGGGAAATTCAGAGTTGTCACCTGACGCGGAGGATGAGCAATCTTTTACTTGTTTTTAGGAGATTACATATTACCAATTCTACAGTATGTAAAACCACAGGAAAAAAAAATCAAAAATTTAATTCTTCTTGTGAGAGCCATCGCCAAACCTGGAATTCGTGGGATCGGAGGTCCCAGCGTGGGGAAGGATGCTCCTTCTGGGAATAAGGAATAGATTTTCACACGAGGAACACAAGAAGGCAGTGGACTGGCTCCTGATCCGTTTCTTGAATCCAGGGAGATATTGCCTACCCCCGGGAGTGAGTTCAGCAGCTCGCCCTGGATGACGGTAGAGCAGAGCCCTGGGCCTGCGGATCCACGTTGAAAGGAAACCGCCACCCTGTGTCGCGAAGCGCGATGGGAACAGACAGCTAATGAATACAATCCTAGAATTCCTGCACCCTGAGCCTTGTGCCCTTCTTCCTGGGTGCTCGTGTAACTGGAAACCTCTGGGAATTTGGATGAGTCTCCGCAGAACCATTCCTTCCTTCCATTCAGAAAACATCTCCTTCCTGGCATGGGGTGTGGCACCTAGTAGGTGATTAATAAATATTCACGGAATGAATAAATATCAAGTTCCTCTATTACGAGACACTTTGGGAGTGATATAGAACAAGAAAAAGATAAACTTTTTTATTTATTCATTAAAAAATTAGCGTGATCGGGATTATGAACTTTTAGGAACCGAGACACAACTTTTGTCTTTTTTTTTTTTTTAATTTAAATATTTATTTTCTGCCTGGCATGGTTCCTTTCCCTTTAAACTTGTTGGCTGACACAGAAGTCTTGTGCACATCAAGGTGCATGAAACAAGTGTGCTTTGATCTAACTATGTCAGTCTCCCCTCCTTAGCATTCTCTCTCTTGTTCTCTCAACGCCCCCAAGTCAAATAAACATGGAGAAAAGAGCTCAGGATAGAGTTTCAAGAGTCCTGTTGTCTCTAGCAATACAGGAGAATAAATCCTGGGCTTGTTTTTAGCACATACCACAAACCTTGCAGAATAGACCCTTCATGATTTCTTTCCCAAGTTGGAAGTTGATTTCCATGTTCTTTACGTCAGTAAAACTCTGAAATACACCTGTGACTAATTGTAATTCTAATCATTCCACGTCTGTGTGATCTAGATAAAAAGAGGAAAAGCTTTTTATTTTGAAAATTTTCCATCATCCACAAAAATAAAGACAGTAGTACAACGAGTTTGAAGTGCCAGCTTTAGGTGTCCACAACTGTCAAACCGTAGCTCATCTTTTTTATCTAGACCTCCACCCACTCCCCTATGACAAGGATTATTTTGAAGTAAAACCCATATATCACAATATTTCATCTTCACATATTTTAGTATATATCCCAAAAAGATGAGGACTCAAGATTAATCTAAAAATTATCTAAAAATTAATAATAATTTATTATTATTATCAAATGTCTACTTAATATTTACATTTTTTAAATGGACTTAATTAGATTTTATAGATATGTTTCAATAGGATATAAATAAGAGTTCTATATTGAAACTGGTAATATATTTTTTAATGTCTTTCACTGATCTGTACATTTCCCCTTAACCTCTGCTTACTTATAATATGTTTGTGGATTACATGTCTGTGATGTGTTTAACCTTGGTCCCCTGTATTTTCTGTAAATTGGTAGTAAGTCTGGAAGCTTGATTGACTCAGTTTTTAAAACAGAACTTCCTTTTTGGTGGTGGTGTTTTTCCTCACCAGGAGTTATGTAACATCCGGGTTATCTCTTTTCTTGTCGGGCTACCAGCCATTTATGAGTATTGCCCAGATCTATTCCTTGCTTAGAAATTACAAAGTGGTAAAATTATAATTTCTCATTTACTTTTTATGGAGAATCTTTCTGTTGATTTTTGACTTACCCAGAAGTACATATTGTAAAGGCCAGGATAAATGTTTTTTTCATTGATTTACTAGTTTTTGAAATATAAATGGTTCCTTCCAACTTTCCAAAGATAATCAGTACATTTTCAAGTATAATTATGAACTTATGAATTTAATTTAATTATATTTAATGTTTTAATCCATCGCAGTTATTATCCTTATTAACACTCAAATCAACTTCTTTGTGCCCAGTGGATGCTTTTGCTACAACCCTAGGAATCTATGATGGCTTCTTTGTTTTCTGTTTTGACCAGATGGTAAATATTTTAGTTGTAATTACCATGGACAGTATATAAATGGATAAGGGTGGCTGTGTTTTTACTTTATAAAAGTCAGGCCCACAAGAAGCTGTTTGCAGACCCCTGTTCTAAAGTATAAAAACCTATGTTCCAAGAGAAAGATACAGAGCAAAAGCAACATCCTTAAGGACCTTTAATCCTTGCTCTATCTCTCCACCCAACTGAAATGTTTTTCTTTTTAATAGTCTGAAAAGGAAGAGAAGCAGCAGTGGTAAAGCACAGTTAGAGCGAATGATGGGGGAGCAAGTGGAACTGATTTCATGAAATAATAATGCTAACTTCTTGTTGAAATTAAAAACATTTTATATATGTTTTTATATGCTGTATATGTGTATATCTACATGTGTAGATACATGTACATACATAGAGATTTTGTGTTTTGTATGTCTTGGGCTGCTTGGCAGAATGCCAACCAGTTTCATAACTGCAGGACAATATTCAATCTCATCATGTTAAAAACTCACTAGCAAGTCTTTCTTTAGGATTACCTGGTGACTCTGCTGGTGGACTCCAAGAATCTTAGTGTTGGATGATTTTTCAGCTTTCTTTTGTGTGACTTTCTCTTAAATCATCCAGCAACCAGCCATATAGACTCTTGTTGATCATCTCTAGTGATGAGATGAGAGGCTCACTTCCTCCTTAGGTTGCCCATTTCTCCAATGCTTCTCGAAATGATTTTCTCTGTATTAATTCCACATCTGTATCTTAATCACTTCTATAAGTAAGTCATTCCCAGCTGCCTAGCTTGGTCAAATTCCTGTCACATGCTTTCCTATGACTTGTACCTTTTCTGTGTAGAATTTGTCACCTCCATTTGTGTGGGTGTTTGGCCAGTTACTATCCTTATATTAGACCGTAAGCTTCAAGAGAGGAGGGATTATAGGTGTTTTATTTATACTGTATACCATATATCTAGCATAAAGCAGACTTTCAAGAAATATTTTTCAAATGAATAAATTGGTTCTTATTTTTCCCTCTATAGCTACACAGAATAAGTACCACCGTTTAAAATACCCTATTCCCCTTAATCTTATTTTTCCTAGGGTACACATCTAAGCTTTCTCCAGATTTCCTCTCCTTGTATAGCTTCTAATTTGTTTGTTATTGTAGCTGTTTTCCTTTGAGCAAATTCCAGCCAGGCACTGAGAATTGACTAACAGTCTAGATGCACCTTGACTAGGTTAGGGTTGGAACGGGACCATCGTGTCCTTGTAGAGACTGAAACCACAATTGATATCTGGTAACGGCATTATATGATGTTGATTTATACGCTGCATTAAAAATATTTTGTCTCTTTACCTTTTTATTTCCAAGTGTTTACTGAATCTGTTGGTAGTCAACACTATCAGAGTGTTCGAGTTATTTAAATTCACTGTGTTAGCAGTTTTCTCATACATAATGTTGGTTTAAATAAATGTCCTACTTACCATATTTTTTTATATTGAAAACCTGTTTGTGTGATCCCTGACTAGTACAATTTAACATGAATATATTACTATTCTTCACCAAATAATCTTAAAACAAAGAGAGTTCCTTTATATTTATTCCTGGATAATAAATGATTTAAGTCTCCCCCCAACTCACCCTAATAACAACATAGCACTTCAGCTGGTCAGGAGTTGATCCTTGTGTGGTGTATTCTTTTAGGACTCATTTCCAGTATATTTTGGTTTCTAATGTTTACCGATCTGTTATTTCTGATCCATTCCTTGTTTTGGACAGGGTTCCAGAGGACAGCAGCAGTTCATTGGTTTCTGTGCCTCTGATAAAAGTCGCTCTCCATTTCAACAAAGCTCTCCTTTCCGTGGGATTTGCAGTGGTAATTGAATATCTGAGTTAGGCATCTGCTCTCATGAATTCCTTCCTTGGAATATATTCAGCAACTCTCTAACCTCATCTCTCTCACAAACAACACAAGCCTGGAACATCATGATCTCTTATTAATTAAAGGGACAAGGAGCTTGGGACCTGCCGCTCTGAGAGATTCCAGACCAGCAAGGGCTCTGGTGAATAGCTGACCCAGGCATAAATGCTGGCCAGTCTTTTTCCTTTTAGGGTGTGGATTCATCTGATTTTCATTCATGTAAAAAGGACGGAATGCACTGAATTATAAATTTCCTCTCTGTCCTTATCATAATAAGTATTTCATGGGCACCATGGTTGTGGATGTAAACATACATGATAGAAAATCCTAAGTGACGTAGGATTTTTGTACAAGTTCAGAATACAGAGACAAGTTTAGTGTCTCTAGTCTCTTTTCTTCTACCTTCTTTTTTGTTACCTCAGATGCTTCTGTGACGTCTGCTGCATTTTTGTTCCATGAACTCTCAGACGTTTCTTTCCCAAGCTTTAGGTTCAGGAATCAGATTGCTAGTTGGGCATCTCCACCTGGGTTTTTGAATGTTTCTTCAAACTAAACATACCCAAAATCAAAGTCATCAACTTTCTCTTCATATTATTTCAAAATTCTGTCTTTCTATTAATACTAATGAGTTATTTAATCCCTCAGACTCAACATCTTCATCAAAACTGCCAGCTCTTCGTTCATTCTCATATACCCACACAACCCGTAGCCTGCAATGCTGAAATGCTTCTTACTTGTTTCTTCAACTCAAACCTCTTAGCTCTCATATGAAAAATGCATATACAAAATATACATAAAAATTTGCTTACAATCCCAATGAGCTCAGAGGTGAACTTAATTCACTTGCATTTACAAGGCTTGTGGGTATGTGAATCAAGTTTATCTTGGGCCACCTGCTAAGCACTTGGAATTGTGGCATTATGTCCAGTCAGTGCTCCCATTCATTCTCAAAACTGTTCCTATTTGAATGATAAGGTATGACCTTAATCAGGGGTTCACATGCCCTCTAACATCATGTACATCTTCTAGGGATACATGATTCACTTTAGGACTTCTGTCTCAATGCTAGCCTCTGCCTCTGTGTCTGTGCTCTGGATGGTCTTTTTTTTATCAGCAATGCTACCCTCATCCATTCCTACCTTTCCAAACTCCACTTCCTCCATAAAGGACTTACATCAAGGCAAATCTCTTCTGAAAAGCACTTATCTAAATCGCTTTAATCATGTTCACATCTCCACATCCTTGTTCTGAAATCTCCCATATATTTATTGTTTATTCAAGCATGGTATTGCTTTATATGGTTTATTCATTGTTTTGTAGGCCAGTTTTATTTCTCTAATGCGATAATGGCAGGGTGATGGAGGGCAAAGCTCATGGACCACTCAGCAGTGTTAGCTATAGTCATCATGGTGTACATTACATCTCCAGAACTTATTTATCTTAGAACTGGAAGTTATACCTTTTGACTACCTTCCTCCAATTCCCTCTCCTACCCTCCACCTCTGCTAACCACAAGTCTGATCTCTTTTTCTGAGTTTTTGTTTTTAAAGATTTCACATATAAGTGAGGTCCTACAGTATTTGTCTAGAGCTTCATTTGTCTCTGTCTGACTTATTTCATTTAGCATAATGCCTTCAAGGTTCATTTATGTTGTCCCAAGTGATAGGATTTTCTCATTTTTTGTGACTGAATAATATTCCATTGTATATATGTATATCCCATAACTTCTTCATTCATTTATTGATAGACACTTAAGATTGTTTTCATGTCTTGGCTACTGTAAACAATGCTGCTATGAACTGGGCAGGCAGATATCTTTTCACGTTAGTGTTTTTGTTTCCTTGGATATATTCTCAGAAGTGGAATTACTGGATTATGTAATTGTTCTATTTTTAATACTTTGAGGATCTCATAGTGACTTTAATTTCTTCTTTGAACCATTGTTTTTTCAGAAAGAGTGTTGTTTAATTTTTATGTGTTCATGAATTTTCAAGTTTTCTTCTTGTAATTGATTTCTAGTTTCATGCCATTGAGTTCAGAGAAGATATTTCATATGATTTCAGTGTATCTGGGTTTGCTAAGATTGGTTTTGTGGTCAAACATATGGTCTATCCTAGAAAATGTTCCATGTGCACTTAAGAAGAATATGTAGTCTGGTATTGTTGGATAAAATGTTCTGTATATGTCTGCTAGGTCTACTTGGACTATAGCGTTGTTCAAATTTGCTATTTTCTTATTGATTTTTTGTCTGAATCATCTATTACTGAGTGTGGGGTATTAACATGCCCAACAATTATTGTTATGGTATTTATTTCTCCATTTAGTTCTGTCACTTTTTGCTTTGTGTATATTTAGGTGCTTTACTATTGGACACATATTTACAATTGTTGCATCTTCTTGATTTAGTGACCCCTTTATCATTATATAATGACCTTCTTTGTCTCTTTTTTTCCCTACCATTTTTAAAGTTTATTTTGTATGATATAAGTACAGCTGTCCCTGAATTTTTCTGGTTACTATTTGCTTGAAATGTCTTTTTCCATCCTGTCATTCTCAGTCTAGGTGTATCTTTAAGGCTAAAGTGAGTCTCTTGTAGGTAGTATATTGTTGGATTTTTTTTTGGTCCATTCAGCCATTCTATGTCTGTTGATTGTAAAATTTTAGATGCTAGTTTCTGTTCTCTTATAACACCAAGGAACGTTTTTGAGTACTTAGCACTGTCAGCAATGTTACCAAAGATACTTGTATTAAGTTACCTGTGTTTTAATCCTTACAGCAATCCTATGAGGCAGATACTCTCTTGTCCTTTTTCTGTACTCAAGGAAACTGAGTCACGGGGTGGTAAAAACTTGCCCAAATGAGTGGCAGGGCTGGGATTTTAATCCAGGTAATGTGGCTTCAGACCCTGTTCTTAGCCATGTCACAATACCTCCTCCCACCTCATCTCTTCATCGATTCTCTCTCATCCACTACTTGTAACCCTTTTTGTGTCCATCCCATCTGTATCCTTGCCTTTGGCCTGCCCTCTCCAGCAGTATTCCACATCCAATGGAGTGAATCTCCTCAGTTCCTTCAGGTTCTCAGGTGCCTGGACATGATCTGATTTGCTATCCCATGATAACGGAGATAAGGACACATGGGAGAAAATTAGGGGTAAGATAATTGAGGGAAGGACCTTGGAAGAGAAGGCACTGATATATTTATTTATTTGTCATGACAATTTCATTGAGTTTCACGGGGTGAAAAAGATTGTTCTAGCCAGACATTAGAGGGAGATACAGGGGCCCAAGAGCATAGAATAGGCATGAAAAGTTATGTTTTGTAATGGTAAGAGCTGAAGGTGTTCAGGGGAGACAGATCACTTGTAACTAGCAGAAGACATTGGAAAATGTTTGGATGAATTAGAGCCTGAATCAAACATATTACCACACATCCACAGCTATCCACATCTCAGTGATGGCTAGGCAGGGGAGCAGGAAGAGCAGATCCCAGTTCCTTTTCTTATTGTCCCCAGGATACTGTCATAATCTGGTGGATTGCCCAGTCTTGCATAGAGCATCCTTCTCCAAATTGGGTGACAACCCAGCTTAAGAAGACATCTATAGGTATTGGGAACATAAGCTTCTAAACTGAGACATTTAGAAATAGGATCACATTTGAAGTGCTATTTAAATCAGTCTCTAAAACTCTTATAAAAGTTGAGAAAACATTTCCACAAATTTTAAAATATTTCCTGATAATTTAAAATATTTTAAAAATTTAAAATATTTTAAAATATTTCCTGATAATTACCAAGAATATGTCATTTGTCATTACAGTCTAAAGGATTGTGATTATGACTATCGTTACAATTTTGAGTGCATTTAAAAAATAATACTTAACACTAGAAGGCAAAAGAGGCAACTGTAAAAAATAAAATTAAAGTTAAAGAGGGACCTTATTTGGCGTGATTTTCAAGAGCACTATTGAAAACTTTGAATACTTCTTAAAATCATTTTTCTAATTATGAGAAATATTGTCTCTTTTCATTCTCTTCTCTCATTAAAAAAAAAAACAACACCACTCTGGTTACTCTGAGAAAGAGTTATTATAGAAGATTCAACTCTTCTAAATGCCTTTTCAAATCATCTGGTCAAGATTCTGAAGGTCTTCGAAAGTACTCAGAAGTTGTGATGCTCGTGACTTATTGGATTTCCCTCTTTTTATACTTGCATGTGACTTCATTTGGTTGACATGTTATTTCGACCTGATCTCAAGGTCATGCATGGAAGGAGGAGCCCTTCCTGGGCTTTACTTTTAATGGGAGTGTATGACACAAACGTGCAGCCATCTTAGTTTATCTCTCTTTCCATCTCATTGTATTATTTTTGATTTGTGATTTCATGTGCAATCACGTTTTGGCAACTCTGCCTTCTGTTCAGACTTCTAGAAAGCAGAGAAGATGGCTTATTCTTTCTTGTTATTTGTCCCAGCTCTGAAAGTTTTTTTTTTTAGATAAGAGGGATATTCAACCTACGTTATTAATTTGGTTCCTTCTGCACTGCCCGGTGGGGCAGTATCTAAGGATTTATGAGTGTGTTGGTATCAGAGGTATGGAAATAAAACTCTGTTTTTACAAATGCACAAGCTACCATACCATAAACAAAGTTCACAATGTTTTATTTAAATATTAGGAAAATGTTTCCATTTGGAGTAAAGAATTATTGTACAGAGAATTAAAGACAGTAATAAATGACCAGAAGCTGTCCATGTGCTTAGTGACATGTGCTGACATTTCCAACAGTGGGTAGAATTTTTGTCTTTCACTTGCCTTTAGAGAGTATGGTAGGAATGTTATGGTCAGTGTGGTTCAGGTGGCTATTGATTCATAGCCATAAGAAGTACCTTTGCTTGATTTTTAAACTTAATGTTTATTAAACTCTATTGTATTTTCTTCCTTCTTTCCTTCTTTCTTCCCTCTCTCCCTTCTTTCCACCTCTCTACTTCCCTCCATTTCCTGTTTCTTTCTTTCCCTCCAGCCTCCATACTTTCATTCCTTCTTGATACAATGAAATGATTACTGAAATAACAACCATTAATCTATAAAACATATTGAGCCTTCCGTCCTTTTGCCTTTGGGCAACAAGTAACAGCATTGAGTAGTTTATTACTGGAAGCTAGCTGACATAGTAGTTTGGATTAGATGATATTAAAAATGCTTAGTTTTCTTACAAAGATATTTAACAAGAAAATAAAATCGAGGTAGAGAGATTTTGTATTAAGAATATCAGAATATGTTTTGGGTAGTAAACATTCTCTGCCTATTATTATTAGACTGAACAAATGATAAAAAGAAAACATTATTTGCTTTCAAAACTACCTGAGTATTGTGAGGAAAAATCAATAAAGCAGTGTGTTACAGAAGCCATTTTGTTGAGTCCTATGTCACATGGACTGACAAAAATGGATGTGGTTTCCTGAGGGACAGGATTTGTTTGCCACACGGGGGGGAAATGGCCAGAACAAAGAAAGAGAAAGATGGCTTTTTGTTTATTCTGTTTTGTTTTGTTTTGTTTTTCTTCTAAACAAGTGGGTGTGACAAATTCTGATTTCAAAATAAAGAAGGTCTGTCTGGGAGGAAACTTCCCCATTTTTTCACCATGGGTTTGTCTTGAAGAGAGACCTGAAGAAGTGTTTTCTTTTTTTCTCTCTATTTTTTCTAAATCTATTCAAGATAGATGACTGCAGTTATCTTAAACGTCCTCAGTGTGTTTTACCATGATGACAGAGAGATCGCCTACTTTTCTTTTCTGTCCTGCTCCATTGACTTGGAGGGTGGGCAGAGCTTTGGTTCATGCTGTAATTCCTCCAAAGTAGCTGCAAACCCTAGGGCTTCTTTTTCTTCCCTCCTTTCTCTCTATTCTTTTTCTTTCAACAAATATTTATGGGCATCTCATATCTGCTTCACACCCTTAAATGTTTGGTAAGCAAGTTATAGCTGATGGTCTCCAAACCTCCTAATCTAGAAGGGGTTAAGATGGAGAAGTAAAAAAGCAATTATAGCACATCCATTAGGCAGCTCCCAGGTGAGCTCCCCAGGCTGACACTGGTTTCCTTGTCAGTACAGAATGGATTTGTGGGACGTGTAAAGTAAAAAGAATAATCTGGAAATAACATCCCAAGATCTCACAGAGGAATTGTTCTACAGATGGAAGGCTGTAGACTAGTTGAAGACTCCACCTCTGGTTATGGATCCCTCTCTCCATGGGTCTAAGAGTTGATTAACCCTCTCTTGGAGGACTACCACCTTGGGGAGCTCTGGAGGGAATCACCAGGGCACGGCATGTTCCATATAGCCCTCCAAGCATGATGCTTTACTTTTCAAGCTACTCCATGGCTCCTGGCTGCAGAAAGCAGAATCATTTCTTGTGCAGATGAGAGATGATAATAATATTCAACTTCTCATGGGCAAGGCACTTCTGATGGGTTAAGTATTTTTAACCCATTTTGCTTTCTCCTTACAATAAATATTTGAGATAGGAAATATTATTACCCAAATTGATAGATGGGTAAACAGAGGCTTAAAAATATTAAGTAGTTTATCTATTATTCTGGAGCTATCAAGTGGTGAAGCCATTATCAGAAGCTGAGCAATCTGACTGCAGAGCCCACACTTAAAAAAGTTACATTCTACAGTCTTAAGGCTGTAAACAAAGAAGGTATAAGAGAGGAGAATAACTGATATGTGTTCCAGCACTGGTGTTGATACCACTCGATTAAATAGGGATAATAATTTTTAGGTATCCAGTCTTGAGATTCTATAGCTTTCATTGCCCAGGTAAATGGTAGTTACCACCATGCCTCAGAGTTCTCCCCCTAAAAACAAGGGGGCTGATAGGTGATCCATACTCTTCCAGCTAAAGTAACTATAATACCCAAGCCTTTCTGAGTTTGGCCAAGGCATTTTACACATGTCAACACATTTTTGATTCTTCAAACCTAGTAATCTAAGGGAACAAAATTCTTAAGAAGTTTCTTGAAACAAGGCACACATGTGGGATGTGGAGGCTCTTCTTTCCCTTAGTGATTAGGCCTATGACCTGGTGACCTGGTAAGGAAGCTTAACCTGTTTGTATCATTATTGGTAGGGATCAGGGAGGCTGTTGGAGACCAGAGAAAAACTAGCATTCAAAAGCCAATGGCAGGAAAAATTACTAAAAACAAGGTCATGCCTGTGGGCAAGATGCTTTCTAGTTGATTTATTCTCTAGGTAGGTCTATAAATAAGAGAGGAGAGAGAACACACAGGATGGGCTTTACTGATTAGGACCTGATGGATGATCTGCTCACAGAACAATGTTGACATAGGTGTCTGTGTGAGTGAGTATTGTTCAAATGTGCATGTCTCTTAATTTTCTGTCATAGTTCTCATTTAATTCTGTTCTTATTGACGATGGTGATAATTAAATGAATAAATAGCTAAAACATAATTTATTTATATACCTTTTCACATTTTGGAGAAAACACCCTTTATTAGACCTGTGTTCCAATGTATGGTGCATAAATATGGTGAATTTAGTGTTGTGTGACTCTAGTAGCCCTGAGCTTTTCTTGGAGTATCTCTTAGCGCAGGTAGCGCAGAGTAGCCCTGAGCTTTTCTTGGAGTATCTCTTAGCGCAGGTGCCCTGAATATGTCAGATTCAAATCTATCCCCTCATGACTAGAATAGAGTTGAATCAAACATATTCAAACTTTGTGCATCTGCAGTGGTTAGCTTTCTTCTTGGACATATTATATTTCCTTGTGTCCTTTCTGAAAAAGCTCCTCAGTTTTTACCAGGGCTATTGGCAAAGCAGAAGTTAAAAGTGGCTTCAGCAGCCTCAGGCCTTCCAACTGCTGGCAATTAGTCTCCCCAGACCTTCCCTCAGGAATGTCCTGCTGACTTAATAAGCTAAAGGCCCGGGAGCAGTTGTCTCTCTGGTAGGTGAGATGCTAACCCAGGGATGGGTGGGGCGGATGGATGCTCTGGAGAAAGATGCATGAACCCCAACAACTTCCACGTTGTGTCAGAGTTGTGGACAGCTCAGCCCAGCGACATGTGCTTCGCTTTGGAACTGAGACCAAATTCTGTGTTTCCAGTCATATCCCAGCTAAACAGAAAGATGAGAACAAATGAAAATAAACACTTTTGTTAACGGAAGAAAGATGGCTTGCTGTCCTGTGTACCTACTTCTCATCTTAATAAAAGATAAACAACTATTGCTGACCTTCTGTTGTAATAGAGCTAGTACTACTGTGTAGATACTGAGCTTACCAAAACCTCCAGAATGCATCTCCTTATCAGGATACCGGGGTACTTATTATTCTTGAAGAGGACTTCAAATCTCTCTAACTGAATATAAATGTATTGGATAAAGATTTTAAATTTTACCCAATGTATTCCCTCCGCCTGCCCCGCATCCCCTCACAGTCATTTGTTAATTTGTTTCCTACTTGAAAATCTTCTAAAGATTAGGCCTTGGGGTTAAGGTTTATTGTACCAGGGAAGGTGAGGGGTGATAATCAGTTTTGCATTTAAATCTCATCTCTTGAGTTTTAAATTAGACTTTAAAAAATTTCATCATGAGATAATAGTATGCACTTAAGTAAATGATAAGGTTTGTTTTATTCAGCATTTTCAAAGGTGGCTTTACAATGAAGAATAGAAGTATTCCAGCTGAGAAATTAAGAAGTTATGGAATTAGAATAACACAATTTGCATTGTTTGATATATTAATAGATCTAGGTAATAACCATGAATGGCTGCTAAGTTCACAAAAAAGAGAGACAATTAAACATTATTTTCCTCCTTAAAACATAAAAAAAAAAAAGAAACAACAGGTTCAAAATGGTAACTAGTTGTGCTAAGCCCCAGTTCAGCAAACCAAGAATGAATTAATACCTAACCTAATTGTAGTTTCAGCCTCCCCCAGGAAAGTGACCTTTAACCAGTCAATGTGGAATTACCTAGTTAGCACTAGTGACGTAATCAATCTGCTGATAGACCCTCTCATCTTCCTCTACTCTTTGCTAAAATAATCTACTCTTTGCTAAAATAACTTCCTTGCCCTACTCCCTTCTGTCTATAAAAGTCTTCCATTTTGAACAGCTCCTTGAAACTCCTTTCTAATTACTAGATGGAATATCTCCTGATTCATGGATCGTTGAATAAAGCCATTTAGATTTTCAAATTTACTCAGTTGAATTTTGTTTTTTAACACTCCTAATGGAAGAAAGCTTCAATACTTAAAGTATTTTTCGGGGGTGGGGAGGGGGCTAAGAGTTGATATTTATGCAGTTTGGTGATAGGTTCATGGTTATTAATACTATTCTATTTACTTTTGTATATCTTTGAGATTCTCCATAACATAAGATCTTAGAAATGAAGTTAGTAGTTAAATAAAATAGATCCTGAGTATAATGATAACACGATTTTCACTCCTAATGTTACCATTGGGGTGATGTGAGATCTGGCCTCACCCCAGCTACATGGAAGGGGTTTTTGGTTCTTTCCCACAGACACGATAAAGAATTACTGGTCAGCAAGATTTAGAAAAAGTAAGATGTATTGAAAGTACATTTTTAGAAGGTAAACGGACCACACTAAGGAAGCCTGCAGCCCCGTGGAATTTGGGAGGTGAAAAGATAAAAGATAAAAGACCGAGTACACTTCAAGGGAGGAGCGGGTTTTTGGTGAAGAGAGCTGTAACATCACAGAAGTGGGAAGGTCTGTTTATATTTGGGCCGTGATGGGAAGGTATAAAGGTAATACTAGATGATTCGTATGTGAGATTACCTTGACGGACAGTTGGCTGATAGATAACACTTTGCCTACTGTGCATGTGCTTACCAGGAATTTGGTCTGTTATAATTAGATTCATGAACTTCCAGGCATAGGCATGATATTATGATGATAGTATAATGAGGCTGAGTTTATGGCAGGTTAGGGTTACTTTTTGTGCACGTGTTTGTGGCTGCTTTAAGCCAGTAGCTTTTATGGCCATTGTGCCTTAGGACTTAGGGTAATTCATAACCATGAAAAGGGAGGTATTTCTGGGAGGTCTTTCAGGAAGGTCTTCAAGGGAGGTTTCTATGGTTACAGAGCTGGACCTTTGTTCTTGTTGCTCATGTCTGCCTAATTACCTAACACTAATGTTCAAGAAGAACCCCTATTTCAGTCTCCTTTGTGGGCTATCACAACTAGATACTTGGTGTTCTTTCAGTTTGGAGAATACTATTCATTCCAAAATGTTAGAAAGCTCTGTTCATGTAACACTTACGTCAGGGTCATCTCCAGACTGCTAGTTAGTACCTCCTTAAAGTCAAGAGTGTTGTTATGCCTCTGTGAAAGAAATCCGTACACTAGACTGGTTCTTGTAGACAAAAAGAGGATTCCAAAATGCAATACCAGAACCAACAGCCCCAGTGCACATGTGTACAAAACCCTAGAGTGGGTCACAAAATCCTGATTTGACCTAAATTGCTTGCATCTATTTCCATTGACAGGAATATTCAATCCCTAGATTTAAAATGGCTATATCAAACAATATAAAGAAAAAATTGCAAACTTGAAAGCAAGGGATAAAATTAAGTAGCCTACGATGACTACTGGACAATATGTCAGTTGTTAATGTACATCATTATTAATGTTCGGTGAATTTAAGATATACTACTTATAGCTTTCCTTATTTAGCACACCCAAGAATGTTTATTAGTGCTAATTAAAGGACTTGCTGTTAAGTTTATTTAGAATTTAATTATCAGAAATTGTTAAAACATCACTGCTAATTTGTGCATACAATGCTCACAGAATTTTAAAATATTTCTTTGAGGTAAATTCTATGCACAATAGACAGAGTAAGTTTTTAAAAATTCCCCATAGAATTAGTTTCACCATATATGTCTTTTAAAGATTTTTGAATCATATGATGAAAGGTGTTTTATGGCTACCTATGTGCTTGTTATTTGTAATAAGTCAATGGCTTGCCTTGCTGTGCTCCTAAGGCAAGATATTGAATATCCTGCAAGTAGCTTTCATGATATATTCTATAGTCATTCTTTTAGAAAATTAGCACAGCTTTGAGTCTATAATGATACTGCCATTTTTTCAGGACGACTATGATATTGACTTTTTGAGGCTATTGTATATCGATCCAGATTGGATAGTATTTTTTAAGTACTTCCTCTGTGCTCAGTCCCATTTGGACACAGTGAAGAAAGCATATGGTATGGTCTCTGTCCTCCCTCTGCTCATGTGAGGCTATACATATGAGAATGAACAACAGTTTACTACAGAATCAGATGCTAAAATGCCTGGCCAGAGGATAACTGCTACTGGATATCAGAAATGGGAGACATCTATGCTGTCTGAGGTCATCAGTGGAGACTTCATGGAGGAGGTGGGATTTGAACTGGGTCTGAGAGGATGTGCAATACTTGTATAGGTGGAGAAGACAACAAAGGGTATTTCCAGCCCTGGGAGGAAAGAGCAGGTTATGTACTTTTCAACAGCTCATGTGTGAATCAGCATTTCTCCAGGCCCCACCAGCCTGTGGGTACTAATGAGGTTACAATGGAACAAATAATCTTAACTTTGCTAGTTTGTTCCCTTGTCCTACTAGCATAGGCCCTCAGTTCATCTCCTTTTCTGGGGATTCCTTTAAGGGGAAATGAGTCCCTTTAAGGGGAACCCTTTAAGTCCCTTTAAGATCTCCCCTCAGTGCTCCCACCTGATGTCAGCTGTGTGTAAGCTATCGACTGCCCCTCTTACGGTCTCCACTAAGGGAGTAGCCAGCCTTCCCCAGGTATTAGATGGCTGAGGGACTGAATCAGCTTCAAAGAAGGTGACAGTATACATTAGTGTGACTTACGGCCCTACAAATTCTACTGCTAAAGAATCTTTAAATATATCCCCCTGAGCTTGAATACAGAATTAGAAAACTATTGATGTAGAGCCCTGGACAATTTTCTAGGCCTAATAAATTCATAAATGTAGGAAAAGAGCAAGCTAATCCATAGGGCACTGGGAAAATACCTTTTTGAATATTTTAACCCTTTAGAGAATGTTAAATTAGGTCCATTTATGACTTTTTGCAGTTAATAATTCTTTTCGCAAGTATAGTAAGAATAATGAGTGTATCCGTGATGCTTTTCAACCAGTATAGGTGTCTGGCTGGTAAAATGTTTAAATACTATTCTATCAATTGGAAAACGACTTCTATCTTAATTCTCCAAGTGACCCCTCACAGTCTATCCCCAACCCCCTTGCACAGGACCTACCCCTACCTTCTCAGATCCAATGAGGATCAAGACTGGCATGTGGGGAAGGGCATAGGACCACGAGGCTAAGATAGGCATTGGGTCTTTGTGTAAGCGCCCACGCCAGATTGGTGCTAAATACTTTTTTTCTAGTGTTCTTAATTCGACTTTAAAAATTTGTGGTAAAATATACATACATACATGAAATTTACCATTTTATTGATTTTTCAGTATACAGTTCAGTGGCATTGAGTACATTCACACTGTGGTGCTTTTAATACACATTCTCATTTAATTCTCACAACTTTTAAAATCCTCGTTACAAGTCATACAAAGAGAAAGATATATTTAAGGAGTATATCAATCATTTCATGAAAAATAAAGGCTACTAGTTGTTTTCATTTTCTTTTTGGCTTGTTTATAGCTCACATTTTTGTCTAAAAATCCAGCCATTAATTATGCTAATTAAGTATTCAGTATTATTTGGTAGAATTTCTCCTCAAATTTAGGATTTTTAAAGTCAAATTTGGGATTTTTTTTAGGATTTTTAGTTTATTTAGAATTAACAAGGAAGTTTCCATTTTACCACCTGATGACAAATCTATTTAGCTGGTTGTAACCAGGGCATCTCTCCAGCAGCAGGAGGTTAAGAATAGAACAGGTTATCAGTGGCGGCTGTGAAATTGCTTTCCCAGAAGACCTTTGTGAACAAGAGGAGATACCATATGTCTTGCATGAGTGATTTAGTCCCTTGGCACTGAGATTTTCAACAAAGGTATAATCTACTTTCTGACCAGAGGGAAGCTCTGACTGATGTGGGTCCCTGTGTGATCTGCCCCTGGGAAGTGTTATAGAAAGTTAATGCTAGATGTACACATTCAAGGGGAAGCAGAGCACAAGTAGAAAACAATCCTACTGATCCAGAAGGCCACCATTTCCTGCTCTGGGTCAGACTGTCCACTATGCACCAGTTTCTGTTAACACCGAGCCACCCTGTTTCAGACTGGGCCACCACTATCTGTCCCCCTGGTATATAAATAGACAATTAACTATTGTGTTTATAAATTGGTTTTGTTGAGTGAAAGAACTTAGTGCTTAGTAATTACAGGAGCAAAAAGATGGCTTATCAAAGTATTTCAATTGGTATTATGTCCCAAGAAATTCCATGCCTGAGTCCTTTTGGAAGGACACTGGGAAGATCTCATTCAATAGTCTTTTGTTCATTCTATCAGCAATTATGGACACCATTTACATGAGAGCTACTGGTAAGATCCACTGGGGATATAATAGTGAGTGTGGTGGACATGGGGGACCGTGTTTCAGCAGTCTGACATACCTTTCTCTCTGTGTGTCTTCCTGTGCTGTTTCTACATCTTTCAGCCTCTCTTGCAGCCAGAGCTTCAGGTGTTCAATAGACTACCATTGAGTGTTGGGAGGATGGAGTAAAGCCGCACTGTGTCTGTGCTGTGTCCTCTCTGTAGCCGGCAAGTAAGGTACTAGAGGTATTTGTACTTTCTATGTTAGCAGAGATCCCAGCGGCCAGGTACTAGTTTCACGGATGATGTGAAGTTGGTGTGGGGCATCTAATTTCTGCTCATTCTGGCTTAGCAGCACAGTTGCAGGGGCAGCTTCCTGGGCCATGAACCACAGCATTTGATTCCTATCTGACTATGGCAGAGGCAGCAGCTGCCCTGGAAGGCCAGTTCTGCAATATTGCATTTCCTACCCCCAAATATGAAATAAAAACCCATACTTAAGATGTAAACAACTTTTAAAAATTACAAATATTATTTTATATATAATTTTGATGCTGGTAGACAGACTTTTTTTGTTTTTAAATTATACATGTTTAATTTTATTTGTTTTCTGATTTATTTTCATATGTATTTTTGAGTTTTTTGATGTAGAATATTTTCTCTTGAAGGGAAAGCCATTTTGTTTTTGGTTTTCTTGATCCTTATTTGACTAGGTGGTTGGTCCTGGATTGGTTGTTATAACTGAGCATCTTTCACCAACTTAAGCCCCTCGTTCAGGTTCCACCTGTGGAAACAATTTAGATGCCACATGGTCACAAGATCTGCTGTAGACAAACAAACCAAGCACTTTGAAGACAGGATACTTAAAACAGATAGTTATAGCAGAGAGTGATGAGGAACTGCTGTTAGTTTTTCTAATTAAAATTGAGAGAGCAAGGAAATTGTCACCTAACATGTAGATATAATTCTTGTATTCATGTAAACAAAGCGATTTATGCTTTTAAAATGCACAGTTTAAAATGATAAAATTTTATATCAGAAAGACTAAAGAACTTAATATGCACCATAAGTGTCCTAAGTGCCCTGGATGGATAGTTACAAAAATCAGCAATGTTTTCAGGTAAATGGCTTGGTGAAAGCATAACTTTCCAGGAAGGAGGTGAGAGAGGGAAGAAAGGAATGAAGGATGACAGAATACAGAAAAACAAATCAAATTAAAAAAGAGCACATGTTGCTATATCAGAAAAAAAGTCCCTTTGAAAGTAAACTTATATTTTCAACTCATAGTCAAAACTAGATCACCTTAGCCAAGACTTGAGATTCTTTCTTTTCTGGTATCTAGGATTAAGAAAATAGAAGATAAAATATCCTTACAGGATGAAGATATTATTTAAATGTTGGCCAGGATCTTTATTCTCCCTACCTTCATTCATATAGACTGGGTATAATATGCTTTTTCGCTGCTTATTTCTGTGTCTGACAAGCATCATCTTATTTATTTCTTTCTAAACTCTTTGAGATAGGTACTATTATTATTAACATGACAGATGAAGAGACCAAGGCTCAGAAAGTTGTCACTTGCTCAAGGTCATTGAGCAAGTATATGGCAGAACAGGTACATTAAAACTGAAGTCTGTGTGATTCCAGGCTCCAAATTATGAATTATTACATGACACATCATGGGTTTGAAGTTTTGCTCAGTGCAACTTTGTATTTCTCATCAGGAGAATTCTGTCATCAAGTTCAGTGTGAGTGCCTCAACATCACCAAGTCCAGACAGATATTTAAGCATAGACTGACGAGGTGTGACACCCTCTTATGTAGGGATACACTTGACTTGGCTTAAGGATGGACCTACTGAGCTTGAAAGACCATGTCTGCTTCCAACCTACAACACTTTGGGATTATGTCAGTACATGGATCCACAATACCATTTTTGTGTGGGGGGGGACACTCTTGCCCAAATGGCCATCATACTTTTCATCAGTCCTCATGTGTCTCAGACACTACCATTCTGTCTATCAAGAATCTCTTTTCACACCTTTCCTAGTCACCTGACTTCTGATTGGAGTCTCCATTTTATGTTCTAGTTCTAGAAATAACTCTTTATAATCCTCTGTATTCACATCCATTTATCTACTATTACTAGGTAGGGTGGTCACATATAGTTCCTAGAAAAGTTTCTGCAAGCTTTACCCATCCATATTTGATCACTTCCAGCTGTGCCAGGGTAACCAAAGCCACACTCTTCACAGCTGCCAGTCCTTGCCCTGGTCACATAAAATGAGAGACTTGAGAAAGCATCACACATACTGAAATCCTGTCATCTATACTGGCTCTAGGACTTTGTTCCAGAGAAAGGTTAGAGGTGGAAAAAACGGACTAGAACCTACCTCCCAAAGAAAAAAGGACCCAATATCTATAACAGGTTTCTACCATGTGAGCCAAGAATCTCCTGAGTCTGCAAAACCCAGAAAATGGTGCATGAGGAAGTTAGTGGTCCTAATTCTAGCCCTTTATGCTCAGGAAGTCCTTCTACAGCAGTCACTTGGCTTGAGCCACCCCCAATTCTACCAAATCCACTAATTATTTCCCCATATTCTTAACACCACACCCTAGCATTTAATACCTGCTGTTGGCTTTTCAGGAATTCTCTTTGACTTATCAGTCATCATCTTTCTTGGCTCATTTTAATACCCGCCATTGGATAGTCTATGTATCTATCTATATTGTCTCCAGTGACTCTTCTTCAACACTGACATTGTGGAATGTTACTATATTAGTCTGCTAGAGCTGCCATAACAAAACACCATAGATGGGGTGGCTTAAACAACAGACATTTATTTCTCATAGTTCTGGAGGCGGTGAAGTCCAAGATTAAAGTGCCAGCAAAGTATGTTTCATTCTTATGCTTCTTCTCTTGGCTTGTAGGCAGCTGCCATCTGCACATTTTCACATGGCTTCTTCTGTGTGAGTGCTTGGGGAGAGAGAGAGAGAGAGTAAGATGTCCTTTTCTCTTCTTATAAGGCCACCAATCCTAAAGGATTAAGGCCCTACTCTAATGACTTCATTTAACATTTATTACTTCCTAAAGGCTCTGTCTCCAAATACAGTCACATTGGAGATTAGAGTTTTAACACATAACTTTTTGGGGGGACACACTTCAAAACATAGCACTCCCTGAGTACAATATCTCTCTGTTATTACCCATCCCCCTAACCAAAGAAGGCTGCTTAGTATTTAGACAATACTTTCCCAATCCTGGATTTTGGTGAAAATGGAAACGTGATTGGAGGTGAATTGGTTAAAACAGAAGACGAGGTTGGCTTTCTAGTTTAGTGGGTCACACAAGGTTCTCTTAAGGAGGTCACTGATGTGTCACAGATCTGCTCTCGTCCTTGGGAGGGGAGACTCACAGCCGACCCTAGACTCCTGATGGGCTACAACTCTCCAGCTGTTGTTCGTTGTCCTCCGGTTGTTACTGGTTATAATTGTGGGGTAGTTGAAGCCCAGAATTCTTCTCTGGACCTTGTAGTAGTTTCTCCTCACAGAATAAAAGCTGTGAAGTAATTTATCTTCCAAAAGATCTCATATCTTGTTTTTGGAGGAAATGTTAAAAAAAAAATTAGAAGTGATATGTTCATATAAAGGATTTTTTTTTCCCCCAGTGTTCAGTTGATGGCTGGATACACTGTGGAATTCCTACAATGTTGTACTTTCTCCAGTTACCATGACTGGCAGTTGGGTTGGGGTTGAATTCTTCATCATCCATCAGTATGTTTTGATTTACCTGTACGGCAAATCCTGTCTTCTGTGCCTAGGGCCTGTTCCTGCCTACACAGAAAAGTAAACAGGTAAAAAATTAAACAGAAAAATTTTTTGAGGGAAAGGACTTTATTTTATTCATCTTTGAACATCAATTCACAATTCTTTGCTTCACAAGTGCTTGTTGAATGAACAAATTCTGAATCTTTAAAGATTTAGCTCTTTTCTTTCCTCTTTTATTTAGCACTGTGGAAAAAAGGTATTGTTATTACTTATAATTTTCTTTAAGACATAACATACTGGTTTGTTCTCAAAAATGCTCTACTGAGAATAATTTATAATTAATATTCCCAGAGGCAAAATATCAATATACCTTTTGGAAATGAAGTTATGTAAGGAAATGGGGAAAGAAAATTATTTCATAGTGAGTGTCTGGGAAGGCTCCTTGTCCACTCGAATGTGTAATGACAACATGGTCGTTGTGTTCAGTCATTCAGCATTGACATTTACAGGTTCAAAAGTCATGAAAAATGATTTAACTTTTTGGGACAATGGCTAATATTTGGTGCTTCTTCAAGGGTTAGGGTTTTCAGATCAGCATTAATTATATAACAACATTAGGTAATTGGCATATTTTCACTAATGCCTAGGTTTATCTTTATTTGATTTAAAAACTAGAACTGTTCTCTTTACTTTTCCCTCCCCCACCCCCACCAAATCTTTCTAATATTTTTATTCCAAGTGCTTTTCACTAGGTAATAATGCTAAGGACACTCAGTTTCAGCTACATTATTCAAAGTTTAGATACATAAAACTCACTCACTCTGCCATCTCTCACAGTCTATGGAGGCCTGCAGTGTCATTTAAAAAAAAGATCAATTCATGGGAAGATACAAAGGAAAATACTAGAAGGTCCTGTGCACACATTACCCAGCTGCTCCCATGGTAGCATCTTGCATAGCTGTAGTAAACTATCGAAACAGGAAAATTGACATTGGTACAGTCCATAGTGTTTTTTTCAAACCAGTTATACATGTACGTGTGTGTGTGTGTATGTGCGTATGTACTGCCCTGTGCAATTTATCACATGTATAGTTTCGGGTAACCACTGCCACAAACAAGATGCATAACTACTACCACCACCACAAAGTTTTATTATTCTACCCCTTTACAGTCATACTTGGCCCCTTCGGCCCCATTCCCAAATTCTGGCAACCACTCATGTTTTCTATCTTTACAATTATTTTATTTTATTTTATTTTTTGTGAATTGTATATAGTTGGGATTATGCAGTATGTATCTATTTGAGACTGTCTTTTTTAATTCAGCATAACTTCTTAGAGGTTCATCCAACTTATTGTGTCCATCAATAGTTCATTCCTTTTTATGGCTGAGTAATATTTCATACTATGACTATACCATGGTGTGTTTAACCACCATTCATTGAAGGGTATCTGCTATGGATATTCCTGCATTGATTTCCATATGAATAAGTTTTCATTTCTCTGGGATATAAGCCCAAGAGTGCAATTGTTTGGTTCAATAGGTCCATTTTTAGTTTTAAAGAAACTTGAATTTTTCTAGAGTGTCTATGTGTTATCTAATTTTTCTATATCCTTGCCAACATTTGGTGTTAATAGTGATTTTGTTAGATATTTAGTGATATGTAAATATAGTTTTGATTTGTGTTTTACTAATGGCTAACATTATTGAACATTTTTCATGTGTTTATGTGCCATATGTATATTTTCTTCAGTGAAATCTCTTCATGTCTTTTGTCCATTTCCTTATTGAATTGTTTTCCTAATTTTGAGCTTTATGAGTTCTTTATATATTCTAGATATTAGTCTTTTGTTGAAAATGTGATTTGAGAATATTTTCTCCCAGTCTGTAATTTATCTTTTCATTCTCTTAATAGGGTCTTTTAAAGACTAAAAGTTTTTAATTTTGGTGAGATCCAAATTACCAAATTTCCCTTTTACAAATTGTGTATTTGGTGTCAAGTTGAAGAATTCTGTCCCTAGTTCTATGACCTGAAGATTTTCTCTTATGTTATTTTCTAGAAGTTTTGTAGTCTTGTGTTTTACATTTGAGTCTGTGATCCATTTTGAGTTATTTTGTATATAAGATGTGGGATTTAGGTAAAGTTCTTTATTTTTTTGCTTATGAATGTTCTATTACTTACTACCATTTACTGTAAAGGCTATACTTTAATAATAGCATGTTATTATGGTGAATTATTACATTGATTGATTTTTGAATATTGAACCAGCTTTGATATCTGAAATAAAACCTTCCTGATCATGGTATAAAATGCTTTTCAAGCATCGTAGCATGTAATTTGCTAAAATTTTGTTAAGGATTATTACATCTATGTTTATAAGAGATATTGGTCCATAGTTGCCTCCTTTCCTCTTTTCTCTTCTCTTTTCTTTATTTTCTCTTTTTCTTTTTCTTTTCTTTTTTTTCTTCTTTTCCTCTTTTTTTCTATCACTATTGATGGTTCTGGGCTGCAGGACTGTCTGGCACCAAACCTGGAGGGTATGTGAGGAAACAAAAGAAAACTCAGGAAACTTACCAAGTTGTTGATCAGGAAGCCCAGGTAAGGGATGGAGGATGTTGTGAGATAGGTGAATATAGCTGGATGCTGGGAAAATACAAGGAACCCAAAGATGTGGTCCTTGTCCTGGGGATGAGGATCATAGTTGGAAAGACAACACGAATGTGAGAAGGTTATAAGTAATTACAGGTTGTTGTGGTGAAAGCTTTATTCTGCTTTCGTTTATCCTGCCCCTGGCTGGTCTCCCTGTCACTCTTACTTTTCATGCATGGATCATAAGATTTTCCCGATTTTGTTGTTTTCATGAGTTTTTTTTTTGTTTGTTTCTTTTGAGGAAAAATGGTGGCTTAAATTGAATTTCTGTCGGCTCTATGCCAGTCTCACAGCTTCTTTTAGGCCCAGTGATCCTTTCTCTATCTCCCCACCTCCCCTGTCTCATTGCATGAACTCTTACCCCTTGTTTTGTCAGGGCCCGGGGGCTCCAGAAACCTCCTTTTGCTTTCAGCAAACGGAGCAACTGTTTTTCACCAACTTGTTCTTTGTCAATTGATTAATAGGGAAAACTTTACTTCTCTCTAACCTGCTCTGTGGAGTGCTGCCTGCCTGTCCTTCCAGCTTATCAGATGGTAGTGAGACATCATCCTACTGTGGCTTCTTACTCCGTCCTGTCCTTCAGGTGCTCACTTGTTGTTGCTGGGGTCTCATGCTCCCACCTCTATGCCTTATCACTTTCAATGTGCTCTGCAGAAAAGACATTTTTATATTTATGTAATATAATTTACATATCTATGTACTATTTCTATGTCCATATAATATAAGTAATTTATTTTCAACAGAAAGGTCACTTTGTCCTTGGAGCTCAGAGAGTCCTGACATTTCCTGTAAAAGCATCACATATCCTCCAAGAAGTAGAAATCAAGGGCATTACATTTTTAATCTAGTGCACAGGACACATTACTATTAAATCCTTAATTCAACAGTGTATATGGAGCGCCCCCTGTGTGTCAGTCACTGCCGTGAGTCCTGGGAAGCTGCAGTGGACATGAGAGAGAACCTATAGCCTTTTAAGTAGAAAAAGCTGACAACAGGCAAAAATAACCCTATAATGCAATGTCAGGGAGATAGATACCTGTACGAAGATTAGAGGAATTATACCTCAATTAAAAAAAAAAAGATTGTATATAGAGAAATAAAATATTTCTAGAAACAAAGACTGCAAATTCATCAATTCTTCCCAGGTAATCCATAAACTTAATATAATTCCAATAAAAAAAGAGATTTGTGTGTAAAGAAGATGGTAGCAGAGTGAGGGGCTGGAGAGACATGGTGAGCTAACGTCAGGGCAGGGTTCTGTGAGGAGGGCACGATGACGCAGGCGTCTGAGCTGACAGTGAGGAAGAAAGGTGACCCCTGCTGAAGCAGATGCCGTAGGTTTGAGCTCTAATCCCTCTGTCCCCTCCCGACTTCAGCATAGCTGTGTGGGAAAACCCTCTAGAACCCGATAGTGTTATCTCAAGCTCAGGAAACATCTCCATGGTTTTCTGCCTCGGGTTTTCTCCCTCCAGCTGTGGGAACTCAGCTCAGCAGGGTGTGTCGTGTGGCTGTTGATACTCTTGAATCAAAGTGGGGGTGAGTTGGTGGGAAAATCCTCACCTCCCTTTGAAGAGATAGTCGTCAGGTGCATTTCCGAGGTTCCCCAGCACGGCCGAGCCCTCTTTGCCGTGGCACTACTTGCTCCTGCTTCTCCTGGCTTTTCCTCCTCGCTTCCCTCTGCTCCCAGTTCCCCCGATCATCTTCTAAATAAGCCACTTGTGCCAAGTCCTTATCTCAGGGTCTGTATTAAGAAAGAAGAAGCCAAATCAAGCTACATGCCAACTCGTTTGTCGCGTTGCGGATTTTCTCTTCTAAAGGAAATCCGTTTTTAATATGCGTGACTCCCGAGTGTCTTATCTTGTTAGATGTGCTCTTTAGAGTATTTCCTCAGTTACTCCCTTTTCCTCTCCGTTGCCTAATAGTAATCTCCCCTCCTTCTCTTTCCCCTTTCCCTTCTCCTCCTCTTCCTCATCCTTTCTAACAATGAAATATCAAAGAATACGCACTCTTATTACTAGAACTTGTGACATCTTCCTCAGATTTTAAAAAATAAGGTAATGGTTTATGTGAATATTTAATAGCATTATACTTGACCTTCTATAATGTCTAAATATAACAGTGAAACATTTTCATTTATTAAAAAAAGCACGGACAGCCTGCCCAGATACAGGCCCTAGTACTATCAATTAATATTTATTGAGAACTGAGTGCACAGAGTAGCTGTTATATTATAGGCCAGCAAAGAGAGAATGTGGTTTTATGGAAATAAGGACAGCATTAAAAGCCAAGCTGCAGTCCAGATGGCACAGGGCTGGACAAGCACAAGAGTGTGCAGTCACAGTCTCAACCTCCTATAGAAATGGGAGGACGCTCAGTGGGCTGGGAAAGGAACAAATCTTCCTGAGCTAATGAAATACTTCAGTGTGTCATGGAGGAACTCACTTCCTGAGACACGAACGATTTCCACATTTCTAACATCAGCGCTAACAATCAAGGGAAACATTTCAAAATCAATATGAATAAGAGCGTAGGTGAAGATTTTATAACAACAGTGCGGGCCTCCTGGTTAAATAATAGCTCCCGGAATATGAAAATGTAGACTTTATAACGAAGTGTTTTTGTTAAATTGTGATTTCAACCAGAAGAAAGTGTATGGCATTCTTCAATATGTGGTCACTAAATCTTTAAGTAATTCAAAATGTTTTTAAAAAATTTCCTCCTGTCATAAAAACATCCACTTGTTCATGTAGCTTCATGAAGAGCACCATGTATTACAGAGGAAATTAGGATGATGATAATTAAAAGAGGAGGGGAGATGAGGGTGAAAAAAATGGCATAGGTGATAGAGGTTCTGTTCATCCCTCTGGCGACCAAATCAAAGTTGTGATGGAAACAAGGAACAAGCAGCAAGAAAAAATGGCCTGGGATCTAGAGGAACAAGCCATACAACTAAGGAGAAATCCGAGAAATCATCTTGCAATGGCAGAAGGTAGGACGGGTCGAGGACCTGGGGCTGCCTGGTATCAAATAGCTGAGTGAGACCGAGGCTATGGCAGACGCCACTTAAAGGGGCCACATCCACGAGAAGATTTTCATGGTGACTGATCTGCTTGCTCTGAGCACCAGTGCCAATTTGGCTGTGCGCAAGGGACACCAGGAACTTATAGGGAGACACTGCTGGAGTGAGAGCTGAGGTGAGACTTGCTCTGTAGGTGGTATCCATTGTTCCCTGTTGAGCCCTCTCCCCTCCTAGAGCAGGGACTCAGCACCAAAGTAGCTGTGACATCATCAAATTGGATGAGAGGTTGCTCCTCCCAGAGGATTCCCAGAAACCTCACCTCCCCCAACTTGTGGCCCCACTCAAGCCACATCCAGGTGTGTCCTCAGCTAGTCAGGTGCTCCTTGCTGAGCAGTGCCTAGACTCTCACTGAAGGCAGCTGGCCTTGGTTTCTGCTGTGGTCTTTTGAGGCAACTATAAGCACAGCATTTGTGGATTGCTTGCTGAATCTTAACTGATGGCCCTGGAGGGGTAGAGGCTTGGCCTAAATTTGGCCTGCAGCTGAACCCCTCTCAGGACTGTGCCACTGGATACCTACCTCACAAATCCATACTAATAACATTGGGAGACTTAGAGAAGGCAGCCCAAATGAGCAGACAAGCAGAAACCATATGAGAGAACAGAACAGAAATCCAGATATAATGGAGTCAAGTAATCTAACAGATACAGAGTTCAAAACACTGGATATAAAGATACTCAATGAACTGCTGGGAAATGTAGATAAATTCAGTGAGAATTTCAACAAAGAGATAAAAAATATAAAAATGGAAATGGAAATTATAAAAGAGAACTAGTCTGAAATGAAGAACACAGTATCTGAGAAGTATATTAAATGGAATAAACAAAATGAATAAAGAAAATGATCAAATGCCCTGTCTAGAGGACGGGAAAGCCAAGGACACTCAATCAGAATAGCAAGAGATAAGATACCAAGACTATAAAAATAATTTAGGGGGCATATGGGACACTATTAAAGGTCAAAATATCAATCTCATCAGCATACCTGAAGGAAAACAAGATGTTGAACAGTTGTTTGAAGAAATAATGGTAGAAAAATTCCCTAACCTGGTGAAAGAAATGGACATAAAACCCCAGCAAGCTCAGAGAATCCCCAAAATCAGGGATCCAAAGAGGCCCACACCACGAACATCATAATAAAATGCCGAAGATTAAATACAAAGAGAGAATCTTAAAGGCAGCAAGAGAAAAGCAGGGAACACCCATAAGACTGGCAGCTGATTTCTCAACAGAAACTATGCAGGACAGAAGGGCTTGTCAAAAAATATTTGAAAGGATGAAGACCCAGGATCTACAACCAAGGATACTTTATCCAGCAAAGTTATCATTTAGAGTTGAAGGACAGATAAAGAGCTTCCCAGACAAAAACAAGCTAAAGGAATTTATCACCACCAAACCAGTATTACAGGAAATGTTGGAGAGACTTCTTTAAGAAGAAAAAAACATGTATCAAAAACAGGAATAATAAAGAATGGTATTTTGAAACATGTATCAAAAACAGGAATAAAGAATGGTACATTCCTATCAATAAGTACCTCAAATGGAAAAGAATTAGGTGCTCCAACTAAAAGACAGAATGGATGAATGGATGAGAAAACAAGACCCCTACATGCTGTCTACAAGAGACTCACTTCAGATTAAAAGACGCACAAGGGGATGGAAACAAATATTGCTTTGATGGACCTAGAGGGTATTTAAGTCAGACAGAGAAAGATAAACACTATATGATTTCACTTACTGTGGATTCTAAGGAATAAAAAGTACAAACTAATCAAAAACAGACTCACAAATATAGTGGACAATTTGGTGACAGACAGAGGGAAGTGGGGTTTGGGGAAATGAGAATGGGGTGAAGGGTTAAAGGAGTACAAATTAGTAGCTGATGGATGGTCATGGGGATGGGGAGCACGGCATAGGGAATGCTGTTAGCTAATATGTTGGCTAAGTGGAGGGTAAGGGGAGGGAGGGAGCAATGCGGGCATCATTTATGAACTATACAGCTAATAATAAAATAGGACAATTATAACAACATACTGTAATAAAAGTTATATAAATGTGGCATTAAGCAAAATAAGGGTTACTTAAGCACTGTGACAACGAGATAGTCAATCTGATAACAGAGAGGCCACTAAGTGACTAACAGGTCGGTATTGTATACAGCGTGGATATTCCAGACAAAAGAATGATTCATGACCTGGTTGGGATGAACAGTGAAAGATTTCATCATATTACTTAGAATTGTGCACAACTTAAAACTTATGAATTGTTCATTTCTACTTAATTGGAATTTTCTACTTAATATTTTCAGACTGTGGAAAGTGAAACCACGGTTAAGGGAGAATACTTGTATCCAGCACATGTCACTGTGCCCCTATATAGGAGGGATGTCTGGCAAAGGACAAGTAGAGAGAGTTTGCGTTGAGCCCAGTGGAGAGGTGAGTGGAACACAAGGTAGCTCTGGCCCCATCAGCACCCTGCACGGCTGGGTTGTGTGGCCATGTGTGCAGTGGGGTGAAGAGGGAGAGGCTGGAATGAGGCACTGGCCAGGAGTAGAGTCCTGGGGCATCAGGTGTGCGTGTTTGCCTGTGGAAGGCTGGGTTTTCTTATCTTGCCCTTGGCTATTCCCTCATTAGGCTGGCGTACCAGGGACCAGACAATTTAGCTTGATGAGCGATAACATGCTTATTTTCAATAATTTGTGCTTTTATTTTTCTTTTCTCTTCCATCTCAGGGGGAATTATATATATAGTTAAAAGTCTAGTAACTTTTTAACATAAATATAGGGTTGGAATGAAAATCAGAACAATTAAGCGTTTCTGAAAAAGAAACCAGATTATAACTAGGTATTATCTTTTCAAAATCATGTTCAATAGTATGCTTTATATATCACATTTAATTATTTTAATGAATGCAAAACTTATCTGAGTCTCAGAAAACTCATAGAAATTTAGACTAAAATACTAATCTCCCTCTGCTAGCAGGATGCTGGAAGCCTTGGTGAAGTGTTCAAGAGAGAATAACCCCATGAGGGCTGTGAAGTGTTACGTTAATTCCATAAAATGAGAATAAAACCACAGGGAGAAAGACAATGAGTGTAACAGTCTCAATTAAATAATCAAGTGAAAACTTGTTTTTGTGAAGTTCCCAGAAGTTGCATGTTGCTGAGAGAAGACCTGTGAAATGCATTCAGAGATTTAAAATTTCAATGAGAGCTGAGCTATCCTGGGTGATTTCTGCATTACTTACATTTTTAAATTTACTTTAGAGCTCTATTATTTTTATCAAAGATACTTTTTACTAGCTACGTGGCTAAGATCAGGGTTTGGTTTCTTGAGAGCAAAGATTACTTAACAAACGAATGAACCCCGGTGACTTAAATTTCATTGGGAAAAATGAAATTTTAAGTACAGAAGAGATGTGTTTGTATAATCAAAATTCACCCAAGAAAGCCTAGTTTTAAATACAAGGGAGATCATACCCAAACAGCCATACCCGGGGCCAGTGACAAATAACTAAGGTAGGAATTGTAAGTCACAAGGTAGAAGCCAAGCACTATGGTACTGGCTTCCACATACTGGTCTTCATGCTCAGTACTCTCATATATGAACTAATATGGTCCTAGATGGTGCCAGTGTTACGGATAAGGAAAATGAAGCTCTGAAAGTAATTTACTTTGAAATGCATGCCTAATACACACTGTAGCTGGGATTTAAACCAAGATCCGTTTGGCACCAAAGCCTATGACATTTCTACTACACTAGGTAGAAATGAGGGGAGGCCAAGGCAAGTAAGGAGAGTTTTAGGAAAACTGCCACGATGGCCAGCGTGTGTGTGTGTATGTGAGTGTGTGTGTGTCCTGCTCTCTAACTCTTAAAATTGAATCTGTACTCCATAGAGATTTTTAAAAATCTTTTCTTACATGATGACGTGTCTGCATGGGGAGGCCCCCTACCTCTCCAGACACTTGGATAAAGCTGCTGTGGTTGTTGAGAGATGGCGGCTTCCATCCATTCTCTCAGTGACAGATGAGTTCAGAAGGCATGCAGGCAGCATTGTGCTCCACACAAGTCATTTGCGTGGGATCACCTTTGTTTAGCACTGGTAGGCAACTCTCCTTCCTGTGGTTAGTAATCATGAGGACTGATGCCTACTGGTGATTAGAAACCTTTCTTAAAAATTTTTTAATTTTTTTTTTCATTTGAGTGACTTAAAATTTGAAAAACTAAGTACAATTCTCTCCTCTGTGGTATTTGGTGCAAACTGCTGACCTTTACCTAGGGCTTCAGTGAGTTTCCTTGGTATTAGTTTTGTTTGACAGCTAGGCTTCTGTCTTGGTTCTACAGCATATAAGTTTCCGTGTGTTCTGCCTCAGCAGTCACACAGAGCCTCACTGACGACTAGCCCCTTCATATTGTCTTCATTCTTCCACAAAGGATTTGGGCTGAAAGACCAAGCGCTGACTATCCTGAACTCTTTTAAAACTGAATGTGAGGAAAAGAGAACATTAAAAGTAACAAGTTGGTACATAGTCATTGTAAATCTAGCTACTTTCATAAACAGAAAGTACTTAGAGGCTAGAGTTTTTTTCAGTATAAACCATATTCGGATTTACTTAGTTTTTAAATGATTATAAACCAATATTGAAAGTGCTGGTAATTTTCTGGTACTTTCTCCACACTCCACACTCCCTGTACAACTTGTCTTATTTATTTCTAAGTAAACTGAAAATGAAGGCCATTTTTCATTTTTCCTATCTGAAACAAGTTCCCTGGACAAATGAGCTCCCACACTATCACAAAAGGAACATATGCTATTTTGGGCAACAACTTCTCCATACAAATTATTAGAGGATAGTTTTACTCTTCCTAATCTAGTTTCAGTCCCACTGTTCCATCTGCACTGCCTTGTCCTCTTTGTCACCTCCCTTCTCAAGCATTGAATTTACGGAGTTAGTTACTTAGTCCCACGACAGAGAAGCACATTAACTATTGCATTACATAACTATTGCAGGGCGATAGTGGTCTCATGGCTCTTAAAGAGAAGAATAATTTATCATTTTCTTATGAAAACAACACTTTAAAACAAAGTGTTAATTTTACATCTATGTTAAATGGAAATATTAATGTGTTATACAATTGTACTTCTAAGTTACAAATCAACAGATTTTATGTTTAGAATTTCCCCACCTGTGTTTACTTGCTGTTCTTATTTGAAGAAATTTTAAAAATTGCTAAAACCACATGACACAGAGGCAATGCTATACAGAGAGCAGCTGAGTAATTATCACAGAACAATAGCTCCTTTCAAATAGACTGTCTTTCTGGATTTGAGAAAAGAATGAGACTTCAATGAGTGGCGTTATCAAAAAAGCACCATAAATAGCAAATGCTATGTATATATCCTTAATCATTTGCATAGGTTTAATCAGAATTAAAGGAAATTTCATGAATATAATTGCCTCTTTTCATTAAGATTACAAACTCTGCTGGAAAATTACACCTGATTTATTTAAAACATGAGTGAAATTTTGCATAAATTCTATATGCAGCGTTGCTAACTTACTTTAGTTCCTTGTAAGGAAGGTCATAAGACTATTTGAAAGTGGTAACTAAATATGAGCAAAATGACAATTTTTCCTTTAATGTGAATGAGTTAATTCTCTAACTCTTTGAATTTTTTATATTAGACAACATGTTCCTAACCAAGATAAGGTCACAGACTCACTGAGTCTCTAGAGCTAATAGGGAAATAGAGATTAGTCTTATCCTCTCATTTTGAGGAGCAATAAGCTGAAATTAGTGGCTCAACCAGGGGTATACCAGGTAGACCAGTAGACTCAAGTCCTAAAAAGTAGGAGCAAGTCTCAATTTCTTCCACCCTGTGTATACTCCATGAATGCTGAAGAGAGTTACATATGTACATTTCCTTTCTTCTCAATTTTATTGCCTCTGTCCTCATTTAAGTCCTTATCATCTATTGTTGGATATAGTTTATATTTAGTCCTTTATATTATGTGACACCATGCTGAGAGCATAATAAAAGTTGCGTTGATTTGTTACCAAAAATAACAAAATTATCTTTATTCTTTATAAAAAGACAGCTGAACTATCATTAAATACCAGGACTGTTTAAGAAAAACAACTTTCTGATGTATTTGAACAGGCTTTCAGCAGCAAATGTTTGTTGAGTTAATGAATAAATTTATCAGCCTTTAAAATTTTTATTTTGAAAGAGTAAGCAATAGTTTGCCTATGTTTTTCTTCTTAAATCCATTCTTCACAGTATTTTCAGTTATCTTTTCAAAACATATATCTGGTTATGTCATTGCCCTCTGTAAAAACCTTCCACTGTTCCGGTAAATAGAATCTGGACACCTCAGGATGGCATAAGCATGACCCATGTATTTAGGCCCCAATATTCTACATAGGAGCATAAGTTAGTGGAGAGCACTGACTCTGGTTAAATATTTAGAAAATCAAGGATAGATCAACATGAAGTTGGGGCAATTATTGAAATGTAGTTGGATTTCATTTATTTCTTTTGTAACATTTTAACAAAAGGCTACACAGTAGTGATTCTAGTATTCTTCTTTAGCGTACTCACAATGTGGCCTCAGGTTGCTGTCCAAATTGTATTGAATTTGTTTTGAAAGACAGAGTACTGTAGTATGCCAACTTATGGACTATCGTTTCATTTCTTGAGAGTGTCTGAATCTAACTAAAAGAACATTAGAATTTGCTCTAACTTTGACTTGTCTTAGTGACATCAATTTGTATGCTTTTTTAACACTCTAGTTACACTCTGAGCTGATCTTCTGGCAGAATTATCTTTTGGTTGGATTTTGTGTTACTGGTACATTAGGGATTGTTATTCAATATTGACTGAATGTATTTTGTTTAACATGGAATCCAGAAATAACTCAGTTATAGAGTAAATAATTTTACAGGATGAAAGAGAGCAGAAAGACTATAAATATTAATAAAATGCATTATCTCAGCTACATTAGCTGTTCCCATTTTTAGAATAATTCTTCTGTTTCTAATCCAATATTAATTAAAGGATTGGGGGGATCATAAATAATTCAAATAATTTCAGAAAGGCTTTCTCCCAGTGTTGTCTATCAAGAAGCAATGTGCTAAGAAAACATAATGAGAAAACATGTCTTGCTTCATTCGTGAAACAAATAGAAAATCATTTTCATTCATTCTTCAAAAGCATCTGAATTCAAATGACCCAAAATCTTTCTTATTCCATTAGGAAAACAAGTATATTTTCTTTACTAATTATAAGTCAATAAATTTATAAGTTAGTAAAATGTTTTATATTTACTAATATAGGAAGTTTGAAAATATAGCATATACACATTTTTCATGCATTCATTTTCAAAATTAATTTATTCCAGAACAAGTAATTATCAGTTATGACAATTATGTAAATGACATTCCGAATAATGCAATTTTATGAGCTATGTCTTCCCAAGAAACTAATAAAATTTAAATATCAAAAATAATCTGATAAATGAATGAAAATTCTATTTTTTAAGTACTATAGTAAATAGCTATAATCAATTGAAATTGCCATGTTTTTCTCAAGTTGGAAGTTACTGTAGCATAGATAAGTGACTTCATAGCTGAATTGTGTCCGAATAAATTGCAAATGACAAGCTTTTAATCTGTATTATCTAGTTCAGAACTTCAAACTTTTGTAAAGGAACAAAATGAAAATTACATTTTCCACATAGGGAAATGAGTGACACTGTTATTTTAGTTTGTCATGGAAATCTTTCTTTTATTATAAGAATCATTCTTTTAATTTAAAGTGAAATTGTAGAATATATATGGGATACCTATAAGTGATCAAACACAATCTTTTAAAAATTTTGTATGCTAACAAATATTTTTACATAAGTGTCAAATAAATGTAAACAGCAATTTTGTTTTTATTTTCAAAGTTTTCCAATAGTGTGAATGAGAAGGTAGAATTTGGAGGTGTGCAGGGAAAGATTAACTAAAAATTTATATTTGAGTTTTTCTATCCCCTGTTCTTCATTAATATCTTTTTCCGAACTCACAGAATGTACAACATCAAGAGTAAATACAGATATAAAGCACGGACTGTAGGTGCCCATGATACATCAACATCGGTTCATCAGTTCTAAGGAATATAACATTCCTTAGTGGGGGATGTTGATAGTAGGGGAGGTCGTGCATGTATAGGGGCAGAGGATATATTGGAAATCTCTGTATATTTCATTTAATTTTGCTATGAACCTAAAATAGCTCCAAAAGAATAAAATCTATTAACATAAATGAGACTAGGTCCTGGCCCTGATGCGGACTGTTGTAGAATGCCAACTGTCATGACACTTGGGGTTTTCCTTTCTGTTGATGACCTCTAACATCATTCATAGAACTGGCTAATCATATATTAGGAAGAAACAGAATATTCTTTAGAAATCTTAATGCTGGAAAAATGTTTAAAAATTATTTTTTTTCAGGGAGTTATTCTTGTTTTTCCATTTGGCTGAATGTTCCTTAAAGGCACAGACTACACCTTATACTTACAATATGCATTGGACTTATGCAGCTGAACAGTATCTGTTTGGCAGGAATTTGCACTGGATCAAGATAGCTATTATCTTGTCAGAGTTACAAACTTCCAGAAAATCTGTTTCTGTGAATTAAAATAAATAAATGATACAGACAAAACAATCACAGCAGAGGAAATTCTAATAAATTTCCAGTGAAATACATGGAAGAAGGTTAACCACACTATTCACTGAGCTCAGACACCTATAGATCAATGTACAAGGTATAGGTAATAAACACATAGAATTCAAAATAATAGCTTAGGTGTCATTGAGACTTAAACATATTTGAGTAGAATCTAGGACTACTTAATGAAAAAAACAGTGGTAGATTATTTTTATATTTAAACATATTTTCCATACACTATCATCATATTTCACCTTTAATAGTTTTTTTTTGGGGGGGGGAATCAAGAAGCATTATAATTTGCCTTTTAAAGGCAAGCAAAGTAAAGATGAGAGGGGTAGGTTTTCAAAGGTCATGCAGCTGTTAAGTGTCAGAGTCTGTGATGATCCTGATCTGTTCCCATATAAGAATTCAGAAGGTACATTCCGGATGGAAACCCATGCTTTAAAAAATAGAATCACAGTGTCTAACATTTGAGTAAGCCTTAAAGGAGAGAGGAGACTAGTGTTCTTGAGAAGAGGGATAGCAAATACCACTGTGAGGTAGAAATTCAACTTATAGATTCTCTCATCTCATAAGCAGGATGCATGTGCTTTATTAATACTAGATACATAGTTGGCAGAGAAAAAAATAAACAGGTACTAGGAAACTGCACTCACATATCATCTTGAAGTAGCAGAATGTCTGGTAAATTCTTGGTTGCCTTGTTGGCATTTATATCCTTAATTTTTGTTGAGGAAATTATGATCAGAACTGCTATAGATGTCATGACTGTGACCATCAGGTGACCTTGAAGCAAGTGTTATGTCATGGAGATCACATTAACTGGGCAAAAATAAACTGCGCTTGAGTAGGTATATATGTTTTAGATTCAAAGATGTTCAAAGAAGAGGCATAAGATCATATTCTAGGAGCTCTATGAAACTCTGGGATTAGATTTATATAGTGTAAGCTCAATTAATATGTTGACTTGAATGACCAGATGAATAGCATACAGTTACTGCCTGACAAAATTTTCTTCATAAACAAACTGCTATTCATCTCTTACTTAGAAGATATATCTTAATTGCCTTATTCTTTATCTAGTTTTTTAAATATAAAGTATGCTTCAGTGATGAATGTTAACTGAACTTATTGTGGTAATCATTATTCAATATATACGTTTATCAAATTATTACATTGTACACCTTAAACTAATACAATGTTACATGTCAATTATATTTCAATAGAGCTGGGAAAAATAATAAACTATCTGTGAATATGTTTTTGTACCTGTCCCTGGCTGACACAAATTCAAATTGGGAGGTATATTTTCTATAATTTGTATTTACCTGTACTTTGATTATTTTCGAAGTATGTTTGTTTACATGTAAAGTGAAAATAACTTATCTCAACTTTTAGAAACAAAAAAAAGAGAGAGCTATTGTATCAGGGTGTGTATGTGTGTGTGTGTGTGTGAGAGAGAGAGAGAGAGAGAGAGAGGTTTTAAGAAATTGGCTTGTAATTGTGGGGTGATAAGGACAAAATATGCAGCATGGCTGGAGATTCAGGTTAGGGTTGATGTTACAGTCTTGAACCTGAAGGCAGAAAAACTCAGTTAAGGTTTCTATGTTGCAGTCTTCACTCTTAAGGTCTTCATCTGATTGGTCGAGGCCCACATTACAAAACGTAATCTGCTTTACTCCAAAGTCTACCAATTTAAGTGTTAATCACATTTGAAAATACATTCATAGCGACATCTAGACTACTGTTTGACCAAACAACTGGTCACCATATTCTTGCTAAATTGACAAAATTAATCATCAGAGCTATAGAAAGAGTGCGCATTATATATTTTCATTTTCATTCCTTTTAGTCTTCATACTTATCCCACCTATCACATGTCATACAATGTGATGTCACACAATGTCAATGTCACATAAACATAACAGGAAGAATTTGCCATTGATAACCATTATTTGTTAATTTGAGTACGCAGGACAATTTGTGAAAGAAAGAACAAATTTAGGACAGAAAAATGATGGTTTTTTAGATCACTTACAATTAATTTAAACTACTTAAATTGTCTAATATTTTCTCAGAGGGACTATCACTAAATTAATCTTAGTATTTATCACACAACACTTAAAAATACCAAAGGCAAGTAACTACTTTTTAAAAATAATGTGATAAATATTATTTTCAGACTAAGTGATATTAATCGACATTAGTATAAAAAGCCTTTTTCAGAGAAACCTGATTTTCATTCTGATTTATTTTCTTAAGCACATCATAAAAATATATATGTGTACATATATTTACTTTTATGTTAGTAATATGCTACCCAAGAGCAAAGGAAAATCTATTCTACTTGTGATGGTTTTTAGTTGTAACTTTGCTTTACATTTCACAATAATGATGTAAAATTATATTTAATATTACTTCTGTAATTGCATACATGGAGGAAACTTAAATGCATATTACTAAGTGAAAGAAGCCAATGTGAAAAGATTTCATAGTATATGATTCCACTGTATGACATTCTGGAAAAGGCAAAACTGGAGACAGTAAAAAGATCATTGGTTGCCATTAGTTAGGGGAGGTGGGAGGATGAACAGGTGGAGCACAGAGGATTTTTAGAGCAATGCTACTCTGTATGATACTATAATGGTGGATACATGTCAATATACATCTGTCAAAACCCAAGAATATAATGAACAGCACTAATGTAAACTGTACATGAAATAACAAGGAACTATAAAGCACGGGAAACTGCTAAATTTCCCAAATGAAAAGATAAATTTCAAGTAGCTTCTAATGCATTTGGGGAGATACAATCTACTTATGAGTACCCACATAACAAGAGAAGTGACCAGTGTAGAAGAGATGTAAGTTAAGAACTGTGGGAGTTTAGTGGAAGGTGACATTACATGTAATTGGAGACCAGCTTACAGAACTGGTTGTTTTCCAGTGGGGGTCTCTTGAAGATTTTTGAGGAGAATATGAAAAGGTCTATTCTCTAGGAGGATTAGTCTGGAAGCAGATTCTGGCAGGACCTAAGGAGGGAGAGAGGAGGGGCAGCTGGTGGTACTTAGGAAGATAATAAAGAGGGCCTGGCTCCACCAGGGTGGGGCCACCTGAGAAGAAAGAGAGGGGATGGATGTTGAACATCTCTGAAGTAAAGTCTATAGAGCAGGTGAGCACTTTGAAGAAGAGGGCAAGAGTAAGAGAGAAAGAGAAAATGCTGACAGTGTGTATGCTGGGTTCTTGGGAAGATGCTGGGATCATCGGCTGACCTCACAGAGCAAGGGGCTGGTTTGAGAGGAGCAGTGCTCAGGAACACCACCTCGCCACTGCAAGATTAAATTAAGTTCATAAATTAGACAGGTGTTTAATATTTGCTTGGAAAAAAGTATACATGAAGAGCTCAAGTAGGCGCATGACCATGAGGTCAGCCATGACCATGAGGTCATGATCATGTCTCTGTCCTTCCTAAACATTGACTTCCTGGTCAGAAGCACAGGCTATGGAGCCAAGTGACCTGCATGAGAGCCCTGAACCTACTGTTTGTTTGCTGTGAGATATCACATAGGAACTCAACCTCTTTGGGCCTGTATTCTCCTTTGTAAAATGGGGATAATAACAATACCTGCATTATAAGAATGATGTGATAAGTAGATGTGAATGTGTGGAAAGTACTTAGAACAGTGGATGAGACCTGGTGAGTTAACGATTATCATCATTATTTTACACTCAAGGTTTAATTTCTTACCCTTGAAGAATGGACACCGATAATTTGTGTTATTTTTAAGGCATCAGTTATAAATGTTGAATGCTCCTATTTCTGGGCTCAAATTAGAGTCTTCAAACCTCATTCACATCATTAGCAAGGAATTGAGGTCAGTACCCAGGGGATCCCCAAATAATTTCTCTCTAGCTGTATGACCTTGTGGAACCCCTTTTTCTATATTCCACCCCACTTCATACTGATTTAGTACCCATATATCTGGAATGTTCTACTGTGGAGTTTGGCCTTAAAACAAACAAAAAATCAAATATCCATTTACCCACAGCAGGAGACATTAAGTGTGCAATACGGAATGTTTTTGGTTTGTGGTGTCAATGTCATGGATTAATCAGTTTTTATTGTCTTTCAGAGCAAAACCAGGTTCATTTGAATTGGGGTGGGGCAGGCTAATCAATTCTTCTGTCAATGTCATCACCTACTCATGGTACCCCATATCTTCCTTCTTCTTGGGCTGAAGCATAAAAGCCTTGGGAAATCCATTTACTAGTCCTTCTGACCCTGTCTCATGATTTTATTTCTTGTTCAAAGATTGAACTTTATGACCTCCAAGAAGATATTTGGACCTGACTTGGTTTCCATGTTTTTTCCTTAGGAGTTTGAAGTGTCCTTAATACTTTCTCATGGACGATTTTCAAAATACTTAGTAAAAGCCCAGGTTCACTTCCTGAGTTCCTGAATCAGATTCTTCACTCTCTACACTTCAAAGTTCCACCATCACGTTTAATATGTCTAAATTTACACCCATCCTCTTTCCCACCTCCAGATTTGCCTTGAGACTTCCATATTTCAGTCTATCTCTCCCTCTCTTAGTGGTCTTGCTTCTCATGGGTAGCCAGTCATTCCTCAACAAAAAACAGCCTAGCACTTTGCTCAATTTGTCTAATGCTTTTGTTCCTTTTTCAATATCTTATCACTTCATGCTTACAGTATTCCAGAAACGGGCTGGTTGTCATGCTTCCATTCTATCCATTCTTCACTCTGCACTGTATGATCCTTCCAAGTGAATCTGTCCAGGTTATCCAACTGGCCTATTCTAGTGTGTGGCTGCTCTGTGCTGGTGTGCCCACCATCCACAGAGAGGTAGAGCTTAGTGTCGGTGGTCCCAGAGACACTGCAGGAGTCTTCAGTTAGGGGACCTGATATCATTAAGGTCACTGGGACACATATTGAATGGGATTCTGGTATGTGTCCAGTGCCACACATTGGGTGGGCTGGAGTTATATAAACATACACATATGTATTATACATATATACATGATATATAATATATATCTGATTTATTCGATTAGTCTATTTTGTGTAACTGTTTTTTGCAGCTCTTTATCTTTATGCAATATATGCTTTCCTTTTACTAAAGATGTGAATTTTATTACTTATCAGCAAAGGCAATTTGCAGCATTATTTAAGAGAAAATTAATCAACTTTTTTTCTACAGTGTTTACCACTGTGCTTATTTGAATGAGCTTGAAGTTTTTTATGGTTGGTGCTCCCCACTCTTTCAAGTATAGCAGAGCAATTTTTTATCATTATATTTTCTGATAATTTGACGTTAGTATCAAGTTAAACTTGAAATCAGAGATGCTGACAATCTTAAAGTTATCACTGAAGAAAATGATTTAACAAAGAGAGATCCAGTTCATGTCTTTGGTTCCTGACTTGCCAATTCATTTAATTATTCAAATTTAAAGTCCAATCATAAGAAATTTTAATGTCAATTGTCATATTTCATTCTACCTAAAATAAGAGTGAATATTACAGCTTTTTTGAAGTCAAAAGATCTTTCAGAAAAATTAATAGCTGTCAAAAATGAATGTTTCTAGCAAACAGCTGTTATTTGTAATAGTGCCAAAGAGAATTGTCTCATTTCTTCCTTGAGTTATTTCAAGATACCAGGAATGATAGATAACAGACAAAATGACAAAGAATATAATTAAAATTCTAACCTGTTCCAGCTGTTTAATTCCAATGAAAGGTATCATTTTTTTAAAAAAATCTGCATCTAAAAAAGCTCCCATCACCTTAAAATACTTTAGTGATCTCTTCATATAATTAAGATTAAATGAAGAATTTTGCAAATTTATTTTGGACTTTACAAAATTATTTTGGACTTTATGATGTTGTACTCTTTATATAAAATATGTGTGACAATTTATCAGGGGACTCAAATATTTTTAAAAGAAAGCTAAACTATTATAACCACAATATAAGTAATTAAAGTATATACTGTATATGCAATCAGTCAGCACTAAAACAGGTTTTCTAAACTGTGTTAATCCTCTTTCCCAATATCCTTATCTTAGACACTCAGAGCCATTGACTATGTGATATTTACACTTTAATGCTTTACAAATGTATTAATCTATGTAACTTTTAAGTTCTTTATCACCCTATCCATTTCTCTCAAGTTGGCTGCCTTTTTATCAGCAAATGGCAACACTATCTTTTCCAGCCAGAAATTTCAGAGTTGTCTTTGAGCCCTCTTTACCTTCTCCTTGCTATACCTCTACCACAACCAGCAAATAACAAATATCTCACATTGTTCACTTCTGGTGGCTGCACCGCCACCTCCTAATCCAGGCTTTTGTGGCTATTTACCCGGATGCTTACTGTCGCTTGCTGCCCCACTTCTTGCTTCCCTGACGCCATCTTGCATAGCAACCATTAAAAAAAAAAAAAAAAGTCAATCCAGTCACGTTGCTCCTCCATTTAAAACTTTTTAGTGGATTCCCACTGCTTTTGGAAACTATCCAAACATTTTACTGGTCTATAATGTCTTGAACAATTTGGCTCTTACTTATCTGTCCATCACCCCTTGCTCACGCTGCCCTCCAACCATTCACAAACGATAGCTCTTTTTCACTTTTGATGCCTTTGCATTTGTTATTTCCTTTGCCTAGAATACCCTTCCTAGAGTTTTTGTATGACTGGATATTCTTCTTACTTGATTGTCAGATTTAATAGGATTCAAAAGTGAACAGCAGCAGGAAATCGGGGATGGTGGGAGGGAAGACTGTGTTCCTCCACTACTCTAGGCACTGCAGAGGTGTCGAGGTCTATGTCTATGGCCACGGCCACAGCTACGGCTACGGCTACAGCTACAGCTACGTCTACATCTACATCTACATTTACATTTACATCTACAAAGTCTACAGCTCTATCTACAGCTACAGCTACAGCTACAGCTACAGCTACGTCTAGCTATATCAGCTATGTCAATATATCACCATAGTCTAGTATTCCATATTTTATTGACTAATACAGAAACAAAAATCAATATATCCATTGTTAAAATATTTTTTAGACCACATTTGAAATATAAATATTTTCATGTTAAGTTTGACTAAAACAAACTATTCACTTAACTAGGAAAATGTGAGCCTACCTGTTAATTGAAATTTTGTTGCATAAAGCACAGGCCATTCATTACCTCTTGATAATTTGAAAGTCCAAGGTAGACACTTTGTTCATTTATTCTTTCAACAGATATAGTGTGCATATCTATAATAATATGTAATACTATGTATACAATTAACATACTTATCTATGAAAAATTCTCAATCTAGACATGTTAAATTGGTTTTTATACTTAGTTTTTGAGGATTTTAAAATGAAAGCATCTGTGTGCAAATGTTGAATTTTATTCAATGCAAAATAAATTATAGACATTTTAAAATAAAACACTGGATAGTATGAAATTATTAAAAGGAGTGAAAGTAGTAGATGATTATGAAAGTCAAGTTTATGGTTTAAAATAATATGTATAAATTATATATCTACATGTACTGAATTTTAAACATTTAATCATCACTTTTAGATAAATTTCATATAAATTATTCCAGCCTATTATTAAAATAACTTAATACATTGGTCAGGTGTGTAGAAATTGCTTCAGAAAACCTTAATTTGATATATTACTGTAAATGGTTTCTAAATAAGATTGTGAAACACTGTTTATCAAATTATATTTATTAATCTTCGAGGGAAAAGATTATTTTCCTGATGTGAATTTTCAAATAATAATTAGAAGAGACTTTTTAATGAATTTAATGAATGTTAAATTATGCATTATTATAGAGCAAAGTTTTTGGATAATTTCAGAAATCTTTTCGTCCCAGTAACATAAGCAGCCCTGCTACTGGTGGTGGTGGAATAACGATCTCCGTGCCTCTTCCTCATGAAAGCAAACCCGAGTTACTGAAAATCACGGCCAAGTGCAGAGGAAGTTCAAGCGGGAAGGAATGACAGAGAGGCAGAGCTGGTAGAAAGCAGAGCCCTCTGCAGTAGGTGGCTACACTGTACAGGGAAACAAATCACGCTTGCTTGTAATATGAGAATCAGAGAGTATTTTGTTGCTCTTGGAGCATTCCTAGTCTGGTAAAAGATCTGGGTCTAAAAAGGTAAATAAATGGACATGTTTATTTTCAAAAAGTAGCCTTTTTCTGTGAGAGATGAATGCAAAAAAGTACTAAATCAAGTAGCTTCAGATCTTGTCAACTAACAAGAGGCTGTTTCCATTTACACACATTCATGCGTGCATGTTGGCACATTCTAAAGCTCAAGAAAACTAATTTCACATAAAAATGATCAATAGGTATGTATCAAGTTAAAATCCTATACAAAATCATTAAAAGAATGAGGAGCAGAATAATTCTTTACAGTCTGAAACATGAAGGAAGTCATGCCTATAAAGCTATTCAAACCTGAAAACTACTGTTCCAAAATGAGCTAAAAGATGTTAAGAAATGCTACAAGATAGTGCTGTCTTTTCATTCGAGGATTAGAGGATTGTTGCTAACTCACATCCTATTTTGACTGAGCCAATGCCACGTGTTAGAATCTGTCTCTTGAAATACCCTATTCCTATACCAACTCTGTTATTTTTCAAGACATTCAATTGTAACTAACAGAAATACCATTCAAACAAAATTTCTTTAAGAAAAACGGAACTTCTTGACTCAGATAACCGAAAAGAAAGGGGTGGATCTTATGGATTCAGGCATGGTTTAGATCCAAAGTTCAAATGAGTTTGTCAAGACAACAGTTTTTCCATCTTTTGTTCTTACATCCACCAGGCTATATGCTTTCCACATAGTGGGAGAGGGCCATCCGTAGCTACAGTATTAGTATCTGCCATCTGTCAAACCCCAGATAAATGTGCGCATCTCTTTCCTGATGGCTCCAGTCAACATTCTGGTGACTCTGATAAGCCTAGCTTAGGTCATGTAACTACCTATGAGTCAATTACAAGGGACCCAATTACTATGTATTGTCTGATTCAATCTGGACAAGTTTAGATCCTCAACTGCATGTGGATGTGGGGTGTGGCGCTGTCAGTTTCAACAGGAATACATGGACCAAGAAAATATGGTTTGGCTTTTAAAAGAGAATGCGAATTATATTCTCAGAAAGGAGAAAGGATGCTGGAGAAAAGAGCAAACATAATATTTACAGGATACCACAAAGAATGGAAAATAAGTATGTTTTCACAATTTTTTTACAATTTTACATTTTTTTTTGGTTAGGCATATGAACTTTATTGAACTATTTAAAAATTTTAATTAAGTTTATTGGGGTAACATTGGTTAACACAATTATATAATTTTCAGGTGTACCTTATAATCTGACATCTGTATATTCTATTGTGTTTTTACCACCTAAAGTCCAGTTTCCTTCAGCTACTATATATTTGATGCCTTTTACCTACTTCACAAACCTCCCCCTAAGCTCTCATATTTGATCCCCTTTAACTGTCTACCTCCCCCTGCCTCCCCAACCCTACCCTCTGGTAACCACTACTCTATAGTCCATGTCCATGAGTCTCTGTTTGTTTGTCCTATTCCTTTGTTGCTTTTAGGTTTATATCCCACATATAAGTGATATCATGTGATTTTCTACTTTTTCTGTCTGGCTTATTTCCCTTAGCATTATTATCTTGAGGGCCATCCATGTTGTCACAAATGGCAGTATTTCATCTCTTCTTATGGCTGAGTAATATTCCATTGTATATATGCACCACGGCTTCTTTAGCCAATCTATCGTGGGACACTTCAGTTGCTTCCATGTCCTGGCCACTGTCAATAATGCTGCTATGAACATCGAGGTGCAAATATCTTTACAGATATGGGTTTTCAAGTCTTTGGGGTAAATACCCAGTAGAGGGATTGCTGGATCATATGGTAGATCAATTCTTAGTTTTTTTGAGGAACTTCCATACTGTTTTCCATAGTGGCTGTACCAATTTGCAGTTCCACCAGCAGTATATGAGGGTTCCTTTCTCTCCGCATCCTCTCCAGCATTTGTTATTACTTGCCCTATTGATTATAGCTATTCTAACAGGTGTGAGATATCTTGTGGTTTTGATTTGCTTTTCCCTAATAGCTAGCGATGTTGAGCATCTTTTCAAATATTTGTTGGCCATTTATTAGTATGTCCGCTATGGAGAAGTGTCTGCTCATGTCCTCTGCTTATTTTTTGATTGGATCATTTGCTTTTTTGTCGTTATTGAGTTGTATGAGTTCTTTGTATATTTTGGATATTAGGCCCTTATCAGAGGTGTTGCTTACAAATATATTTTCCCATTCGGATGGTTGTCTCTTTATCTTGTTGATGATTTCTTTTGCTGATCAGAAGCTTTTTAGTTTGATGTAGTCCCGTTCATTTATTTTAGCTTTTACTTCTTTTGCTTTTGAGGTCAAATTCATAAAATCCTCTTTAAGTCCAAGGTCCTTGAGTTTAGTTCCTATGTTTCTTCTATGCGTTTTATTGTTTCAGGTCTTATATTCAGGTCCTTAATCCATTTTGTGTTAATTTTGGTGTGTGGCGATAGACAACAGTCTAGTTTCATTTTTTTGCAGGTGGCTCTCCAGTTTTCCCAGCACCATTTATTGAAGAGGCTTTCCTTTCTCCACTGTATGTTTTTGTTTTTGTTTTTTGTCAAAAATTATTTGCCCATATAAATATGGGTTTACTTCTGGACTCTCAATTCTGTTCCACTGCTCTGTGTGTCTGTTTTGCTGCCAATACCATGCCGTTTTTGATTACTGTAGCTTTGTAGTATAACTTGAGTCAGACAGAGTGATGCCTCCAGGCTCGTTCTTTTTTCTCAGGATGGCCTTGGCAATTCTGGGTCTTTTGTGCTTCTATACAAATTTGATGATTTTTTGTTCTATTTCTTTAAAAAATGCCAATGGGATTTTGAGGGAGATTGCATTAAATCTGTCTAATGCTTTAGGTAATAAGGTAATTTTAACTATGTTGATTCTTCCAATCCAAGAACACAGAATATCTTTCTATTTCTTTGTATCTTCTTCAATTTCTTTTAATAGGGTCTTGTAGTTTTCATTATACAAGTCCTTCACATGTTAAATTTATTCCTAGGTATTTTATTCTTTTTGTTGCAGTTGCAAAAGGAATTATTTTTTTTCACTTCTTTTTCTGACACTTCATTATTAGAGTATAGGAATGCTATGGATTTTTGAACATCGATTTTGCATCCAGAAACTTTACTGTATTTGCTTATTATTTCTAGTAGTGTTCCTGTGGAGTCTTTAGGGCTTTCTCCATAGAGAATCATGTCATCCGCAAATACTGACAGTTTGACTTCTTCGTTTTCTGTTTGGATGCCTTTTATATTTTTCTGTTGCCTGATTGTACTCACTAGGACCTCCGAAGTTATATTGAATAACAGTGGCGATAGTGGACAGCCTTGCCTTGTTCCTGACCTTAGATGGAAGATTTTTAGTTTTTCCCCATTAAATATAATGTTGGCTGAGAGTTTGTCATATATGACCTTTATTATGTTAAGGTATTTACCTTTAATACCAATTTTGTTCAGTGTTTTGATCATAAATGGATGCTGTATCTTGTTGAAGGCTTTTTCTGCATCTATTAATATGATCATACAATTCTTATTTTTTAATTTGTTTGTGTGGTGTATCACATTAATCGATATGCATATGTTGAACAATCCCTGTGACTATGGGATGAAGCCCACTTGATTGTCGTGTATAATCTTTTTAATACATTGCTGTATTTGGTTTGCTAGTATCTTATTTAGGATTTTTGCATCTGTGTTCATGAGAGATATTGATGTGTAGTTTTCTTTTTTTGTGTGTTATCTCTATCAGGTTTTGGTATCAGAGTAATATTGGCCTCATAAAATGAGTTGGGAAATGTTGCCTCCTCTTCAATTTTTTGGAAGAGTTTAAGGAGAATAGATAGTAAATCTTTGAATGTTTGGTAGAATTCACTGGTAAAGCCATTTGGTCCTGGACTTTTACTTTTTGGTAGGTTTTTGATGACTGTTTCAATTTCCATACTGCTGATCACTCTATTTAGATTTTCCAATTCTTCTTGATTCAGTCTAGGAAGGTTGTATTTTTCTAAGTACTGATCCATTTCTTCTAGGTTATTAAATTTGGTATTATATTTTTTTTTCATAGAATTCTTGTATGATTCTTTTTATTTCGGAGATGTCAGTCATAATTTCCCCTCTTTTGTGCCTGATTTTGTTTATTTGTGTCCTTTCTCTTTTTTCTTTAGTGAGTCTAGCCAGGGGTTTGTCAATTTTATTAAGCTTCTCAAAGTACCAGCTCTTTGTTGTATTTATTTTTTCTATTGTTTTTTGTTTTCAATTTCATTTATTTCTCTTCTAATTTTGATTATTCTTTCTTTCTGCTGACTTTAGGCTTCATTTGTTCTTCCTTTTCTAGTTTTTTAAGATGAAGTGTTAGTTTGTTTATTTGGGCTCGTTCTTGCTTTTGGAGATAGGCCTGTCATGATATGAACTTTCCTCTTATGACCGCTTCTGCTGTGTCCCAAAAGTTTTGATATGTTGTGTTATCATTATCATTCATTTCTATGTATCTCTTGATCTCTCTTTTTATTTCTCCTCTGATCCAGTTATTTTTTAGTAGCAGGTTGTTTAATCTCCATATATGTGGTTCTTCCTGATTTCTTTTTGCAGTTCATCTCTCATTTCAAAGCATTATGATCAGAGAATATATTTGGTATGATTTCCAGCCTCTTATATTTGTTGTGGGTATCTCTGTGTCCCAGTATGTGGTTGATTCTTGAGAATGTTCCATGTGCACTAGAGAAGAATGTATAAGCAGCTGTTTGGGGAAGGAAGGCTCTATAAATGTCAATTATGTCCAGTGGGTCTAATGTGCCACTTAAGGATGTTATTTCCTTATTGATTTTCTGTTTGGATGATCTGTCCATATCCGACAGAGAGATATTCAGGTTCCCTACTGCGATAGTGTTTTGGTCTATTTCTCCCTTTAGTTCTGTTAGTACTTGTTTTATATATTTCGGGGCTCCCTGCTTGGGACCATAGATATTAATAATTGTTATGTCTTCTTGGTGCACAATTTCCTTTTTATTATGAAGTGTCCCTCTTTATCCTTCTTTATCTTTTTTATTTTGAAGTCTATTTCATTCAATATTAGTACTGCTACTCCTGCTTTTCTCTGAATGCCACTTGCTTGAAATATCATTTTCCACTCTTTCACTTTGAGTCTATACTTGTCTTTGGAACTGAGATGTGTCTCCTGGAGGCAGCATATGGTTGGGTTTTGTTTTTTGATCCATTCTGCAACTCTGTGCCTTTTTATTGATGAGTTCAGTCCATTTATATTTAGAGTGATTATTGAAATATGAAGTCTTCTTACAGCCATTTTATCTTTTCTGGTAGCTCAGTGTTTCCATTGTTTCCTTGTCCTTGTGTTTCTGTTATCTTTATTTTGGTTGGCTTTTGTGGGTTTTCTCTCTGGTCCTCCTTGTTTTATGTTATATACTTCAGTTCTGAATCTTTGGTGTGTGGTTACCATTTAAATAGGTAATATATATATATATATATATATATATATATATATATATATATATATATATATATATATATATATATATATATATACAGTCATCCACTTTCTTCTGCGCGTGCCTTATCTCCATTCCCCTTTTGCGAATTTGGGTCTTTGAATCCTCATCTTTTCAGTCATTGTTATCTCAATTTGTCCCATGTATGCTGAATGTTCATTACTATCTTGCTATAGCAATTCTGTTCTTATTATTTAAGCTCATAATGCCCTGTTCTTTGTAAGGGTTGTACTCTTCTGCTTCTATTTGCCTGATAGTCACTTTACTCCTAATTATGTTTTTTTTTTTTGTCATTTTGTTTTAGGTGAGCTGACCCCTTTCAGTATTTCCTGTACTGCAGGCCTCGTAGTGCAGAATTCCCTCAATTTTTGTATGTCTGGAAAGGTCTTAATTTCTCCTTCATATCTAAGGGATTGCTTAGCTGGATACATTATTCTAGGCTGGTAGTTTCTTTCACTTAATAGTTTAAATATCTGATTCCATTCTTTTCTGGCTTGTAAGGTTTGCACTGAGAATTCTGAGGATAGTGTAATAGGTTTTTCTTTATGAGTTACTGTTTTTTTCATCCTGGCTGCCCTGAGAGTTCTGTCTTTATCGTTCATTTTTTATAATTTTAATACGATGTGTCTTGGTGAAGGCCTTTTAGGGCTGAGATAATTGGGTGTTCTGTTGACTTCTTGAATTCCAAGCTCTAGTTCATTCTTTAGATTTGGGAAATTCTTGTTCACTATTTGTCTGAAAATGCTTTCTCATCCCTGCTCCTTTTCCCCGCCTTTGATAATGCCCATTATTCTTACGTTTCCTCTCCTGATGGTATCAGCTAGTTCTTGAATTTCTCTTTCATTATTTTTCATTCTTCAGTTTCTCTCCTCTTCCTTCTGATTTATTTCTAGATTTCTGTCTTTGATATCACTGATCCTTTCTTCCATTTGGTTGACTCTATTTCTCAGGCTTGCTATTTCATTTTGCAACTCTTGCAGTATTTTCTTCATCTCCAGAAGTTCTGTTTGGTTCTTTTTGACGTTTTCAATCTCCTTGCTCTGCTCATCTAGGTGTTTTTTCAATTCCTGAAATTGTTGATATGACTTGTTTTGGAACTCACTGAGTTTTTTCTGAAGTACTATCCTGATTGGTCTCAGGATGTATAGAGGGAGGGTCCTCTGGGTTGGGGGTTGGTGGCTGTGGCTCAGCCTTGGTTTTGCAACCATAGTTGGTAAAAATCAACTGTTTTTTCTCTGCCGTGCCAGCTTTTCTGTCATCCCTGTTTCTCTACCTTCTGCCCTGATGACTGGGCTCTGCTGCCGGTGGCAGGGAGCTCACAGCACTCCCAGGCAAAGCTGTTCAGGGAACTCGCCGCTCCTTCACCCCTCCCCCTCCTCCTGCAAGGAGCTCTGGTGGCTGTGAGAGGCAGCTTCTTTATTACTCCCAGTCCACCGCCCGACACCCCGGCGTTCTGACCTGTGATAACTCTTATGCGCAGATCCCATGCTCAGACATGCAGTTTGGGTGTTTTTCGTTGAGTTTTAGATGTTCAGCTTATTGTTCTTTCAAGGGGAGAGATCTGGGGACGTCTCTCACTCTGCCATGTTTCCAAAGATCTCCCAGTTTTACAAATTTTTACAAGCTTATCATTTTGTGCTCTGGAGAACCCAAATGGAATTTTTGCTTCATGTACAGATGGCCAACAACAACAACAACAAAAAATTGTGATGAAGAGAAACATATAATAAGGTGTCACTTTCCATACGTTAGTCCTGGTTTTATCAGTACTCTTTTTTTCAGTTTAGAGCATCTAAATTCAAACTGTTAATTTATTCATTTATATGTTTCCAATATAACAGAAAACATACATTAGGCAGTCATGTGGTAAATATGATCAGTTTAGACACATGCATTGAATTACCATATTGACAAAAATATTGCTTTCTTTTAGCTGGGGTTCATTTATAAGTATTTATTAATCCAAATTTTCAATTAAATGCCTCATTTCCACTTATGTGCCTACTTTATATATGTTATTCAATACCTTTTTAGAGATGACACCTAAGCATTTCAGGAAACTTGAGGCTGAGTAGGAAGAACAAAATCAGGAGCTCATCTTAAAGGCTCCTATTTCTCCTTTATGATCTTTATAAGAGAACACAGTTCATTTTTTAGGCATTTTAATTACAATGGCCAAGTTCCTCAGTCTAATAATTTAATTCCCAGGTACCTTTCTCCTATAACAGATCTATTTTAAAAAAAAAAAAACAAATAAAAATATTTTAAGTATTAGAAGACAATTATGATAGTAATCTATCTTTATTGAAATGCATAACTTGAAATTTAATCCATGTCTGTGCTATGGTTAGATCCCAAGTAATATTTTGATTTTGGAAAATTGTAGATATTTATGGACATTTCTAAAATAGCTTACTCTTGTTTGCAGTTTGAGATCAGAATTAGGAATAGTCTGGGGTGAAACTGTTGGACATCCTCAAGATATCCAATGAAAGTTATTGAGTCATTCAGATAGTCTATAAAGTCACTTAAGCTTAAATGGATTGTTAAAATATACTTGCTGTATAAGTTAATGGAAGTGATCTTGGGCCAGGGTTAGAAAGCCAGGGTTTTTAGGCCCAGATTTACCATTTTCCTTCCTCGAAGTTTAATGTTCCTATTCTCCAATTTGTGTATCTAACATGCAGGGTTAATGAATATTAACTGTCACTAAGTCCCTTCTAGGAAGGATACAAGAGATACCATATACAATATAACACTTTTGAACAGAAGCTCCAAAGAGGAGAAATTATGTAACCCAAAGACCCAAAGTTAAACAAGTTAAACAAGTAGCTTATGAATTCTGAGATTTACCTTTACTCAAAATTTTGCTTAATGAGAGACAACGATTCTAGTATGGATTTTTTTTTTTTCTTTTGCAAAAAGCCTGGAAATATTATCTCACTAAAAAAGCATCGTGTTTCTTTATACTGACCCAAAGATAGTTAGATAGCTACTTGCCTATGTAAGTCATCCTTTACCTACTTGTGAGGAGGGGAAAAAAAGAATTTTCCTAATTAAGGAAGAGGTCACTGTACACTTTGAGTTAATCATTTCAGATCATAGCACTTGCTATGTCAAATATTAAAAAATTGCTAGAGGTATGGTCTATTTGAACAATACAATACACAAACTTAATTTATGGCACATATACAAGACTATGCACCTAAATACAAGAATACACACTCTTCTCAAGAACTCATGAATATTATTAAAAATGACCATATAGCAAGTTCACAAATTACAGCAAATTTTAAAAAAAGCAGTGACACACATTGTATTATTTTACTACACAAATTTAAATTATTAATCAAGAACCAAAATATAAGTGGAAAATTTCATGAATTTCAACATTAAAAATCATACATCTATATAATTGAGATTGAAAGAGGTTAAAAATACCTAGGACCGACCATAAAGATAATGCTTCATAAAGGTGTGGAATGAAGCAAATATATAATTAAAGGACAATCTGTAGGATTGAATTTTACAGAAGAAAAGAAAAGAAAAAAATAAGATGAGCTAATAAACATAAATGAAGTAGAAGGAGCAAATAAGCATTTAATAGTGAGAACCGACAAGACCACAAGTTGGTACTGTGAAAACAGGAATAAAATAGAGAAGCACTGTGATGTTAATCAGGAAAATAAGAAGAAAGAAGGCATTATGAATGAAAAAGGGAATATACAAATATCTAGCCAAAATTAAAAATGAACACTACTAATAAATTTAGACAAGTGTTTCTCAACATTTGAGTTGAATAATTCTTTGGGATGTGAGTGTGTGTGTGTGTGTGCACGTGTGTGTATGAAGGGGCAGCTGCTCTGTGCATTATAGAGTGCTTAGCATCATCATTGGTTTCTACATATAAGTTGCCAGTAGCATCCTAACCCCACTCACAGTTGTGACAGCCCAAATTATCTACAGATTTTGTCAAATGTCCCCTGGAGGACAAAATCATCTCTGACCGAAAACAACTGGCTTAGACAAAATGAGCAAATTCTTAGAAAAATATAAGTAATCAAACTTTGTCAAGAAAAAAATAGAAAATCTGAGCACCACACTCCAATAACCATTAAAGAAAACCGAGTCAGTAGTTAGAAATCTTTTCAAGAAGAAAATGTCAGAACTGGCTTTTTATTTTCAAGAAATATAGAGACCTTTCCAGATTACAGATAAAGAAGAAATATTTCTCTCCTCTTACTATGAAGATAGTATAACCCTGAGAACAGTACGAGATAGAAAAACTATAGGTGAATTGCTCTATAAATATTCATTTAAGAATCTCAAATTATTAGCAAAATCAAATCAGTTTGCTAACATAATGAATTATGACCAAGTTTTTTTAGGGTTTCAAAAGCTATGTGGCATTATATCCTCTATATATCATTCTTTCCATGAACAGATTGAAGGAGAAATGCCATATGACCATCTCAGTAGTTGCTGAAAAGAATTTTGATAAAATTCATGAATTGTAAGCAAAATATGAAGAGAAGGGAGTTTGTTCTTAACCCGCAAAAGGCAGCTAGTAAAAACTTAAAAATAAACTTCATTTATGATAATAAAATGTTAAAAATATTTTTTTTGAGAATGGGAACCAGGAAATCATGCTCACTACTTTCATTCTTATTTAACAATGTACTAGAGACTTTAGCCAGCAGAATAAGGCAAGAAAAAGAAATACAAGGTATGTATACACAAAAGAATAAATAAATGTCATTATTTTTAGATCATCTAACTATCTACCTAAAAACTCCAGAATAATCTGTAAATAAATTTTTGGAAATAGTAAGATAGCTTAGTTCTCTGGTTATGAAATGAAATTATATAACTTAATCGCATTTGTATACATCAGTAAAAATCAATTAGAAATGTGATATGCTAACAGTAAAAGCAGCAGAAAATATAAAGTACAACTGAAAAATGTAACTAAAATTGTGTGAGACCTATATGAAGAAAATGATCATACTGTATTAAGATAGTAATAACGACGTAAGTAGAGATATATCATGTTACCATTAAGATATCAAATATCCCCACATTTTTCTACATATTTGAGGCAATTCCTGTTACAATCTCAATAGAATTCATTTTAAAATCTATCAGATAGAGAAATGGCCTGAGAAGAGACACGATACATTTGCTAAAGAAAAAGATGGGGGAGTTCCCTCAGTCAGTTTTCAAGAATTATTATGAAGTTACCACAATAAGGACAACATATATTGGCACCAGAATAAACTGATTGAAAACGTAACAGAATAGAAGGCCTAATAACACAACCATGGATATAAGGAAATTTGATCTATGTTTCAGGTACATTGTATTGCTAATTCATATGGAAAAAATAAAATTGTTTTGATGCCTCACATGATACACAGAAATTAATTTCTGATGTTTTAATGACTTACATCTACAAAGCAAAAGTTCAAAGTTTTTAGAAATTAGAGAGAAAAATCTTTATAATATCGAGATAGGAAAGATTTTTAAATATGACAAATATTTGGTAACCATAAAAGAAAAGATTGCCATATCTGATTGCATTAAAATTAATGATTTTGTTCATCAAGAGAAACTATAAGAGTGAAAATTAAACTATACGCATCAGAAGACATTTTCAAAATACAAGCAATATAGGATAGCTGTTCAGAATATATGAAGAACACACACAAGTTAATCATTAAAAAGACTGATAACCCTATAGAAAAAAGGTCAAAAACGTAGCAGGCATTTATTAAAAGGAAAGTATGAGTTGTCAGAAATACAGGAAAATATGCCTAATCTTGTTAGTAATTTGGAAAATAAAAATGAAAACCATAATGAGATACTTTTACACACTAACTGGATTGCTTAAAATTAAGATTTGTGATAAATCATGAGTTGTTAATGATACATATCAACAGGAAGTCTTAGGTTCTATTAATGGGAGTGCAAATTGGTACAGCACTTTGGAAAACAATTTGGCATTATCTTGTAAAGATGAGCACTCATACTCTGTGCATATTCTGTGCATTCCAGACCTAGGTTACAACCATAGAGAAGGTCTTACATTAGTGTGCCCCAGGAAACACCGAACGAATAAACATAGTGTTGTTCATGTTAGCAAAAGTCTGGAAACAACCTGAATAACCATAACCTGGAAAAAAGATAAATTGTTATATATTTACAAAATTGAGTAATCTACAGAAATCAAAATGAATGATCTATAGCTTCATATAAAAACTTGCATGATTTTTAGAAACATAATGAGAGAAAAAAGTATGTTGCAGAAATCCACATAGAGGGACATTTTTTCAATGAAGCTAAAAATGAAAGAGTACTAAATAACATTCTTCAGAGGTGCAAAGGTGCCCAATAAAACTGTATTAAATTTAAAAACCGAGAACATGATCAACACTGAAGTCAAGATAATGGATACTTTTTTGGCAGCAGGCAATGAGATGAGGTAGGGAAAGAACATGAACAGATATAAGGTTCTTGAAATATTCTAGTTTATAAACTGAGGGATGGGCTCATGAGAGTTTATGGTATTATTATGTTCCATAGCTTATAAATATGTTAGAAATCATTTTGTATATATCATGCATTATTTAATAACTCTTAAAGTAATATAAATTATGAGCTTGCAAATCCAGTATGGCTCTCTTTTTCAGAGCGAAGGCATGGTGGCTGATTGAATGAATACTCCTCAAGTCATATAAACTCCAGCTTGAAAATAATCTGAGAATAAGATGAAAAGAAGAAATGAATAATTTCTAAAGAAAATCTGGAGATCTGATTTTGCTTTTCCCTGTCAAAGTAATAATAAATGGAGCCTCTTTTAAAATGGAGCCAGAAGTGCCATCTCACAGGAACGGCCTTGCATTTCTTCTACTTCAAACTTTTGGAATGTTAAAACAGGGCAAAATAACCTTTGCGCTGGACCTAAAACAACCTTATGTTTCAAAGAATTGTATTGTTTACAAAGATAACAAGAAAACAGATATTATGACTACCAGACTGATGACTACTGAACTGGAAATTAAAAACATACTTTAGAATAAAAATCGCTGTTATGTTATCTGCACCAATAAAAATGCTTTCCTTTTATTGATGTAATTGTTCCCCCTCCCTTTCTCATAAATACCCCTGGCCTTTGTCTCCTAATTGGAACATTTTTTGGGCTTCTGCCTGAATCATTGCTTCCTGAATAGCTATTCTTATTGATCTCAAATAAATGCTTGTTGCTTCTTACTTTGAAAGGCCTTTTATTTTTCAATTAACACCTATCAGAAGGTCAGTTACAATGGTTTGAGCTGTTAGCAGCCCAGGTAACTATACCACCCTAATAGGAGCTTAAATATCTAAGTGATTTTTGTTACTTAAAGTCGGCTCTCTCAGTAGGTCTCAGGCTGATAAATTAGATCTTATCTGAAGATTAAACAAATTCTGTTTTACAGCATACTGATTGAAAAGAAAATGAAGTCAACAGAGGTGTATGATTGAGCAAGCTTCTCCGCCTTTCTATGAAAATGGAACATGGAGCACTTCATTACACCCACCACTGAAATTGAAAATGCCTCCAGCTACACTGAGATCAATGTAGCTGAATGAACAATAGTAAAGGTGAACAGCACTGAGAG
>NW_024344240.1:5827242-5871785 GCF_902729225.1 Pteropus medius | reverse complement strand
GAGAGAGAGAGAAAAATTAGGGAGAGATTTTCTAGTCTTGAAACTGTGTGATAAATCAATCAATGGAATATTCATCCTTTGTTCCAAAATTTCATCCCTAAGATTTCTCATTTGTAGATATATTTGTTGTTTTTATGTGATACAGGGATGCGAAAAATTCATCGCACATGCCTGTTTGCCATTTTCTCTGACTTTGTTCTCTGGATAAAAAGAAGAGGCTTTTGGATTTTGACTTTGTCATTTGCCAGTTGCGTTCTTTGAGAAATGTTTGCTCCTCAGAAGTAGAAGAGTGAGAATAATACCTGAGTCATGGAGTTTTGTGAGGATTAAGTGAGTTACTCTGTGTAGAGTGCTTGGCTCAGTGCTCAGCATACCACAGGTGCTCAATAAATGCACATTCCTCACTTCAGAGATATGAAAGGCATGTTTGTGATTACATGTAACTTGCATGCTCATTTTACACTCTGAACTAAAGATATCCAGGGCGTTAATGATTTGCTGCAGAAAACTCAGCCATGTGGAGGCAGGCAGAACTAGAACTCAATTCACCTCCCTCTACTCTCTGAAAAACACTTCCTGTGTCTCAGGGCAGGTTACAAAGTGCTTGACTCTACTTGCCTTATGTCCATGTGATCTGCGTAATTAAAACAGCTCTTAAAGAAACCCCTCTGCACTCTTGTCATTTTACTAGGACAACATTTCAACTCATTTCTCGGGAGTCATTAGCAGCTGTTTGACTGCTAGCTTTACTCTGATTGAGAGTTAAATTCAATTTTTTCCCTTTATGAAATACTCCCACTTTATCATTTGTCACTACATAATTAATTTCAGATGTCTTTTAACATTTGACAATGGCTGTATTTCTCCACACTTGTTTATTCTGCATCACTTGGGTCGAATTCCTTTAAAAGTGGATGAGGAAGAATTTTCTTTTTTTAAAAAAAGCCAAAAAATTGAGGTTTATTTATTCATCTGTGTCTTTTGAGTGAAATTATTCCTAAAAAACATTTAAAGATGAGGGTTGTCTTTTACTACCCTATTTTCCAAAGAATTTAGGAAACAGACATGTCAGTATTTCAGGATTCTAGAACTTATAGATGGAAATAGAGTTTCAAAGTAAGTTACATATTTCCTTTGGTAGAAATTTGAAACAATGATTTCTTAAATTAATTTACTTCTCTCTAATGTGCCCCTCCCCCCCAAAAAAACTTAGAGTTAATAAAAATAGGCAATATGGATGGATTGAACTCAAGGAGAAGACACTTCTTGCACCTTGTAACCTGCAGACCAATATTGTTATTTAATTGATAGCGATAGGTAAGGCGGCAGTATTATTTTTTTCAAAATTCTTAAAGACATGAACACTTAGGATATATTTTTCAGTCTATATTTTGACCCCTTATATAAGACTTAGTAGAATTTGACGATAACACAGATCATTGTTTCAGAGTTTCCTTGTAGAAACCTCATAGAACTTAGCATCAAATAAAACGTGATTTGAAAATGTTTTTCGTAAGGGATGCTAAAAAGGCTTTTTTATAAAAAACAGAAATTTAAAGAACAGTGATCTGAGACATCACAGTTGCAATTCTATTGTAAAATGTAAGAGACTATGTTTGATGTTATTATTATTGTTATAATTTTCTAGTTCCATTGGTCAGAATATTAGCTTTTAGATGATATCTCTATTCTCCACTGGAGTGTGAACCCAAGACCTTCTGCATGTAAAGCAAACATACTAACTGCTGCACTATGGAACCACGTCCCCTTAAAGATATTTTTATTTGTCTACTTTTAGTAATATTTCCACTTGAAAATCACTGTTTATTAATGTTTTGTTATCTCTCATATGCATTATTGGTTGATTTTTATTTTACAGGTTTTAAGTCTCAAAGAAGTTTACTAATTTGGAAAAAAATTGACATCTCTTAACCTTTGCATATTCCATGTAGAATTACATTTAAAAAACATAACTTTCTCACCCAAATGCACTTATTTCTGTTTTTGTGTAGTAATAGCCACTTTGGGGGCATAAACTTGTCCAGTGACTTCCTATTCTCCTCCCACTGTCAGTGTGGACCAGGACAGTATATTCAGAAAGGCCAGAGAGACAACATCCTGTACCACAGGCCATCATCATTGCTCTGACCCGAGTGGTCTGTATACTCACTGTCCCAAAAACCTATATGTGCACAGACTCAAGTTGACCCATTTAAACATGTGCCAAAATTTTCACCTTGTGGTATCATCTTTGGGGTACATAACCTCCTTTCCAGACCTTACTCCAAAGGGACTTGGCTATACTGTTGCTGTCTCACATTCGATTTACTATTTACCTCATTTACATATCGCTTTCCTCTTATTACTTTTATATAAAAAATCATATCATAAGGCAACCAAAAATGTCCAGACAGGTGTAGTTTACTCTCACCTGGACCCTCTGCTTTATCGGGTGAAATTCCAACTGTATACTTAGACCACCTCGCTTTTGTGACAGAAAAATTACAAACCTTTTCCCATTTCCATCTTTTTATTTTTCCCTTCTCCCAAGGTCTTGTTGACCTAGATACATTTCCTTAATTTATTAACAATTTGTTTTATTTCTACTGTTCATATTAATATCTTTCCCACTTTCTATTCAGTAGTTCCCTCTTCTGAATTTCCTCTTGATTAGGAAGCCATGGATGTTTCTCTGTAGTTAGAGAATCATTTCCAAATGACTCATGGTACCACATATTCTATTTTCAGGCAGGGTGGGCTGGGCCATGTAGGGATAGGGATGGGGCAGGTTGCTGGAAGGAAGAAAAGAGCTCTGGTTGCTAAGTAACACAGTATGCTCAGAGTTCTCAGATGCCATTCCATGTGACATGTGACCAGAGACTAGGAATGTAGTTAAGCATAATGACAATGATCTATTAGCCTAAAAAACAAAACAAAACTAACACTTCTGGTAAGAAATAACATGTTCTTTCCTCTCTTTCCATTTCTGAAACCCACAGTTATCATCAAAGAGAATAAGAACTACTTATATCTTCAGTGAAATTGGGAATTGGCTAAAACTCCAAAGTACAGCTTTTGAAGAATATAGCCAAATATGGAGAACCTTGGGCCAAATGGAGAGAAAACACTGAGCACCAATGCACCTAGTTCCAGATTTTCACTAGATTGCAACTACCATTTATTTGCACAAGGCAGACAGGCCACAGGAAAAGCTAGGACAATGGTTGGAGGTGGCCAAGCTCCACACTGCAGAAAAACAGAGGGGGCAGTTCTGAAGGAGGAATGGCTTATTTTTGTAACTTTCTGCAGACCAGCTTCCTTATAATGAGGAGTACTTTGGAGATAAAATAGGATGGAAGAAGGAGGAAAAAACACTAAAATTTGCTATATATATCATCACTGGGAACCACATAGATTTTTCTGTGATATGCTTACCCCGAAGTGGGCAATATAACACTCTTGAAGAGACACATACCTAGTCAGGGATGTAGCAGATATGGTGCATTTAGGCACAAAAAACAATTTTGAAAATTTTTGGATCCTTTGCTTACCAACATCTTCCCTCCAATCAGATCTCTTATCTCAGGCTTGAGCGAATAGCAAGTCTAGGTGGAATGATCTTAGTCTAAAAAGGAAAGAGTCTGATAAGCAAAAATTAGATAATTAATTCGCATGAGAAGAATTACTCCAAGAAACAGAAAAATGCAAATTCAGGAAAAAGACTTTCTGTACACTAGTAAAAAATTTTAAAGAAATGATAACTGTAAAAACAATTTGTTAAAGTTAAGACATGAGATAAAATGAGAAAAGTTCATGCAAAGAGTCAAAAAGTAAGCTGACAGATCTTAAAGAAGAACTGCAATTTAGCAATAAAACTATCACAGAAATAAAAATTACGGTCCAAGAAAGAAAGAAAGAAATAGGGCATTGTTGAAAGCAGAATCAGAGATATAAAGGACAGACTTCAAATATTACATAAAACAATATAGAAAAGAACAAAAATATAAAAATATTTAGAGAAAAGATGAAACACAGAAAATAAATCCCCATAAAGAGCATAGTGTTCCTGAAAGTAAGATGAGATAATGTGCGTAGAAAACATTTGATGATACAATTGAAAATATTTGTAAATGAAGAACTAAATCTGCACACTGCAAACTATTCCTAGAAAACCTGAGAATAAAATATATTCTTGTAACATCATTGAACTTCAACAACAATTACAACAATGGAAATTCCTGAGGACATAATGGTAGGAAAAAATCTCCTCCAATGGGCTAAACCTTGCTGACCACTGAATATTCCATAGCAGCAATCATTTCCAGAAGATGGTGGAGCAATACAAGAAACAGGGCCAAAAAATGTGGAGCTGATAATTACAGAATATGAAGTAATAATATATCTTATATCATATAAAAATAATTATTAGGAGTATTAGAAGTATTTTTCGCTTACAATGAGAAATCCAAGTGTCCTCAGATCCTCACTTTTGTAGTTGGGAGTAAGTGCTGTCTAAGGTTAATAAATCATTACAGTAAGATTTAAGTAAACTATCTAAACTTATTTTTTAATTGCTAAAAAGAGAAAGAATTTATATAGTGCCACTATTTAAAAAGAAAAAAAGAAAACATACAAGTTGGACTAAAACAATTGTAAGTTTCTCAAATTATCACAATGAAAAACCCACACAGTAATGCACAAGGCAAAACAGAACAAAAAAGAATACACTGAAGTTACTGCAAATATAATAGAAAAAGGAAGTAATAAAATAAAAAATTTACATTATAACATATTTTTATAGAGTTAAAGCCAAACTATTATACTGTAAATGTAAATAAAACACCTATAAAAATAGACTCTCAGAATGGCTTTAAAAGTTATGAGCTACAGGCTATCTATAAGAGTTATGCTTAGAATAAAATGCCACAGAATGATTAAAAGGATAAAACCATCTTAGACAAAGGCAAATGAAATAAAGCAGGGGTCATAATGTTTAGATAAGATAAGGTTCAAATAAAAACTAATAATTTCAAACAAGAATGCTTAAAATAATATAAGCAACCCCAAATGTAGAGCTAGAGTTTATTCCTTCCTACTAAATAACAAAGCATTTAAAAGTGTAAAATGGCAGAAAATATACAAAAGGCTTAACATAGAAAATATAGTAGGATATTTAATTTTCTTCTATCCCATAAAGCTCAAGTAGTTAAAAAGTAAATAAAGCTATGAGTCCAAATAGTATAATTATTAAGGTTGGCCACACACACACATCTATTCAACTTTATACACTGAAATTAGAGAATTAATTTCCTTTTCAAATGCTATTTAATTTTAACAAAAGAAACACATGTAGGCTCCAGAGAAATCTAAGTAAATTATAAAGAGGTAAAAAAAATGAGGCAAAAATTTTTAAATGCTGCTATTGAAAATTGAGATGCAAGTTTTAACTAACCAAGGTCGATTACCTATGTTCTAACATTCCAGAAAAGGACTGGTCTTCTGCAAAATCATGGAAACTGGCTTTAGCTCAGTGCCTAGGCAATCAATCCTGGACAATCATGATCTTGGACACCTGTCCTCAATCATGCTAGGAGAGAGGATGGCATTTCCCTAGCTGTGAATACCGATGTACTTATTCTTGGACCCCAGCCGCTAATCATGCCAAGAACAAGGCTGGTGAGTCCCCCAGACATAAACGCTAAGCTGGCAGGATGGTCTGGAGCCAAGATTCTGTCACTTTGTGTTGTTAGTGTGCCCTGGCCCCTGGCCATAGTAGGAAAAAGGCCAACACTTCCCTAACCATGTAAGTTAAAAGCTCCAGATCCAAAGGTTGAGGTCATGTGCCCCAAATCAAAGTCTAGCCCTTCTAACTCCTGGTGTGACACTCTGGGTTGCAGTGGACAAGGCAAACCCTGCACACCTGCCTCTGTGGTTTTCTCCAATAAATTCTTCCCTTGCTGGGCAATTTTTTTGTTTTCTGGCCACTTGCTCTAATTAATATGATATTAATGACAAAAAAATTAAAATTTTTAATAGCTAAAAAATTTACCAGGCTTTCTTCACTCCTGGTTAAAAGGAAAATGAAAACTAATGATTACAGAATATTAGATAGTTAAACATTTTATATAAAAAACTAAGAATATATAACCAACACAGAGTTCAGAGGACTAGGTATATTATATTGTATATGCATAATATATATATTAGAAACTACTTACATGGCCTAAAAAGTGATAATAAATTAACTAATTCTCAATCTCAAGAATGATGAAACACAGACCTACTAAAAGAGAAAATAATAACAGAAATACTACATTAGAAAAACAAATGAAAAGAATTGATGAATAAAACCAAGAGCTAGTTCTCTAAGGAAATATGTTATAACATGATGGAACTATTAGCTAGTACTATCACATTTAAAAGAAATGAAAAATATTTATTGAATTCGTATTACATGACAGGCACATTTCCAGATAGGTTCTGAGAATAATAACAGTGAATAAGGCAGACAAGAAAAAAAATGCTGATGTCATGGAGCCTGCATTCTCATGACAGAAAATAAACATGACAAGTAAGTAAAATGTACAGCATGTTAGACAGTGATGTTCTAACATAAAAACTACAAAGGGAAGTGAGATTTGCAGTGTGGTTATATTTGGGGGAATTGCAGTTTTTGGTAGGGTGACCAGGCAAGTGGCATTTGAGGAACGACTTGAGGTCGGCAAGGGAGTAAGAATAGAATCTATCTGGAAGAAGTGATACAACCCAGTGGAAAAAGCAAGTGCAGAATCCTGAGGCAGGAGCAGATCTGGTCATTGGAAGGCCTCGTGCAGAGAAATGACATGATCAGACTTGCTTTTACAGAAGATCAATTTGGTTGCTGATTCAGAAGAGATTAAATGGGGGGCAAAGATGAAAACAAGAAAATCAGTTTATTGAAAAATATTACCATTGGGAAATAAATAGGCCTTATTTATACCAAACAAAATGTTTACCATTCACTCACTCCTTTTATGTGAAGTGGATTGGTGGGGCCACATCCCTGGGTGAGAAAGAAGCAATGATTCAGGCTATTCTCCTTAAAACATGATAATGATGGACCTCTTGGCAAAAACCAAAGTAGTTTGTGCTAAGGACTATCTTTATCTTTGGAGAAACTTTGCTAGGATATACCCTGATTCTAGCATGGCTTGTGATAAACAAACCCGAAATTCATGTTAATGGGGCATAACCCTCCCTGGAATGTGCCATATTTCCATGCTAGTTTTCATGATCGAAATCATTCCACCTGTGAAAGGCAGGTTACTGCAGTCCCCACTTAAAACCTCATTATCTACTGTGGCCTAGAGTGCTTCTGTGGCAATAACGGGGGACAAAACATTCACACTGGGGTTCTGGGTCTCCGCCCCCCCGCCGTTTTATCTCATGATTAATTGTAACCTTGCAGTTTTATTATTATTAGTATAGCTTGGTATTCAATGATGCTTTGGATTTGGAGGTCTTACTTGATAATCTGATCCTTGGTGTTATCTAATCGATTATCCAAAAAGAGAATTGATAATGGCTTGGTTCAGGGTAGTGGCAGAAAAGGTGGTGAAATTGATAAGATTTTGGATGTATTCAAAGGTACAGCCAGCGGAACTTCAAAAGAAATTGAATGAGGGGTATGAAAGAAAGCAAAAAATTGAAAATGACTCAAAGGGTTTTGGCCTCAGCAATAGCAAAATATATTTACTAGTATCATAGATGGGGGAAGTTACAGGAGAGCAGATTTGGTGGGTTTTTAATATTGAGCATGTTAAGTCTGAGAAGTGCATAAAGTATCCAAGTGGAGTTGTGCGAACAGTTGGCTATAGGGGCCTGGTGTTCAAGAAAGGGCATTGGGCCAATTATAAAAATTAGGGAGCCTTGGCATCTGGCGATATTTAAAGTTATGGGACTACAATAATGTCCCATGAGTATGGAGAGAAAACAGAAGAGGTTCAAAGAATGAGCCTTAAGCTCCTCATTATTCAGGAGTCAGAAAGACAGTGAGAGGCCAACAAAACGCCAAAGAGTGGCCAGTGCTGTTGGAGAACAGGGGAATGAAGAAGGTGTCAAGAAAGAAGACGTTATCAACCGTTGAATGCTCTGAGGTCAAAGAAGATGAGGTCTGAGAATTAGCCATCTTAATCAGAGTTGTATAGCTAAGGTGGTGGGAGTGAAACCCTTACCAAAGCATGTTTGAAGGAATACAGGAGGACATAAATCAGAGATAGCAAGTATGGGTATCTCTTTAGAGGAATTTTGCTATATAAGAAAGTAAAGAACTGATGTATCATCAAAAGAGTGAAATAGGATCAAGAGGATTCTTTTTTTAAGTTGGGAGAAATAATAGCATATTTGTAGCGTGATGGGAAGAACATAAAGGAGGCGGGGAAACTGTTCATGCAACAGAAAACAGAACTGCTAGAGCCATGACCATATGCGGGCAGAGGAATGGAGAGATAGCATCAGACTGGAGCATGGGAATGCATCCTGTGCAACAGGAGAGGAAAGTGTGAGCAAAGAAGCAGGAGGGTGATGGAACATCATCCATGAGTTAAACAGCGGAAGTTATTAGCTGAGAGAGAGGTGGGAGAGAGAGAGAGGGAAAAGGAGGAGGGAGGGAGGAAAAGAGAGACAGAGAGAGGGAGGGAGAGAGAGAGACTTCACTAGCAAAGAGAAGAAATTATGAAATAAGATAGGAAAAAGGTGAACTAAAATGAATGAGTCTGTTTGCTTAGGAGCCATAAGGACTCACAATGGTTCGTGGTCCTGAGTTGAAAGTGAAACTCACATCACGCTTGTGTTTTATCTCTAGTCCCATCCAACTGCAGGGTAGATGAATGGAGTTAGCAAAACATGACTTAGCATAGAGAATATGATGAAATGGGAGAGGCACCGAGAGATGAAGTGTTATGCTGGGTAGTGATTTCATTATTTGACCATGGATGGACAATAAGGTGGGTAAAAAGACATTTAAAGATGGAAGGAAGACTCTTATACTCTGACATTGGAATCTTATGTCTTGTGTGTACTTCTGGTCTAGACGCACTTAGTCTAAGTCTTAACACACTTAGAACCTTTGTTTTTTTGTGTGTATTTTATATAACAACTAGCTGATATGGTCTCCAGATTTCCTTAGGCTTCCCCTGTAATCTCTGCTAAAACATCAGAGAAACATAAGGATCCATTCTGTTTCAGGATATTTCAAGGGAAAGATACCTTATAGCCTCTTATTGTGAGTTTAATTCTATGTAGGGAAACAGAAAAATCTATCTACACAGATTCTGCTATCTCATGCATAAGCAAGATATATTGTGTTTTGCTCCTGTGGTTTATAATTTTTCTTTAGCTCCTATTAATGCTTTATTCACTCTTGTGAGGCATTATACACAGAACTACGAATTTAACTTCTTTTAAAAACCAAATTACGATTTTATTTTTAATGATTATACTTTTTAGAAAAAGACCAGAAGCCTCAGAATTGTCATTAGAGCTAACATTTGTTATGACAAAGCTATGTGGACTCTATCACTTACTATGTGACAAATGGATGATAAAATTATATGATAAAATTTTCAAGTTGGAAAGTCTGCATGACTATATGCCTTTCAAACTTGTTTTATTTTGCTAATAAGTCACATTTCAAGTGAAAGTTGGCATATCTATTTGTAAGAGTAGAATAACATGCTATTCAGGGACATTACAAAAACAAATCAAAGCTATTCTTAATTTCTCTATATTTAAAACATTTTTTATGAGAAGCCAATAAACTTAATTTTAGTACAATGTTTGTATGAATGCTATTTTGAGTTGGCTAATGTTCATTTTATTAAAGGAGGGGTTTGGTGCTAAAATTAAACAATGTTCTGGATGAGACTTGAATGCAGGACTCAGGATATCAGTTGCTAAGTCATTATTTCAAGTAAATGATTTTTATTGTATTGAAATACACTGGCTCTTTTCAATTTATTAATGAATGCTGATGAGTTAATTGACTGCAGAGGCATGTATACACAATTTATTAATTCACATAACTATCATTTATTATGCACCCATTGTATACAGGTGCTGCACTGCATATGGAGGATAAAAAGATAAGCCTTGGACTTCACCCTTGAATTTTGGAAACAGAAACACACATACCTTTCATTAGAAAACAACATAATAAGTGCCATTAGATACATTTGAAAAATAATATTGGAAGAACTAAAATGCAAATGAAATATAGTTTGGAAAGGTGGTATGAAATTAATAGAATACCAACCACAAAATTCTGCAATATAATAATTATTATTTTTTGATTCAGCACAGCATTTAGGAACATATGGTAACAATATTTTGGAAGCAATCGTGCCTTGCAAATACAATTATATTGACAGTAATCACTTTTGGAAGATGGTACACATTTGCGAAAAAAAACGTAGTACAATCTAGCAACATAATATTAAAAAATCGAAGTAGAAGAATAATAATTGTGAGTAGTTTATTCAGAACTTAGTTGGAAAATCAGACCCTGAATTAGAATATTACTTAAAAGAAATAGGAAAATAAACTCTCATATGATAATTTCTCTCCTGATCTTAGACCTTAAACAATTTGAACAGTGCTGTAATTGTCCCAAGATTTTTTTCTTGGTGTAGGCCAATAAATAAAAAAGTATTAAAAAATTTTAAAGCATGGCTTTGTGGTGGGTTTTATCTACTTCTTAAGGTACAAATAATTCCTATACCAAAATCTGATAAAAATAAAATATTCAGAAATAAAAATTATAGGCTATTTTTACTTATAATACGGAAATATTTGCAAACAAAATCTAGCAGTGTATTAAAAATGCATGATAAAGTATATTTCAGACATTCAAAGTTTTACTATTAGAATTCTTTCAGTAAAATTCATATATTAGCAAATTATTGAAATGTATAAAATTATTAAAATATTTTATCAAAACATCCTTGATAAAAATTTAGAATCATTTCTGATTAAGAGGAAAAAGCTCTAAAGTAAAATAGTAATGGAAAGAAATTTATTTCTAACCTCAACATGACTTAAACTCAACCTCGACTAATATATAAAATTGAATAATATCATAGACTTTCTCCATAGAAAAGATGCCTACTAATAACACTATTATTCAACAATATCTAAGCAGTTCTCATTAACATGATGAGGCAAGAAAGAAAAATGATTGGTGTAAATATTGAAGAGACAAATTGTAATTATTTAAAGATAATTTGATTGAACACTGAGGAAACAGAAGAAACTCAATTTAAAAAATGTATTAGCCCTAATGAGAGTTTCAGTATGGCAGATGGATATAGATTTGTGTGTGTGTATGTGTGTGTATGTGTGTGTGTGTTCTATATAGTATTATACAAAATGTCAAATGAAAAGAAATCCAGACTTAAATAGACTTTAATTAGAAAAAAACTATTGCATTAGGAAGAGTGATCCAATCTCAGAAATCTGTGAGCATCTCAAAATCAGGAAAATAATATTTCTTTTATATGGTAAAGGAGGAGCAAACAGAGAAAAGCTGAATCTTTAAAGGGGAAGCTGAATGAGCAAGAGAAATGACCAGTGGGGTCAGGAAAAGGTCTCACTGCAGTCCTCGATTCCCAAGGTAAAGCTGATATGTGGACATGTTCAACTCCTTTTGTGGTTGCTCAGGCTTAGGGGGAAGAAGAGTTCAGGGGCTAATAAAAAAAGAGAGAAGCCTGACTAATATATGATAAAGATAAAGCAGAAGGTAAGAAATGGGTAATTGTGAACACTTGGTCATATGCTGAATATAAATTTTAAATATAGTCTCAATGCAACAAAATGTAGATTAGTGTATGAATAATTTTAATAAAGGTACAAGGTCTCGATGATGAAAAGTATAAAACTGGTAATTAAAGACACAAACGAAAGGAAGGATAAGTACCTTGCTTCTGCATGGCCAGCCCTACTACCATAAAAATATATATTCTTATCACATTGACATATATAATGAGTGCAATCAGAATTTCCCAGATTTTCACAGATGATATGCTGTTATCAAACTTTATATTGAAAAATAAACGTGGGAGCATATTTCAAAAATACGAAGTATAATAGTTGGTGAGGATTTGCCCTACCAGTTATTAAAATGTCTATAGTCAAAATAGCATATTACATAAAGCTGACATCATATCTAATGATGAAAGACTAAAAGCTATCTACCTAAGTTCAGAAATAAGACAAGAATATCCACTTCCGCGGATAATCCACTCTAATTAAGCATTGTTTGGGAAGTTCTAGTGAAGGCAATTAAGCAAGAAAAATAAATAAATATCCATATCTGAAAGAAAGAAGTAAAACTATCTTTATCTGCAGATGATTTGTTCATGTATATAGAACATCTTAAGGAATTCACACACACATACACACGTACAGACACAGTGTTAATAAATGAGTTAACAAGGTTTCAGAATACATGATCACTACACAGAAATCAATTGTATTTCTATACGCCAGCAAAAAGTAATCCAAAAATAAAGTCAAGAGAATTCCATTTACAGTGGCATCAAAAGGAATAAAAAATACTTAAGGATATATTTAAGAAAAGGAGTGCAAGTCTTGAATAATTAAAACTGCAAAACATCATTGCTAGAGGGAAGTGACATTATGATCATGGCGGAATAAGAGTTTTCTACTATGTTTCCCCCCAAAACACTGATTTTCATAATCACCCACAGATAAGAGTGACTTTGTGGAAGTCCAAAAGTCCAGTGGAGAAGTTCCAGCACACACTTGGAGCAAAAAATATCCAAGGTTGGATGCATTAAAGAGAGTAAGAAGAACAGTTTCCCTTTATAAATATCACCTCTCTCCCAAGGCAGCACAGCTCAGTGCCAAGAGAGCCCTTCTTGGCCCATGATTTCTCTCATGGGCGAAAGTGAGAGAATATAAGAGAGCATTTGGCTTCTCAAGCTGTGTGGGATGTTGCAAAAGAAAGTTACTTTATTCACATCCCATCCAGAATACCAAGGTGTGAACTGCATAGCTGAGGCGGGCGGTGAGCAGTCATGAGAACACCAGCCACAGTTAAGAATAAAATCTATCAAATAGACATGGATCCTACTAACTGCTTTACAGACTCAATCAGGAGGCCAACTTGTTAAAGATGGGTGTCTTGCTTATGGATTCCAATTAGCCCAAGGGCACCCTCAATGCTCTATATGCCTCACCTACACAACCCTTCATGCCATGTCTGGCTTCCTGATGGCGATGAGAGTGAGCTTTTGCAGATGGCTGGTGAGTTTACACAAAAAAGCTGCCCTGACTTTGCAGGGCTGGGAGAAAGGACACAAATCTTGAGTTTTCTGCACCAGTCTAGGGAAAATGAAAAAGCAGGAGGCTGTCGGTACTTGGTTTGGCTTTACAGGATAGAGAGAAGGCATACAATTTTAGAGTCCCTACACAAGAGGGAACAAAAACTGTGGAGCAGGCATATCCATAGAAAAGATCTTAGAAGGCCTCAGAATCCATAACAAAACTAAAGGAAGGCATTTCTATCCTGAAGCCAGTCGGTAAAGACTGGATGAGGTCTTGCTTCTTCAAATGCAAATACAGTAATGCAAGACATTGAAAAATATGAAAAATCAGGGAAACACATCACAACCAAAGAAACATTTTCTAGTAACCAACCCCAAAGAAATAAAAATCTGTTATCTGTGTGATATAGAATTCAAAATAGTGGTTTTAAAGAAGCTTAGTGAACTAAAAGGAACCGCAGAAAGACGATTTTAAAAATAAGAAAAATAACACATGGAAAAATAAAGATTTTAACAGAAAGATAGAAATCACTAAAAAGAATCAAACAGAAATTCTAGATGTGAAGAATATAATGAATGAAATAAAAAAATATGCATTAGAGTACATCAACATCATATTGGGAAACTAGAAGAAAGAACCTGTGAATTAGAAGACAGATCATTTGAAATTACCCCATCAGAAGAGAACAAAGAAAAAAGAACAAAAAAGAGTTAAGAAACCCTATATGAATTATGGGATGCCATTAAGAAAAACAATACACACATTATTGGAGTCCCAGAAGGAGAAGAAAGGGAGAAAGGGACATAAAGCTTGTTTAAAAAAATAACGGCTAAAAACTTTTCAAATCTGGGGAGAGATTTGATCATCTAAGTTCGTTAAGCTCATAGGTCTTCCAAGAATTACAACATAAAATGATTTTCTCTCAGACCCACTATAGTAAACAGTCCAAAATCAAAGACAAAGAGAGAATTTTAAAAGCAGCAAGAGAAAAAGAAAGTCTTCACATACAAGAAAATCCTTATAAAGCTACTAGCAGATTTATAAGTCGAAACTTTGCAGGCCAGGGGAGAGTGGGATGATATATTCAAAGTACTGAAAGAAAAAACCAAGAATACTTTAACTGGCAAAGTTCTTCAGAAATGAAGGGGAGATAAAGACTGTCTCAAACAAACAAAACATGAAAAAATTCATCACTGCTAGACCTAACTTACAAGAAATGTGGAAAGGAGTTCTTCAAACTGAAATCAAAGGATGTTAATTAGTATCATGAAAACATGTGAGAATATAAAACACTGGTAAAAGTAGGTAATGGTCAAATTCAGACTACTGTAATACTGTAATATAGTAGTAAGTTAATCATTATCTCTAGTATAAAAATTAAAGGATAAAAGATGAAAATAACTATAGCAATAATAATTTGTTAATAAATATACAATATAAAAAGAGGTAAATTGAGACATCAAAAATTAAATGTGGGGGGGAGTGAAATTGTAGAATTTTGCATGTGATTTACACTAAGTTGCTATAAATCTTAAAGTAGACTGTTGTACCTATAAGGTATTTTATGTAAGCCTTATGGTAGCCACAAAGGAAAAACCTACAGTTGATACACAAGAAAGATAAATATATTAAGAAAATACTAACAGATCTGAGGGAGAAATAGACAACAATGCAATAAAAGTAAGACACTTCAATACTCCACTTTCAAAAATGAATAGATCATTTAGACATAAAATTCATAAGGAACCATTGGAACTTTAGACCAGATAGATGGACCTAACGAATCTATACAGAACATTCCATTAAACAACAGCAGGATATACATACATGTAACAGTTTTTAGAATAGATCATATGATAGATAGGTCACAAAACAAGTCTTAGCAAGTTTAAGATGACTGAAATCATACCAAGTTACTTTTCTGACCACAACGGAATAAAGATAGACAAATAGGAGGAAACCTGGGAAAAGTAGGATATAAACATAGAAATTTCTAGGTATAAGATGAATAAGCTCTAGGGATATAATGTATACCATGATAACTATTGTTAAAGATACTTTATAATACATTTGAAAATAACTAAGAGAGATCTTATATGTTCTCACCAGTCACATGCAAAAAAAGTAATTATGTGAGGTTTACTAGCCTTATTTTGGTAATTATATCACAATATATGCATGTATCAATCATCACACTATACATCTTAAACTTATGCAATGGCTTAATCAATTACATCTCAATAAAACTGAAAGGGGATCATTGCTAGAAATCAAAGAGGATCTGAATAAATAGAAGTGCAGCTCATTTTCATGAACTGGAAGACTTAATGTTGGTTAGTTAGATGGCAATACTCCCCAAATTCATCTACAGATTCAACTCAGTTCTTATAAAAATTCCAACTAGATATTTCTGCAGAAAATGATAATTGATTCTAAAATTTACATGGAAATGCAAGGAACCCAGCATGACCAAAATAATCTTGGGAAAAAAAAAAGAAGTTGGACGTCTCACATCTTCCAATTTAAAACAATACAAAGCTACTGTAATCAATACTGTTTAGCACAGACACATTGATATATATATAAATTGAGAATAAAATAGAGAATAGAATAGAAATAAAATTAAGAGTCCAGAAATAAACCCATTATTTTGAAATAAACTCATTTCAACAAGGATTTCAAGACAATTAATTGAGAAAAAATAATCTTTTTAACAAGTGATCTTTGGACAACTGGATATACATATGCAAAACTGAAGTTGAATCCTTACCACACACCATATATTAAACTAACTTAAAATGGATAAAAGACTTAAATGTAAAAACTAAAACTATGAACTCAGAAAAAACAAAAGTGTAAATCTTCATGATCTTGAATTAGGCAAGAATTTCTTAGATGTGACATTTAAAAACAAACAACTAAAGAAAATAGATAAAAGAGAGTTTATTAAAATTAAAAAAGTATCTTTTATGTTTCAAAGGATTATTATAAAGAAAATAAAAATACAATCTAAAGAATGGCAGAAAATACTTGCAAATTATATAACTGATAAGGGCTTAGTACCCAGAATATATAAAGAATCCTACAATTCAACAACAAAATGACAACTCAATTTAAAAGATGCTCAAAGGGCTTTAATTAATATTTCTCTAAAGAAGATATACAAATAGCCAATAAGCACATAAAAATATGCTCAACATCGTTAGTCATTAAAAATGCAAATCAAAACCAGAATGAAATTCCACTTTGTACAAATTAAGCTGTATATAAATAAAAAAAGAAGAAAGATAATAAGTATCGATGAGGATGTGGAGAAATTAGAATTTTTGTATATTGCTAGTGAAAAAGTAACATGTTGTAGCTTCTTTGAGAAGCAGTTTTGCAGGTCCTCGAAAAGTTAAACTTTGTCTCTGCACATGACCCAGAAATTCCACTGCTAGGTATATAACCAATAGAATTGCAAACATATGGTCACACAGAAACTTGTACATGAACGTTCATAGAAACATTTTTCATAATAGTCAAAAAGTAAAAACAACCCAAATTTCTATCACTAGCAAATGAATAAACAAAATACCGTACCACAGAACAGAACATTATTTATCCATAAAAAAGAATGAAGTACTGATACCTGCTACAACATGGATGGACCTTGAAAACATTTTAGTAAGTGAAAATATCCAGATAAAAAGGCTACGTATTGTGTGATTTAATTTATATGAAATGTCTATAATAAATCCATAGAGACAGAAAGTAGATTATTGGTTGCCAAGGTGATGGGGCAGGGGAAGAGAAATGAGAAGTGACTACTTGTGGGTATAGAGTTTCTTTTGGGGTGATGAATACATTCTAGAATGAGATAGTGGTGATAGTTGTATAATTTGTGAATCCACTAAAAACCACTGAATTATACTTTAAAAAAAGTAAAATTTATGGAACATAAATTATATGCCAATTTTAAAAGAGGAAAAATAATGTTGAGGAAATTTTTAAAAATGTAGGGTACCAAGAGAACAATAAATAAATCAATCTTTCCAGAAAGAGATACAAATCTATATGAAAGCTTAATATTTGTTAAATATTACATTATAAATTAATGGAGAAAAAATTCTTCAATATGTTCAAAATGTTCAGAAAAATGACTTTTTATATGGAAGACAAAAAAGTTAAAATCCCCCTTTCACCATATAAATAAAGCCCAGTTGGATCTCAATATAAGTAAAACTGTGAAGTACTAGAATGAAGTTTAGAAAAATATTTGTATAGCTTGAGTGAACAAGTTAAAAAATGCAGAGGAAACAATCATCGATTTCATAACACAACATTTAAAAAGTGTCCAATGATAAGCATTATATACGACATCAAGAAAAATATCTATAGCTGACATTCCAAAGTATCACTATCTCTAATACAAAGTTGAGAAAAATAAAGAGAAAAAGGATGTGCAAAACTATTCATAAAGCAGAACTTATAAATAGCCAATTGATCTGGGTACTGGAAACATGTAGTGTTGTAGGCTGGAAAAATTTTTTGTGTAGGGGAGTGTTCCTGCTGGTTTTCATCATGCATTGTTGTCTTTATGACTCTGCCCATAGTTCTGTCTGTCTAGATATATCTTCCCAGCCACTTTCTCTTTGAGCTGGTCTTACTTTCCACTCAGCTCTGTTTAGGAATTTTTGCCTCATTGTATTAGAAACCTTCTTACTTCCTGAGTCCGGCCAAGAGAGTTTATTTACTATAATGCGTTATCTTCCTTGCTGGGGTTTAGAGAATTAGGGAATGTATTAGTATGCTCAGGTTGCTGTAACAGAATACCATAGACTGGGAGGCTTAAATATTAGCAATTTATTTTCTTACAATTCTGGAGGCTAGAAGCTCCAGATCAAGGTCCTGTACAGTGGGTTTCTGATGAGATCTGTTCCTGGCTTGCAGATATCCACCTTCTCTCTATGTCCTCACATGGCCTTTCCTACGTGTGTGCAAGTGTGGAGAGAGCAAGCAAAAGCTCTGGTGTCTCTCTCTATAAGGACCCTAATCCTATTGAGTCAGAGCTCCACACTTATGATCTCATTTAATGTTCATTAATTTTTTAGAGTTCTCATCTCTGAATATAGCTACATTGGGGGTTAAGGTTTTAACATATGAATTTTGGGAGGACGTGAACGTTTAGTCTATAACAGGGTCTTCTGGGATAGTTCTGTTTAATATCTCCTCTGCCTCTGATGAAGCAATGAATATAGGGTAACTGATTATATTTGAGAGGAATAAAAAGGGAAATCAGACAAAAATATCTCAAAAATCCCAACATATTTGGAATAGCAAAAATGTAAAGTCAACTTGAAAAATAGTTAATACATTGTGATAAACTCATATTGCAGACCATTATGATGATATTAAAAAGCATGAAGTAATGAGGTGAAGGGTTAAAGAAGTACAAATTAGTAGCTGATAGTTGGGCACGGAGATGGGGAGCACGGCAGAGGGAATGCAGTCAGCATTAAGATGATGGCTAGGTGGAGGGCCGGGGAAGGGAGGAAGCAACTGGGGAGATTGTTTTATGAACTATATAGATGTCTAATCAATGTACTGTACACTTGAAACTAATTTAAATAAATAAATAAATAAATAAATGACTAAATAAATAAATAAAGCAAGCATCAAGTAGATTTATATGTACAGATCTGGAAGGATAGTATATATATATATATTTTAGTGAAAAAAAGCAAATCATGAGTTAATATTCATAGAGATTTTCATTAAAAATTAAATCAAAACCTGTATATTGGTGCATAGATGTACAAGCAAAGAAAAGGTACAGAAGTACCTTCTGTAGGCACTGGCTGCCATCCAGGAAGCGGTGTTGGTGGTGTGCGATGGAGACTATTGTGTCTTTTAGAACTTCTAGGACTTTTAAATTGTTACAATGCAAATTTGTTTCGCTTGTAATTTGAATGACTAAAAAAAATTTTTTTAAAGAAGAATAATGATTGAAAAATATTGATCTCAAAAAGAGACTGAGAGCTAACTGAGACTGACACTGGATGGTCACTCTGTCACCCTCATGATTGGCAACAATCCAGATGGCTATCACCACCTGGAGCTTGGGCCTCAGCTTCTTAGTCCAGAAACTAGATCTCTTTTTTCTATCCACATAGGTACAAAACATGAACATATGACTAGAACACTAACTTATTGATATGCAATGGAGGGAAAATGTCTTCAATTATTGAGATACATATTTTTGTGAGCTCAGCCCCCCATATATTTCCCCTTATATGTTAAAGCATAGTTTTAAAGCACCATCAATGTGAATGACAACTTTTTCTCAAACACCTGGGCTGCTCAGCAAATACAAAGAGGAACTTAATCCTGCTAGAAATGAAAATGCTCACCTGTGGCAATATTTTGACATATCAGTCCAGCCATGTTGCAAAACGACAGCAACAGCCTTGCTTTTCAGAGGTGACATGGCTCTGAAATACAGTGTAGCCTTACCCTGCCTGGAAATCAAGCTTCATTTCTCTCAACCACGCACCATGCCCTCCCTCTACTGCCAATGCCCTTGACCTCTCATTCTATGGCAGCCTCTTCAGCATCTGAGCTAACTTTTAAGAGCTGTTAATATCTATCTCAAGGTCCCTATGGGGATTCAGATCAGAAATCTTCCACCTCTGTAGTGTCTAATGCGGTAGCTACGAGCCATATGTGCCTATTTAAATTAAAATGAAAAAATTAAAATTTATGTCTTCTGTTGCATGAGGCACAGCTGAAGTGCTTGTTGCCCCCATGGGGCCAGTGGCTACCAGCGATGAAGTGAAGTGTGTATACTTCAGTTAGACATTGTAGAAAGCTTTCCCCTATTGCATAGCATTTCAGAGTAATCTTCCATTCTATGTCTTGTGCTGGATAGGGACAGTTGCCATTCAGACACTTTCACAGCTTTATCTCTGATGTCTAGCTCCAAATTTGCATATGGTACATATTTACGTCACCTAATGAGTGAATGCATGAAAAAATTAAATGAATGGTCACTGCTATTAATGATGATTTTTCTTCATCTCCCTGAATTAATGAGTTAATTCACAAATTACTTCTTATTTCTACTATCAACCTCAAGAATAAAATAGTCAGTTAATTTACCAGCAAAATGAGTTTATTTGAGAATAGCAGAGAATTGCAATTCAGAATAAGCAAGCTATGGCGAACCATCGGCAAGTCTGAAGAGACAAAAGTAAGGTTAGCTTTCATTAGGTTTTTGAAGAAAATTAGGCAGGGCTGTTTTGAAAATAAGATCATTGGAGAAGAACAAGAATTCGAGGTCAGTTGTAGTGTTTTTCCATTAGCTGCAAGCAGTGGTTAGTATGTTGTTGCTGGGGCAGGAAGGGATCTTCCTTATTTTAAAAGTAGATGAAATTCCTGTGTAAAACATGTCCTTCCCTTTGAAATGACTCTTATCCTTTTTCTTCCTCCTGGTTACCTGGGCTGTAAGGAGTGGTACATGTGGGAAAGCTCTGCCTTCAGGGCCTCCCCGACTTCATCTTAAATGAGGTTTCCTTTTTTTCATTTCACTTCATGTCTTAGGTTTATGCTTCCTCAGAGACGCCTGCCCCGTCCGATCCTGGACACTGAGTTAGGTACTCGTGTCACAGATCATTCTGCACTCTTATGGTGATACTTTTCAGACTTTAATAAGTCTTTGCCTTTTGGTCTCTCCCCTAAAGAGAAAGTTCCTTGAGAGGTGGACCCGTAACTTCTTATCTCTGTTAAAATCTTATCCTTATCTCTTTATCTTCACAACCTTAGCAAGTGACTGGAAAATAAACTGAGCAATTGAAGAAATTCTTCGCCCTTTTAGATTTACTTCTAGGCTACTTAGAATGGAATTTGAAAGTGCTTAACTGCCTTTCAGATTTTTTTCTTAGAAACGTACAAAAACATGCAGTTAAGAGAAACAGAAAATGTGTGCATAAAACCTACTATAACCTCAGGCTGTCCTTTGGTTCTCATTAGTATGTTAGGCAGCAAAACTTAATCTGGACCAAACCGTGAACAGGAAGTAGTTATGAGCCACATCCTCCCAAGCCTCAGTGAAATCTTTGGCTACTTTCCTTTCTATTATGTGCTCTCCATTCCCCAATACCCCACAATCACTCTGTCACTGTGTAAAGATCAAACATCTGAATTAAAACGCATCCCTCCCCCCAAAAAAGTCAGTAAGTAATAATATTATGTAGACTTCTAAAGGTTATTTCCAAAATTGCTTTTTTTTTTTAAAGAAAAAAATGAACTTATCAAGGCAATTTAATTGAGAGTTACTCTAAACCAGTGCTTCCGAAGTGATAGCACAAATAAAAAAAACCCTGTAGCATTTGTTGAACCTCAGGATGCTTGGGTTTCCCCCCTGGAGATCTGATTCAGCGGATGGGGGAGGGAGAAGGCTGGGCATTTGAGTTTCTATTGATCAGCTCATACGTGGACTGCAAAATCTCTCCAAAACTAGGGTTGATTTTCCTCCATCTTCTTACATAGAAAATGATATAATTTTCAGTTCGTGTTTCTTATATGGTTCAGTAATTATGTGCAAGAAAAATCCAGCTGTTTAAATCAGATCATATTAGCTAAAATTTGGGGTACTTCAAATTTTAGCCAGGTTAGTGACTCTTCACTGCGTAAAATCTCTTGGTCTTTAACCATCCTTGAAGCAGTTGCATACTGTGGTGGCAGTGTTCAAACAGTTTGGATTTGTAATTTATAGGCGCTTCAAGAAAGCTTGTCTATATCTGTCACCGAGTTGTGCCACCACATCGTTAGTTAATCTTTAAACTTCTGACCTCCTTGTATTCGCTCCAACATTGAGACCTTACCAAGCGATATTTTGACGAACTTTTCTTCGTTGGCTTACTAAAAATCACACCCAGGGGTAGAGATTTAACATTAAAATGAGAGATGCGATGTATGGCTGGGCATGTTCCAAGAAGGTTTGGGAACTGCGCATGCTTCCTTGTAAATCCGAACACTCTCCACCCTGTCTGGAGAATCTCCACCCCGACCCCAACCCGCCTACCTCCTCCGACCTGGAAGACTTTCCTGATTCCCCAGCATGGGATCATCCTTCTCCATTTCTTGGCCAAACAATAAAGTTTCTAACCTGCTTTACTGAATACAGTCTGCTCCTGTTAGTGCGAGCGACACTGGCAAAACCACCACGTTTTGGGGTCTCTGACCTGGAGTTGGTGACATTTCTACTTAGCATACTGCTTCATATACTGGCTGCGAAAGCATTTTCAGGATCGGCATTCCACTCTAAGGATTTAATGAATAAATAGCACTGCAGCCACTTTAGACCTATTTATTCACTCTGGGGAGCTTTTGTTTTGTTTTGTTTTGTCTTTTTTATTTTTTGCTGAAATCTCAGAGGAGTTTGGCTTTGGCTTTTACATGAAAAGTTTATAGACTTCCTCCCAAATCGGTTCTATTTCCCTGAATATTTGGGGTTTGCATTGTTCACTCTCTCTTTGATACTGCCACTGAAAGAGAATGTCCAGAGGAAAATCTGTGCATGGCTGTCATCTGCAGTGGCTGAGTCAGAAAATTGCTGGCATCCTGGATCATCGAAGGACGTTTGAGAGAATGAATCAAAGGAAAGACTTTGACCACAGATTGTCCAAGAGGCAGCTCAGTGTCATGTCCTAAAAAACCTAATTCGTGAAAAATTATTTTCATTTCAAGTGAGAACAATACCCAGGGAAAAGATGTCACATTCCATTTATTAGTTTCTCTACAAAATAATTAGGATAACCTGATCTCCATTTCTACAAAGCATGAAAAGAATAAACCTTATCCAAGTAACTTAGCTTCGCCCATTCTAAACACAAAATAAAACTGCAGCTTTAGAAACCATTTTGAGTTACTTGAAAACTTTCATTTCCTAGGTCTAAATGCAGTTTAAAAGCAAAGAACTGCTCAATGTATCTTTGAGGAAAAGAAAATGTGAATATAAAATAACACTATATAGAAAGCCTCCCATTTCAAGGCAGTCTCTTCGATGTAGCCTAAATATTCCAGCTACAGTGGCCCCACTAATCTAATGCAAGAAAACATCATCAGTTCAATTAAAATGTAAATGTTTATAAAATCCATTCCTTTCCTGTGTAACAAACACTCAAATATTATATAGTTTTTCTTCTTCTCTCCTCTTGATTTTTGGTATTAGTTGCTCTAGTTGAGAAGTTTTTACCTAACAAAGAAAATAACCAGGCTGCCAGCTATCATTTCCTTATCATTTACCTTGGATGGTCACTTTTTGTAATATATTTTATAAGAGAACGACTAAGACTTCTGTCAGCTTTCACAGAGTAGCTTGTTATTTGTCAATCAACCTTGTGAATCTTATCACCAAATAAAACTACAAATGCTAAATAAAATATAAATTTAAAAAAGCACAGTTGTTTGAAAGTATTAGAGGGAAATCAAAGAAACCAGGCCTTGTGGGTCAAAGTCAAGGAAATACATGGAGCTGATATTTTGTTCTACTTTTCCTTTTAAGACAATTACCGACTCCTAAGCAGCATAGATCACAGTGGCTGAGCAGAAAGTGGCTCAATTTTGCCAGTATCAGAGGCCTTAGAAGAAAATAATGAGAGTTCAGAGTTATAAAGGCAGGCAGGACTTGAAGGACCAAGATCCTGAACAAAATTGAATCCCAGAGAAGTTGTTTTTCCCTTGAACCATTTTATACAACTCTTTGAGAGACTGGAAACAGAAAAAATGCTTGGTAACTTGGTTTATGAAGACTGTCTTAACCTGACACCAAAACTTAAGGACATTATAAGAAAGTAAACAAAATATCAACTATACATAAAGAAGATAATTCATCAGGAGCAAGTTAGAATTATTCCAATCATTAAAATTTGGTTTATCATTTGAATATCAATTAATATAATCTACTACATTTTGGGGACAAAGGAGAAAGAAAAACAAATAACAATTTCAGTTGATTCACGAAAAGCATTTGATAAAATTTAACAACTGCTCATAATGAACACTTTTAGAAACCTTTGATTAGAAAACAACTAGCTTAATGTGATAAAGGGGTATTTATAAAAAATACTTATAGAAAATCTCGTTTTCATGGTTTTGTATTAAAACCATTTCCTTCAAAATGATAACTAAGATTTTGAGCCAATGCAATTAGGCAGAAAAAAATGTAAAGTTATTAAGATTGGAAAGGAAGAAATAAAAGTGTTATTTTTCTCATAAAGCATGATTATGTACATAGAAAATACATTTAAAATCTACAGATAATTGATAGAATTAATAAGCAAATTTAGCATGGACTATAAGGTCAATACACAAAAATAGAGTATTTCTATATACTAGCAACACCTATAAAATAAAAAATTTAAAATGTATACTGTTTATAATAATATCAAAACAAAAATAGTTGAACTAAATCTGGTGAGAGAATAAATTGATCTAACACTCTGGAGGACTGTTTGGTGCTATCTGCTACAGCTCACATAACATACAGACCCTCAGACCCAGAACCCTGCCCCAATGTAAATATCTAATGCATGCGCAGAATGTATATCACATCATTGTTTATAATAACCCTGTGATCTCTAAACAAGGACTTTTTCTTGGCTATACCAGGATCAGAAAAGAATGCATTCTCATTCACATATAATTGACCTAAAATCTTACTAAATTGGGTAATTGGGCTTGGTGGGTAAATATAGGTGAAAAAATAGTAGTATTTCCTTTTTCTCTGTCTTTAAAGATGAATGTCATTTGCCCAGAAACAAGAAGAAGAATCAATCCATATGGAATAGTAATTGACATTGAGGAACAAAACTAAACAAATGAAACACCTATTCTCTAGTTTTCAGTCACTTGGTATATTTTGTATTTTATACTCCTTTTAATCTTTAAGCATTTGAACTTCCAAGTTATCTGTTTAAGTTTTTTTATTCTTTCATCCTCTTTGTTGCTGCAAAGATCATGTTTAGACCTAGGGAGGCATAGTCCCTTGGAACTCTCTCAGTGTGATCGTAATATTGAATAGCTTTACATGAATGAAGTAGAAATAAGATAAGCAGCAAACACTCTGTTAAACATAAAGAGATGCAGTGCCTTGTAAAAAATAATCAGAAGACCTTAGAGGAAACTAAAACACAAAATAAAAACATTTTGCATTTATTGGTAATTTCTCAGTTCTTTTGTGCTACAAGTAGAGTATTTGCAAAAACCATAAAGTTTCAAATTTCCATAAGTAAGCATGATTTCCTATAAGTGTGATTAGTGTCATATTAGTGTAATTTTTCTATTAGTGTAATTTTACATAAATTTTGGGGCATGAGCTGGGAAGCGGATTGTAAGGGCATTATTATTGTTGCTTCTGCTGTTGCTGCTGTTATGATTATTCGTTTTTTGAAGACAAATTATAATTTTCCTGGTCTCGGAGAGAAAGTGATGGCTGTACTCTGCTTGAATTCTTTCCTAGACAAACAGAGAACGATGATTAAATAAGCACATCTAGGTCACATTATCTGAGTTACTTTATAATCCTCTCCTGCTGACGGGAGTCGTTTAGGCTGTATTCATATGGGCTGAGTAGAGATGAGATGAAATGAAGATTTGTTCCATTCCATCTGCCCTAGACTCTTGATGGAAACACAGCCCTTGGCCCGCTTAGTGAGTTTCTAATGAGACACTGTCTGTCTGATTGACTAAACATCAGAAAAACCTTCATATATCAGTTTATCTGAATATTATTATTCAAAATAATAATGTTATAATGGTTTATATGTTTTGAGCTCATAATGCATTTTTTTATATAATGATCTCATTAGACTGTTACATTCTTGAGGAAAGAGATCATATCTTGCACATTTTGGCTTCCCAATACCTAATATGATTTCTTTTCTTTCTAAAAGTAAACACCATCCTGGATTTTTAACACTAAGGTTTTGCCCGATTTTGAACTTTACATAATTGGGATCATATGATATGTACTCGTCTGAGTCTACATTTTCCCACTCAGTATTATATTTTTGAGAATCATCCCTGTTGTTTCACGTAAGAAGAGTTTGTTCATTTTTATGACTGTTGAAGTCTCTTATTGTATGAATACATAGCTATTGTGAATTGCGATGCCATGAACATTTCCACACCTGTCTCTTGGTGTACATGTGGACAGATTTTTATTGGGTGTGTACCTAGGTGACGGAGATTGTTGGATCACAGGTTATGTTTCTGTTCAAATATTGAAGATGTTGCTATGCATTTCCAAAGGTGGTGGAACAACTTATGCTCCCAGCAGCAAGGAATTAGAGTTCCCCTGGCTCCATATCTTTGCGAACCCTTGGTATATCAGACCTTTTAACTTGATCCTATAAGATCAATGATTATTACTACCACCCTTGTTTTTAAAATGGAGGAACTGATACCTATAAAGAAAAATTAACTTGCTCAAAATTATACAGCTGGCGAGAGGCAGAGCCAGATGGAAACGAACAATCTAACTTCAGAGTCTGTTCTCTTACTGACTGTATCATGTTTCCTCTGAAAACAGTTAGGGCCCCAAATATGGTAGATGACAGGGAGGAATTCATGTACATGTGACCAGTGGAGTCATGGAGGACCCCAAGCTCAAAAGGAGGCCTTGTGCTTGAGATATAGTGCTATGCAGTAAGAACTATGAAGTTCTTAATAATTTTATCTTCAGATTTGTGTTTTGTAAGTGAAGACAGATGGAATAATGCAGCATGCTCCAGGGACTTGGAACCTCTATGCTGCCCTGGAATGGATTCTATGCCACCTGCCTTTGGCCCTGCCCAGTGAGCACTGCTGCCCTCCACACTAGAGGGACTGGACCCATGAAGAATGGGGTCAGACCCCGCGCTCTAAGTCATGAGATGGGCTCTACACCTGTGAAAGTCTCCACATACCTTGTAAGCTCCCCCTGTCTGATCTACACGACATGAAAACCACCATGACAAGTGAAGAGACACCACCGAAGAAAAGTCTCTTTCCCAGTCTTTTCTGCTCCTTAAACAGGGGACATCACATCTGCATCTTGCCCCGGGCCTATAAATTATGTAGCTGGACGTGGGAGATGTTATTTGGTGTATTGTTTGTTGAGATCATGCTTTCATTTTCTTTATCTTTTATATCTTAAGCATCATTTAAATACATTTTTCTAACTAATCTTCAAAATACACACTGTTTTCACAGCTCCTACATACAATTTTTACTTTATTGTGGATGTGTATAGTTTACTAAGCACATATATTGACTCATTTCTGCTACACGTACTGACTTAATTCTGCCTCCTGAGTCCGAGAGGGCTATGGGGGAAATAAAATCCCTTTTATGCAGAGAAATAAATGAGTGACTCAGGGTTTCACAGTGAATAAGTGGCTAAACTGGGGCTTGAACATAGGTGTTCCAATTACAAGAACAGTTTTTTTTCCATTAAATCACAACTCACTTTTTAGAAGGCGTCTTTTTGGATGTCAGAGGACATTTTTACATCCAATATTGGCTATGGGATTTCCACACGGCTTCTGTAGGATAGTTGCTTATTAAGTATAAGCTTGACTAACATGTTTTATTCACGTGGCACTTTGGTGCTAGTTTTACAATGTTTTCAGCCACGAGCTAAGAAACAAGTAGCTGAAAGTGGGTAATTAGGACTGTACTGGGAGTATTCGAAGTGGGTGGAATGTCCTTAAAATGTGAACATCTGGTTGTTATACTTAGTGAGCAATAAATGATGAAAGCATTGCTGACACAGGTTAGCAGAAATATGTTCCAAAGCTTCAGTTGATGTGATTTTTGTTTTTAAAAGGCCCGATGATAAAAACATAAAAGTAATTTAAATGTGACGAATCCACATGACTTGCCTCCCCCTTGTCAATTCTTCCTTTTTAGTATTCCGCACCGAATGCTGAAATGTTTGCTTAGTGAAATGGTGTTTGCCATCATTGCTGGGTCTACAATCTCCCCAGTGTATATCCAAAGATTCTTCCTTAGTATATATCACTTAGAAGTTGTTTAAAATACACACTGAGAACACGGTGTTAAGATTGCTTTTCTTTTCACGGCACTGCCTTTTTTCTAGTTTTTCATACTTAGGACCTCAATTTACTTATAAAGGCAATTTTCAGTGGACTCAGCAAGTTTGATTTCGTTTGCTTGTTCCCATCCCCTACCCCTTTCTTATTTTATTATAATTAAGAGATGCTAAAAAGGCTCTCAGCAAACAGAGAATTGGTGAATTAGGAATCAAGATAAGTCTGGTGTGAGGTCAAAGCAGCCTGATTGATAATAGAAGAGCACTTTGGGCTGTTAGCATAATGCCTTTCTGTGAATCAAGGGTTTTTGCGGTCATAGGTGTACACTGAGATAAAGCACAGCGGTTCACCTGCCTTCTCACCTCCCTGCAACTGATGCATATTGTGTATACTTTTATTAAAGCTTTATGTTAAGGAATTTAGTAGAAAATCTTCTAGGCAAAATTAATACAATCTGTGTGAAAAGTTGTCAAATTGCTCGGATCCCTATCTCTTGTTCCTGATGTTTGCAGAGGCCTTGTAATATTCCTCTGTCCAAGCTGCCCCAGGCCTCACCTAGGGGCCAGCTGCTCCCACACGGGCTCTCCTCCTTCAGCCAGGTCTTCTGCAAGTGCTCTCCTGCCAGTCGGTCTAGGGATCAAAGCTCAGTTCTGCTGCCACTGTCACATCTTTAGGTCTGCACTTGTTTCTCTGTATGAGAGGTTCTGTCCGTGTCGAGGACCAATAGCATTAGTGTAAAAGAAGGGGGTGGGGGTGGTTTTTTTAGTTCCTATCCTTTGGAAGTAAACTGTCTTTGATTGTAATAAGCAGCTTAATTTACTCAGATGTACAACAATGATGCCTTATTCCTCCAACTCTTGAGTCTCTGAGGCTCGCCCTCTCCGTAAGCCACCTGTTCCCGCAGCAACTCTGATTGCCCTGCGGGAAGCGTGGGAACTTCTGCGCCTCCTACAGGAAATACCCAGGCCTGGACTCTTGGCAGTTCTTTTTTTTTTTTTAGCCCATGTACCCGAACATCTTCTGCCAAGGCTGCTCTGCTCACTGCTTGCCAAGAGAGAGACTTCTCTGAGGGACTGTCACCTTCCCAGGTGACACTCGGGACGCAGGGGTTGGGTTTGTTCTCAGAGTCATGATTATTGGGCTTTCTTTTCTGACTCGTCATAGAACTTATGGCCCTGAATGGACGATCGGGACTTCGGGACTGGCCCCCCAACATCCCTTTTACTCTCTGGCTTCACTTCAGACGGTCTGGCTATCTTATCTCCCTTCTTCCCATTTCCCGTTTAGAGTAATAAAGGCAGAAGGAAATCAGGAAAAGGGAAAAGATTACCAAGATGAGATAAATACTTTAGGATATGTTTCAAAATATATTTCTGTTACTTGTCCTATTTAAAAACAAATTATTCTCTGGTTTCTTGGACCAACAGTGAAGTAAGTGACAGCGTTCTCCAGCTTTTGTTAAAGTAACTGGTGAAACACCGCAGTCTCTCTCACCTCCACCAGCTCCCTGACCCTTCTACCTTATGTTCTCCCCTGTACCAAAGCCTCAATTATGGTTAACCACTTTTTGAGATGACAGACCCAATGAATCCTGACAAATATACCCTAGTTGGTAATTAGCAGATTACTCTGAGTTGAGAAAACATACAATTACATATGAAATCTATTCTTTAATCTTCTAACAAAATTAATTATAAAAGTGGGGTTATTTTGGAGGACCTTTACAAAAAGAAGAGAATTTTTTTTTATCAGTTATAATTAGGCTTATACATGATTTATTTTCCTTTCTTTGTTACCAGTAGCTTCTGAATGTACTGACTCAAGTAATTTAGAGGAAATGCTCTGCAGTCACGTGTCCTGGTTCTGAGTCCACAGACGTTCAAGCAGCAAAAGTTTGATAGAGGATAAGTTAAAATTTTTCCTCAAAAAAAAAAAAAAATTTCTCAGAGAAAGGGCAAATTAATCATGTAACTAAGGAGAGAATATATTGTTTAAATGTCCAAGAGAACAGGTTCTTTTATACTGTATCTCAGAATCTGCCACTCATATGCACATAATTGATGTGTCTATTTCACGCCATCTCACTGTAATAAAACAGTCCACTAATGTGCTGTTTTAGGCAATATTGTGGACATGTGCTCTCTTGTTCAGTTCGGGCTGCTATAACAGAATACCACAGACTGTATGGCTTATAAACAACAGAAACTTTTTTTCTCACAGATCTGGAGGCCAATGAAAGAATGAGAAGTCCAAGTTCAAGGCAAAGGCAGATTTGGTGTCTGGTGAGGACCTGTTTACTGGTTCATAGATGGCAGTCTTCTTCTAAGATCCTTACACAGTGAAAGGGAGCCTGGAGGTCTCTGGGATCTCTTTTATAAGAACATTAATCCCATTCATGAGGGTTCCACCCCCTCGACCTAATCACCTCCAAAAGGCTCCACTTCCAAATATCATCATATTAGGGATTGAATTATAACATCTTAATCTTGGGGGGATACACTCAGTCTATATGCTACGGTGGGATGTGTCTGGACCTTAGAAATGCAGAATTCTCCATTCAAATCTTTGCTCACCATGTAGTAGATGTGTGACCTTTCACAAAACTCTTAATTTTCCTGTGCCTTAATTTCTTTCTTTTTTATTTTTATTGTGGTCACTTAATTAACACGAGATTTACCCTCTTAACAGAATTTAAGTGTACAATACATTTATTGTAACCTATAGGCACATTGTTGTACTGCAGATCTCTAGAATTTATTCATCTTGCATAACTGAAATTTTATGCACGTTGATTGACAACTCCTCATTTCCCCCTCTCCCCAGCCTCTGGCAATCACCACTCTATTCTTTGCCTCTATAAGTATGACTATTTTAGATATCTCATATAAGTGGAATCATGCAGTATTTGTCCTTCTACAACTGGCTTATTTCACTTACAATAATGTCCTCAAAGGTTCGTCTGCATTGTTGCACATTGCTGGATTTCCTTTTTTTTTAAGGCTGAAAACTTTCTTTATCTGTTTATCCATCAATGAGTATCTAGGATGTTTTCACATCTGGACTACAGTGAATAGAGTTGCAATGAACATGAGAGAGCTAATATCTCTTCAAGATTCTGATTTCAATTCTTTTGGATAAATACCCAGAAGTGAGATTGCTAGATCATATGGACGTTTCATTTTAAATTTTTTGAAGAATCTCCCTATGGTTTTCCATAGTGGCTACACAGGTTTCATTCTTACTAACAGTGTATAGGGGTTCTAATTTCTCTTCATTCTCAACAACACTTGCTGTCTTTTGTTTTCTTTAATAAAATCATTCTAACATGTATGAAGTGATACTGTGTGCTTTTGATTTGCATTTCTCTGATGATTAGTTATGTTGAGCACATTTTCATATATCTGTTGGCCTATTTGTGTGTCTTCTTTGGAGAAAAGTCTATTCAAGTATTTAGCCTATGCTTAAGTCTGATTTTTGATTATTTTGCTATTGAGATGAAGAATTCCTTATATATTTTGGAAATTAAATCCATTATCAGATATTTTTCCAAATATTTTCTCCTATTTTTTAGATTAACTTTTCACTTTGCTGATTGTTTCCTTTACTGTGCAGAAGGTTATTAGTTTGATGTAGTCCCACTTGTTTATTTTTGTTTTTGTTGTTTATGATTTTGGTGTCATATCTATGAAATCATTGCCAAGACCAATGTCACAAAACTTTCCCCCTAAGTTTTCTTCTAGGAGTTTTATAGTTTGTATTTAAACCTTTAATCAGTTTTGAGTTGATTTTTGTGTATAGTGTAATGTAATGGTCCAATTTCATTCTTTTGCATGTGACTGTCGAGTTTTCCCAATATCATTTGTTGAAGAGATTATCGTTTCCTCATCATGTATTTTTGACATCCATGTTAAAGACAATTAATCATATATATGAGGATTCATTTCTGATTTCTCTATTTTGTTCCATTGGTCTATATATCTGTCTTTATGCCAGTATTATACTGTGTTAATTACTGTAGCTCTTGCAATATATTTTAAAATCAGGAAGTATTATGCAGCTAGCTTTGTACTTCTCTTTCAAGACTGTTTTGACCACTTGGTTTATTTTGTGGATCTATACAAATTTTAGAATTGACTTTTTTTTATTTTGTTAAAAAATGCCACTTGGATTTTGTTAGGGATTGCATTGAATCTGCAGATAATTTTGGGTAGTATGGACGTCTGAGACTTTAGAGTTTTCCATGTACAAGATAATATCATCTGTAAACAGAGACAATTTTACTTCTTCCTTTCTGATCTGAATGTCTTTTACTTCTTTTTCTTGTCAAATTGCTCTGGCTGAGACTTCCAGTACTATGTTGAATAAAAGTAGCAAGAGTGGTTTGTTTATGAACTTAGTGGAAAAGTTTTCAGTTTTTCATCGTTGAATATAATGTTTGCTGTGGGCTTTTCACATATGGCCTTTATTATGTTGAGGTAATTGCCTTCTATTTCTAGTTTGTTGAGAGTTTTTTTTCTGTCATGAAAGGGTGTTGAATTTGATCAAATGTTTATTCTATTGAGATGATCATGTGATTTTTTCCCCATTCTATTAATGTGGTATTTCATATTAATTGATTTTGATATGTTGAAACATTATTGTATCCTAGAGACAAATAACACGTGGTCATGGTTTATGATCCTCTTAGTGTGCTGTCGAACTCATCTTGCTGAGGATTTTTTGCATTTATGTTCATCAGGGATATTGGCCTGTAGTTTTCTTTTCCTGTGGAGTCTTTGGCTTTGGTATTAGCCAAATTAGGGTAATGCTAGCTTCATAAAATAAGTTTGAAAGTGTTCCCTTCTCTTCAATTTTTTCAAATAATTTGGAAAGGATCGTACACCTCAATTTCATATTCACTTTGTGTATATCTTCTAAAAACTAAATCAGATAATGTACAGAGAGTATCTAGCTTAATATGTAGCACATATAGATGCTCAATAAATGTTAATTCATTTCCTCAGACTTTGAGTTGCTTCATTTACGTAAAAGCAATATATTTTCTGTATTTAAAAGGAAATAATTGATAGATGGTCACAGGGATGGGTAGCATGGCATAGAGAATGCAGTCAGCAGTAATATAACGGCTAGGTGTAGAGCCAGAGGAGAGAAAGAGTAATCAGGAAGATTGTTTTATGAACTGTACAAATGTCTAACCAATGTACCGTATACTTGAAACTAATAATAAAATGAAAAAAAAAGAATATTTTGAAAATCAGTGAATAATAATAAAAAATAAAAAGAAATAATTTAGACTTTGCATTGATTTAGATTGGTATACCTCGAATAAGGACTGAATACTGTCAGTTTTCCCGTCTCCACTCCCATGGCTGCTGCTGCCTGAAGGGAAGAAACACACCTTGTAGGGGGACTAGTGGTGGGGATTAGACTCTAGTTCCAGGGAAACTGATATTGAGCAGCTGCTGGGTCAAGTAGTGGAGGTCAGGGTGGGGAGGGAGGCCACTGGACCAAAGTGGACTAGTCAGTCCACTCAGTTTATTGTAAACCAGTTAGTTTGCAAACAAATAATTTGACATTGTAGTGTTGTTACACTAGTTTTAGGAGCTTGGGTAATGTGATTCCACTCTTAATAGATTAACATTTTCTCAATGTGTTAAAAACATTGGATTTCTGAGACTGCAGGTTAAGAACCACACCCACACAGTGATAATTTCCACCAAGACAGTGTGTTGTATGTCACTTGAGAATCAGAGTTGAAAATGAGTACTGTGAAAATAGTGCAGTTGTTTGTATAAAACTTCAAGTCTAAGCAAAACTAAAAGAAAAAATGAATGAGAATAAAGTCTATCACACAATATCTGGGTAGTCAAGCCATCATCTCCTTAAAATAACTATCAACTCTTTAATGGTAGATAAGAGATAAGTGGAGAATTCTAAAATAATCTGCTGCCAGCAGACTACTTTTAATTCTTGCGTAAGTTGGTGTCTATAACCATAGTTTGTATTCAGTCAATGTGGTAATTTATAAGATTGAGAAGATGGTAGAGTTGCACTTAAAAGATACTTCATACATTGAAGTCCATATGATGCATCTCCACTGTAATGCAGCCCCTCGTTTGTTTTGGACATCATGAAATAATGCTTAATTTAAAACATTTTGTACACTATAAAGCACTATATAAATGTAAAGTATTATTATAGTAAAGTGGGTCTTTTTGCATTTTTATTTAGGATTAAAAAAATCCTGAAAATTTAAAGCTATGGGTCTATCATGTCACAATACAAGAACTATATTTTTGCTCCAATGTTGTACATTTACTTTCTGCTTAAATATCTAACCCCCCACCACCACACACACACATGCACACACACACACACACCTCAAAGGGGCTAATCATGCTACGAAATACTAAAAGTCCAAAGTGATTATGCATAAAACAATGTAAGATTGCATGGCTACCAATGTCTTCCCATATTCACTAAAGAAGTCATTATGTTTCCATTTTTCTGAAGTACCCATAAAGATTGGCTATTAGCAACATATGCAGAAAAATCATAGTTTCTCCTTAAGATTACATTCTGAAGAATTGAAAGAAATAATGAAATATAGAGTAAGTGCTTTTTGGTAGAGCAAGCAGAAACACTGAGTGCAGAGGAAGCAGGGCAATCATTGGAGTTACCTTTTTTCCAAGGGGCAGCTCTTGAGCCTACTGAGACAGCATATCTCACTCTCTAAGTCGACTGTAGAAGTACCCAGATGCAATTATTGCTGTTGTCAAAAATTGCAAAAATTTTCAATCTTTTTATTAAAAAGTTTCCGTATAGCTGGGAAACCAAATGCTATGCTGCAGAGGTAGCCAGCCAGGGCAGTAGATAATGACTGACATTGTTATGGTGGTTTATAGTTTATTTTAGGTTTGTTCACATACATGAGCTCTCTATTTTCATTTTGAATTTAAAGAAAATTGGTTTAAACTATTGTTTAATGTGTGGTTTCTAAACCTTAACACTTCAGAAAATAATATACGATATTAGTTTTTATTTATTCAGTTATTGAGATTTTTAAACTTGAGAGACACACTTTCTGGTAGCGTAAATCTGTGTTTTAGTCAGTAAGTAAGGAAATTCAGAGGACAATAGGAATCCTGTCCTGGAGACCCAGGTTTCTCTCTCATGCCATCCTTCAATCCCCAAGAAAAAACTACAGATGAAAGACAATTTATAACGTGCTTCAGAGAAAAAACAAGCACACAGACAGATGAAAGCAAAGCCAAACAAACCAAACAATAGCACAAACCCCAAGAAACTATAAAGGTTTTAGTTAGCACTTAAGGGGAAAAAAGACGTTTATTTAATTCTGTATTTAATTTTGATAATTTTGAAACAAACATTATGTAAAATTTCACTTGGATTCCATGCGGCAAGAAGGGAAGCTGAAAGGAAAAAAAAGTTCCATAACTAAATAATTCTTTCCTGGAGACAAATGGAAAACTTAAGTTTCCAATCCACACATTCTTGGCACATGTTCTAGAAGACCCAAGGCCATTGAGTATGGGACTAACTGTCTTCCTCAGTAAGCTACAGCTTTCATTTGGGTAAAACGACTTATCCTAACTCTCTGTCATCTGGTGAATCAGTTATGACTTGAATGTTTGCTGACAGTTAAAACACATTGGACAATAAATTGGAAAGTGTAGTAGACTTTCATACGATGATGTCTATCCAGTGAGAAAATACCTTTCAGGTTTTGTCTGAAAGCAGGCAAGAATTAACACATAACAGAATCATATCTAACGAACATATCTAGAAGTCCTAAAACCCTGATTTCTAGTCACGGGACGAAAACCATACCTGGCTCTCTTTTCTCCCTCTCCCTCGCCCTCCCCTCCTCTCTCTCCGCCTCTTTCTTCTTTTGTATTTCCCCTAATCTTTTGTCCTCCAACATCATCTTGATTTTCTTTTTCTTTTAAAATTACTTGAATAAATAGAAACTCATTCTTCTTTCTGAAGCAGGCAAAGTGGGGAAAGTGGGAAGAAATGATCTTTCTTTTACTTATTCTTTTTTTCTCCTTCGTCTCTTTGGCCCTCCTGTTCTCTCTAATTTGGCTCTATAATGATTTGGAGTTGAAAGCAGAGAAGGGAAAAGGATACGCAAAGAAGAAACTTCAGGTATCATTTTCTCAGCGAGCACTCCTCTAAATGGCCGCCACGTTTCACCAAGTTGAAATGTCATTGTAACAGGCATTGTTGACACCTTGCCCACATATCTTACACCCCTGAGTCTCCCTAAAGCTGCAGTGGAATTCTGGCATGTTGGCAGCTTTCTACTTCAAGCTTGAAGTGTGTTTTCTCTGACCAAGGGCTTCCTCCTCTTTCCTTCCTCCCTCCTCCCTCCTCCCCACTCCTCCCGCCTCCTCCCTCTCTCCTTCTTCTTCCTTCCTTCCTTCCTTCCTTCCTTCTTCCTTCCTTCCTTCCTTCCTTCCTTCCTTCCTTCCTTCCTTCCTTCCTTTTATCCAGCAACTTCTGAAGCCACTAACCTGGAGGGTGGGAAGAGAGGTCAGGGGATGCAGTAAAGCCCACTGGGATCTCCCCTGAAGGATGTTCCATAAGGACTGGGTGGTCCCTAGGAGACTGAGTCCCAGTTGTTCAGAGCCGTAATCATGCATAGTTTATTTACATTTTTCTTTCTTTTATGCATTACCCACTTCTTTTTTTGTGCTTCCTGAGGCTACCTCCTAACTACCTGTCCCCAAGTCTTTTGATAAGGGTCTGCTCCAGGGGAACACATGTTGAAATGGTCACTGTACCAATTATCACTGAAGACAAAGTGGCTTAGAAACATTTCATCATGAACAAAATCCACACACATTGCATTGATACATATGTTTTAACGGGGTTTCTAATAGTATGTCATGTTTATATAGTGCTTTGTGGTTACCTACAAGCTTTCAGACATGTGGTCTGAAAGAAGTTAGCAGTACATGCCATGATTATTTACATTTTACATATGAGCAAAGAGGTTCAGAGAAGATAAATGACTTGCCTAAAGTCACAGAGAAGATCTGAGAAGAAAATCCAAGTTTCTTTTTACTATGTGACCATACGTGTGAAATGTTATTCTATAGTTAGGGAATTTGTCTTTTATTGTTAAATTTGTGGAAAGAGGATTTTACTAATTTAGTTTAATTGGGCCTGCTGTCTTGATTTTTTCTTTTTTTGTTTCTGGTTGTAAGCCTCCAAACTGGTAATACATTTGTTTCCTGCTTTTCCCAGTGGGAAATATAAGTGTGCCATTTAATTTTGTAAATTACAGTTATGGTGCATGCCTATTACATCCAGTGAGTGATATAATCCAAAGGTGAGTCGCATGATCCCTGGAAATAGCTCATTAATTGGGAAACTGTTACATAGTTGTGTGATGACTCTTCTCTCTTGTTCCCAAAGCAGCCCCCCAGGAGAGATGGGATGGGGGTGGATGCGGTGGGAGTTGGAGAGAAAAGACGAGTTATGCTTAACAAAAAAAGCAAATCTTGGGTGATTCATTTCAGATTGCCTATGAAAACTGTCATCTCACGAGAAAGCTTATTCTCATAAGACTTCCCGGCCCACTCTTCAGGATATTAAAGAAAAATTCCTTTCAGATAAACACTTCATCTTTGAATAAAGCATGGCACTTAATCTTACTGAAAAGACTAATTCATCAGGTTTGCAATTCTTACTGCCGCAGCCTTGTGTTAACACTACAATGAAATTTCAATACTTTCCCAAACAATTAGGAGATAAAATTCGATATGCAGGTGGAAGTGCATATTGCTTGCATTCTGTACGTTAGTGTGTTTATAATTCTAGGTTTTAGCCCTAGCTTTACATTAGTGTAAAGCTCCACTAAATCTGTCAAGTTTTTATAATGCTGTCTGTTTTAAACGTAGCTTTAGAAACCTCTGAAAATAAATGGAGTCACTGTTGACAGCATTTCCAAAATGAAGAGGAGTTTTATTCCTAAACCTCTAGCGTATTTAACTTCCTGATTTGATTTAAGTTGCAGTTTGGGTTTTGTAGTGAGAAGTTATGATGTAAGCCACAGGGAACATAAAAGTAAATTTAAAGTTTGCTCCAAAAAGGAGCAAAACTCAAATAACTCAATCTCTTTATTACAGAGAACTTGTCTTATACCTGGATTCTTGTAAATTTTTGTTGAAATCTTTCTAGGATATATTTTCCTTTCCCTTTCACAGCTCTTGAGGGCTATCTGTACTTTTTTTTTTAATACAAAAATATTTATTTATTTTTATTATTAGTTTTTAGCTTTTTAAAAATTGAACTGTAATTGAAATATAATATCAGGTGTACAACTGAATCATTTGATATTTATATATATTACAAAATGATTACTACAGTAAATCTAGTTATCATCTGTTACTATACATAGTTACACAATTTTTTTTCTTGTGATGAGAACTTTTAAGATCTACTCTCTTAGCAACTTTTAAATATGCAATACAATATTGTTAACTATAGTTAACATGCTGTACATTACATCCCCAGGAACTATTTATTTTATAACTGGGATATACCTGTACTTTTTGTCTCTTACTTCATGTCTATCATTATAATCAAATCAGGAGCAACTCCTCTGTTTCTCAGCATTTGATTCCTACAAGATCTCACTTTATTTTCAAATCATCATGTTTGTGGGAAATAATAAAAAAACACTGTTGTCACTTTCTAGCTCTGGCTGACTTTTGATATCAACCCACCTAAAAATGTGGTGAATTGGCATAAGCATACGGATGATTCAAACACTTCCATTAATATATGTGGGTAGTTGAGTCAAACATTTACTTTCAGTTTTACTAATCCAGATAATTGCTTAATTTCTAAAATTAATTTTGTATGACTAGAATTAAACTTCTTGAAGAAAATGTAAACACTCTCTTTCAACTCTTGTATATGCTCTGGCTAACTGTTGTATTTTCTTCATGATCTAAATATAGGTTGTGTAAATTCAGTTTCAAAGGAAGATAATTCTAAAATCTGGGCTGCTGGATTTGGAGTGAATTTCATTTTTATATTTCCAGCATTTCATTCTGAATTTCTGTTGCAGAAAAATCAGACTGGCAAGAAACCAAACACCACTCTGAGAGTTGGAGAACTGGTGGTCCCAGAAGAGCTAGCGCTCTGAAGATCTGGGCCCCGGGCTCAGGGTAACCTTACTTTTATAGGGCTAGCAAGCAAAGGGGATACATCCGTTATCTAAACAGAACAAGCAAAGGGTGTACATCTGTTATCTAGACAGAACAAGCAAAGGGGAGGATGAGTCTTCAGTTGATCTCGAGGTCACCCTGCCCTTCAGCCTATGCAGCAAGCATGTATACAGAAGCAGAGCAAAGAGCTCTTTACAAGGTTAGCCATTTGAGTGGAAAATTCCTCTTCACTCTGAATGTGGTAATTTTAAGCCTAACTAACATACATTTTATCATTAATAGAGAGAAAAATACATGGCTACTTTAATTGTTTTTTTTTTTTTAAGTTATTTTTAAAAATTGGTTGTTTTTGTTGCTTGTTTAGGTTTGGAATATGAAGATGGTACTCATTTCTTTCAGAACTCTTATTTTCTTCCTTTGGAAAAAAAGACTAGTTTGAAAGAGATTTTCATTTCTGGGAAATATAAAGGAGAAAGCACTGTTTTAATGGAAAATTTCCAACCTCCTCTTCTTTTAATCCAGAATCAGGAAACACTTCTAAAAATAGGATCAGATTTGACTTGTATAGTCATATAGGAGAGAAAGAACTGAACTGAACTTGAGTTGGAGACTTAAAGTCAGGGTGGAAAATACATTTTTCTCCAGATGAAGAAAGTAGAAGCTTTGCATTCTTATAATTAACTCAAAAATTAAAGAAGTACAAACTCCCAGTTATAAAAATAGTCATAGAGAAAAAAATTAATTAAATATCTTTTTTTTCCTGATGTTTTCTACCACTCAGAAAATGTAAATAAATCTTGTAGGGATAAGCTACTTTTGATTATACAAAGGTAGAATTATTTGAAATTTTAGGTTTAACAGGTCAGAAGAAGGTTAGAGTTAGTCCGTGCAATTTCTTTCTCTCAATACTTTTTACTAGCTGTGAGACTTCCAGTTAGCAATGTTTCATTCACTCGCAATATTTCATAAGATCCAATTTCATTTCTAATGAGACCTCTTTGACTTAAGCTTTGGAAAAATCCCACTTTTGCACTTGTAACAGATTATTCTTATTGAAAAAAGTGAAAATTTTAATTTCCTCTTCTGACAGGTAGAAAGTTTTGGAACAAAAGAATTAACATTGATTTGCCAACTTAAATGCAAAGTCTCCAAGGACTTCTTTTGGGAAAATATATTTCAATCAACTTGACTGTACTGTTAAGTAAGGAGTAAGTTCATTTATCTTTTATTATATTCTGAATTTGATTTCTTAGAGGAATCACCGGAGACAAGAGGCCACCATTTTTGTGATCTAACATTTGCATGATAATAATGATACAACCTTCTGAATAACTAAGAATATGTCTCACACCTCATAGCTAAATTTTAGCAGAGAGCAAACTTTGCATTGACTGGTGTGTCTAAAGCAATTTTGATTGGCAGTACAGATTAAAATTTTGTGCCAACGTTGCCAGGGACCAGCCATGTGATGCTGAGCAATAATTTAATTTTCTGAATTTGTATTTCTTCATCTATTATGCAATGGGAGCCACGTTCTAATCTTCATGGGCATCTCATATTCAATATCTTGTACTTCACAAGGATGTTTTTTCAAATGTGGAAAAGCCAATACTTAGACAATCCATGGGTATTGCTGTCAGATCCTTTAGCATTTCTCAGATGAAGACTTTGAATTCTATATTCAAATCAGATATGAGAAATATTAGCAATGACTTATCAGAGTGTTATTTTTTCTCACTTACTGACTAATCCTTCAGGAAAAGAAAATAATGTATGTTGATCTCATTCATCCTGAACCTGGAATCCTAACAATAGCTTCAGAAAAAAGCTGTCGCCACAGGAGCTGCTTGGAGGCAGCAACAAGATCATAGGGATGGTAGAGGCAAAGTCAAAAATGGAGAAAGTTTCTTAAATAAGACACAGTCACAAGGAAAAGACTGATGATTGTTCTACATTAAAAATAAAAACTATTATAGGACAAAAGACATCAGAACACACTTAAAATATGAAAGACAATTGGAAGATTTTTACAATGAATGTAATCCTATAAATTAATAGTATATGTGTGTAGGCATATATAATTTATATAAAGTCTTATAGAAAACTAAAAAAAAAAGTAATTTGATGATATAAAACTATACTACAAGGCTACAGTAATCAAAATAGTATAGTATTGGCATAAAAACGGATACATTGATCAATGGAACAGAATGCAGAGCCCAGAAACAAATCCACATCTATATTGTCACTTAATGTATGACAAAGGAGGTAAGAGTATACAATGGGGTAAAGACAGTCTCTTCAATAAATGGTGCTGGGAAATGACAGATACCTGCAAAAAAAAAAAAAGGAGCTGAACTATCTTCTTACACTATATACAAGATTAGACTCAAATTGGTTAAAGCCTTAAATGTAAGACCCCAAACTATAAAAATTCCAGAAGAAAACATAGACAGTAAACTCTCTGATATTACTAACAGGAATTTCTTTTTTGAAATATCTCCTTGGGCAAGGGAAACACAAGAAAAAATAAACAACTCGGACTACATCAAACTAAAAAGTTTTATACAGTAAAGGAAACCATCAACAAAACAAAAAGACAACCGACTGTTGGGGTGAAGATATTTGCTAATGATACATCTGATAAGAGGTTAATATCCAAAATATATAAAGAACATATACAACTCAACAACAAAAAAACCAAACAATCCAATTAAAAAATGGGCAGAAGACCTGAACAGATACTTCTCCAAAAAGGAAGTACAGATGGCTAATAGAAATATGAAAAGATGCTCAAGGTCGCTAACCATCAGAGAAATGCAAATTAAAACCACAATGACATATCACCTCACACCTGTCAGAATGGCTACCATCAATAAATCAAAAAACAAGTGTTGGTAAGGATGCGGAGAAAAGGGAACCCTATAAATTAGGTTTAAATATAAACCTAATTTATAAAAAATTAGGTTTTTTATAAAATTGCAAACCATTTATAAAAAATTAGGTTTTTTATAAAATTGCAAATGGTACAGCCATTATGGAAAAGTCTGGAGGTTTCTCAAAAAGTTAAAAAAGGATATACTTTTTGACCCAGCAATTGAACTTCTGGATATTTAGCCAAAGAAAACCAAAACAATAATTCGTAAAGATCTATGCACCCCAATATTCATGGCAGCGCAATTTACAATAGCCAAGATATGGAAGCAACCTAAATACCCATCAATAGACTATTGGATAAAGAAGTTATGGTACATATATACAATGGAATATTACTCAGCCATTACAAAAATGAAATCCTACCATTTGCAATGACATGGATGGACCTAGAGGTTATTATGTTGAGTGAAATAAGTCAGACAGAGAAAGATAAATACCATATGATTTCATTTATATGCAAAATCTAAAGACCAAAAAGAACAAACTAATCAAAAACAGACTCACAAATATAGTGGACAGTTTGGTGACAGACAGAAGGGAGGGGGGTTTGGGGGGGCTGGGGAGAATGGGGTGAAGGGTTAAAGAAGTACAAATTAGTAGTTGATAGTTGGTCACGGGGATAGGGAGCATGGCATAGAGAAAGCAGTTTGCATTGATATGATGGCTATATGCAGGGCCAGGGGAGGGAGGGAGCAATTGGGGGGATTGTTTTATGACCTATATAGATGTCTAACCAATGTACTGTATACTTGAAACTAATTTAAATAAATTTTTAAAAAGTAATTTGAAAATATGTGAAAAAGAAATAGTCAATATATATATTAAAAATGTTAAACTTTGATACAATTGGAAATTTAAGTTTCAGAGAAAATATCTTTCACCTATTAGATTGACATATATTTTAGGAAGAATGTTATGTAGAAAAACAAACTATTGGTGGGACTCAAAATTGGTACATTATTTCTTGAGGTCATTTAGGAAAATATATTTAATATAATAAATTATTTATGTACATTATCAAGTTTTAAAAAGGTATAGATCATAATATAAAGTGTGACAGATATTCGTAAAGAAAAAAGAAAAATAAAAAAAAATTAGATACATTTCTTTGCTACAGTTGAGTAGGAAAATGACTGAAAGGCTGTAAGCAAAAATGAGGTTACCAGTTATCACTTGAATTTAATTTTTTTATTTATTTAAATTTTCTTTCTTGTGTTTATATTTTAATAATAAATTTGTATTCTTTTTGAAATAGAGAAAATAATGTAAATATAATAATAACCTTAAAAGTTAAATATAAGTTTGGTATTTTTACCATTTATTATAGTAATTCCACTTCTAACAACATTTATAAGAAAATAATCGACACGTGGAAAACATTTTATGTAATGATGTTCATCACAATGTTATTTAAAACAGAGAAAATATGGGAAACTTACATGTCCAGTGAGGAGTGGTTAATAAATCATGGTACCTCCATGCAATGGAATTATTATTCTTATTAATATAAGAAAATACTAATACATCATGGAATAAATACGATATAATAAGATCTCAATTATAAACGACAACAACAAAATTTACACATACATAAAGGAAGAAACTGACTGGATAAACACCCACAGAGTCTGCAGTCTCTCTCTCTCTCTCTCTCTCTCTCTCTCTCTCACACACACACACACACATACACCCTTGCCTGAGCCCTCTAAATATACACACATTCAGACAGACCAAAGTGTTCATGGTGTTTATGTCTGCTTGGTGAGGATTATGAATGGTTTTAATTTTCTTTTTTTATATGTGTTTGTATTTCCTAAATCCTCCACATTGAATACTTATCACTATTTTAAAACACCCCAGACCACATTTAAATGCCTTTAATTCCGGACATAGGTTTAGTGGTGTTAAGCAAAAAGAGCATACCATAACATAAATTCAATGCTGTTAAATTATTGTATTTTATTCTCCCTACAACGTCTGCACTAAAAATATGCTTGTCCTG
>NW_024344240.1:5778155-5827231 GCF_902729225.1 Pteropus medius | reverse complement strand
AAAGGAAACTTTTAACAAAACAAAAAGACAACTGACTGTTTGAGAGAAGATATTCTCTAACGATACATCTGATAAGGGGTTAACATCCAAAATATATAAAGAACTTATACAACTCAACAACAAAAAACCAAACAATCCAATTAAAAAAATGGGCAGAAGACCTGAAGAGATACTTCTCCAAAGAGGAAATACAGATGGCTAATAGACATATGAAAAGATGCTCAAGGTCGCTAACCATCAGAGAAATGCAAATTAAAACCACAATGACATATCACCTCACACCTGTCAGAATGGCTACCATCAATAAATCAAAAAACAAGTGTTGGTAAGGATGCGGAGAAAAGGGAACCCTTGTGCATTGTTGGTTGGATTGCAAATGGTACAGCCATTATGGAAAAGTCTGGAGGTTTCTCAAAAAGTTAAAAAAGGATATACTTTTTGACCCAGCAATTGAACTTCTGGATATTTAGCCAAAGAAAACCAAAACAATAATTCGTAAAGATCTATGCACCCCAATATTCATGGCAGCGCAATTTACAATAGCCAAGATATGGAAGCAACCTAAATACCCATCAATAGACTATTGGATAAAGAAGTTATGGTACATATATACAATGGAATATTACTCAGCCATTACAAAAATGAAATCCTACCATTTGCAATGACATGGATGGACCTAGAGGTTATTATGTTGAGTGAAATAAGTCAGACAGAGAAAGATAAATACCATATGATTTCATTTATATGCAAAATCTAAAGACCAAAAAGAACAAACTAATCAAAAACAGACTCACAAATATAGTGGACAGTTTGGTGATGGTATAAAGGGGAGTAAATAGAATATTGGGAATGGGGAAGAAGTAAGCTAGTGAAGTACAAATTAGTAGTTGATAGTTGGTCACGGGGATAGGGAGCATGGCATAGAGAAAGCAGTTTGCATTGATATGATGGCTATATGCAGGGCCAGGGGAGGGAGGGAGCAATTGGGGGGATTGTTTTATGACCTATATAGATGTCTAACCAATGTACTGTATACTTGAAACTAATTTAAATAAATTTTTAAAAAGTAATTTGAAAATATGTGAAAAAGAAATAGTCAATATATATATTAAAAATGTTAAACTTTGATACAATTGGAAATTTAAGTTTCAGAGAAAATATCTTTCACCTATTAGATTGACATATATTTTAGGAAGAATGTTATGTAGAAAAACAAACTATTGGTGGGACTCAAAATTGGTACATTATTTCTTGAGGTCATTTAGGAAAATATATTTAATATAATAAATTATTTATGTACATTATCAAGTTTTAAAAAGGTATAGATCATAATATAAAGTGTGACAGATATTCGTAAAGAAAAAAGAAAAATAAAAAAAAATTAGATACATTTCTTTGCTACAGTTGAGTAGGAAAATGACTGAAAGGCTGTAAGCAAAAATGAGGTTACCAGTTATCACTTGAATTTAATTTTTTTATTTATTTAAATTTTCTTTCTTGTGTTTATATTTTAATAATAAATTTGTATTCTTTTTGAAATAGAGAAAATAATGTAAATATAATAATAACCTTAAAAGTTAAATATAAGTTTGGTATTTTTACCATTTATTATAGTAATTCCACTTCTAACAACATTTATAAGAAAATAATCGACACGTGGAAAACATTTTATGTAATGATGTTCATCACAATGTTATTTAAAACAGAGAAAATATGGGAAACTTACATGTCCAGTGAGGAGTGGTTAATAAATCATGGTACCTCCATGCAATGGAATTATTATTCTTATTAATATAAGAAAATACTAATACATCATGGAATAAATACGATATAATAAGATCTCAATTATAAACGACAACAACAAAATTTACACATACATAAAGGAAGAAACTGACTGGATAAACACCCACAGAGTCTGCAGTCTCTCTCTCTCTCTCTCTCTCTCTCTCTCTCTCTCTCTCTCTCTCTCTCATACACACACACACACACATACACCCTTGCCTGAGCCCTCTAAATATACACACATTCAGACAGACCAAAGTGTTCATGGTGTTTATGTCTGCTTGGTGAGGATTATGAATGGTTTTAATTTTCTTTTTTTATATGTGTTTGTATTTCCTAAATCCTCCACATTGAATACTTATCACTATTTTAAAACACCCCAGACCACATTTAAATGCCTTTAATTCCGGACATAGGTTTAGTGGTGTTAAGCAAAAAGAGCATACCATAACATAAATTCAATGCTGTTAAATTATTGTATTTTATTCTCCCTACAACGTCTGCACTAAAAATATGCTTGTCCTGCTCTGGCTGTTCTGGTCTTACCTTCTCTTTCTCTTTCCTTCTCCCTCTTAATTTTAGTACAAGCTACATTTATAAAAAATTAGGTTTTAGATCCATTTTCATGGAGGATTAAGAAAATATTTCTCTGTGATTATCACCTCATAAAGTCCATACCCAGTGAAACTCAAAGGGGACGAGGAAAGCTGCAGTGGCTGACTAGGAGTTGTCGGCTTCTCCGAGCATTTCTCAGGGTCATGACAGAAAGGTAGAAACCTCACATGAAGAGAGTGAATTAAAGGCTTTATTTCTTAGTTCATATTCTACTTTTTAAAAATCGAAAATAAGTTTAACATCTTATCAGAAATAGTTTCCTATAAATGTTGTGCAAAATTTTCATGAGATATATTTTTTTAATGACTCATCTGTTATATTATTACCTCTGGGTCACCTCTCTTTTATCCTTTGGTCTGACTGAAGTAATGACATTATCTTTGCAGACCCAGTGCCTAGGCTAGAATTCAATAAAGATTATGTTGCCGTGCCACCTAACTATGCAGTGTTATATTTTTTCAACATGTTCTTGAAATACTGGTTATTTATACAAATCAAAACTTCATTTTATAAGAACGAGTTTCATTTTTCAAAATAATATTTTATTAGATTATACCTTTATCACACTGGAACCAAAATGTCATGGTTTCTAAATCGTAATAAATGGAAGACTTTCAACCATTGCTATCTTTAAAGCAAGCAGCTACAAAAAGAAATACCTTTCAATTAGATAAATCATATACAAAATGGAAAAATGAGAAAAGAAAATTTATAGATTCATCATCCATTCAGGAACAAATGAACATTCATTCATTCTTTTCCAAACCCAATTTATTTTTGCATTGGGATTTTGGTGATTTTTTTTAACAAAATTGTTTTAGAAATTCAAAATATCTGTTTGATTTGTAGCATTTTATGTAAAATTTTAAATTTTTAGTACATGAAATGGGAAAATAGGCTTATAAATGTTCTAAAATTATAGCTCAATTTAACCAAGCAAGAAAATTCCTGAATAGGTTAAAGAAGTAAGGTTTTAAGCTCATATTTAATGCTGGGTATTTATGCATGCCTAAGCTTGTGATGCTTTATGAGAAATAAACTCAAAAGGACATACACAGGCTTGATGTCACCTCTTCACTTTGCATCCGTGGATGTGATGTGTCTTCAGAACCATACTCTACACTTATTGGAGGATTAGCAAGAACCTAGGTAAAGGCCATATGTAAAGAAAAACAAGTTTTCTTACAGTTCTAGATGGCTTAAGTAGAAACAGGAAGAAATGTTTCCCCTATGTTTAGTATTAAATGAAACACACAGCATATGTAATTGAATATGTTTAAAACTTTTTCCACAGCAGAGAATGTCGCCCTCTGTTGTTGGACATATCGATGATTTTTTAAAATCTTTTATTTCATTTAATTCCCAAAATGTCTGTTATAGGTATGTTTTACTTTAAAATAGAAAAAAAAAAGCCATATTTTTCTCTTCTCTTCCAAACTTTTTATTCAAGCTAGAGAATATTTCTACTTTCCATAAGATGATTTTTGTGCTTTTTGAGTTGTCTTTTGAAAACCAGGTGTTTATTCTAATTGACAAAGAATTCTCTTCAAGTAGAGGGTTGTTATTGTATCAGGTAGAAGGTTGTTATTGTATCAGTGTGTGTGTGTGTGTTTGTGTGTGTGTGTGTGCGCGCGCGCGCACGTGTGACTATTAACCTAGAAAGTATTTCTTCTATACTGGCCATTACTCCAGTTAACTACTAGATAGTAATCTAAATGTAATTTCTATCTTTTATAATTTGTTTTGCTTTTCCCTCTGAAGTTGTTTTTTAATCCATTTTCTCTCTTTGAAAGAATCTGTGGCTTCGAAATCCCATTAAAATTATAATCTCAAATACATAGACTTTATCCTGTAAACTCTCTATAGGCATTTAATTGCATCTTGCATTATTACCTCTAATTTTGTTAAAAAAAAAAAGCATTTAACTGATATGAAATATCAATACAATATAAAATTCTCTAAAATATTTTAGTATAATAATGTAAATAGTTTTATGTCAAGTAATTTAATATGATTATGTAAATAATTAATTTACATAAATTAATAAGTGATTCATGGACCCTGCTGACCGATACACTCTTCTCAAGCACACCACTGATACTGACAGTGTCCTGCACCCTTGAGGGGGCACCTAGTCTCTGGTACGTCAGTGCCTTGCATTTGCACGGATATGTTGGGCAAGTGGACATTCACTTCAATGTACTTTGGATTTCCTTAAAGTTGTATCTATCTCAGGACTTTTATTTTGTAAACATTATATACACTTTTTGTCTGGACTGACTGGATATTTCAGAGTATTTATGTCATCATCCCTCTTACCCGTAGGCAACTGAGACTAAAATGTCATCTTGATTCAAAGGCTGCAATCGAGGCCTGACTCGACCTCAGAAAATCTCCCTCCATTGCTTTCCAACCTCATCTTGACAGATATAAATGATAGAAGCTACAAAGTAACACAGGCATTTCACAAAGCCGGGAGCCATCCCAAATGTGCTAAGCATTTCATGACAACCAGTATAGGCGATTTAAAAACAATGTTATTATGGTTAGCAGTTTGTGCTGCTTATTGAGCATTTTAGAGTTGTGGGAATCTGGGAGGGGAGAGAATCTGCCATCGGTTGTTTAAGAATGGCTTTGCAAAAGGAACTTACTGATCTTTAAGGATAAGATCATGCCTTGTACTCAACATAGCACTTTATATTTCCAAAGTATTTTTATTTTCATATAACCATTTCATTTTCACTTTTCTACCCACCTACTAGAATAAGAAGGACTGATATTTATAATAAGCTAAAAATACCAGAGCAAGAGAGGTCTTATCCTAAATAAGAATGAGAGAAGTTCCTGTTTTGCTCACATTATATCCCCAATACCTAGAACAGTTGCTGGCACATGTTCAGTTTCCCACAGATATCTGATGAATGAATGAATGATAGGAAAAGTTAACCTGGACTAGCATCCCTCCAACTCCACTCACCAGGGATTCAGATTCTTGGTTGAGTTTCTTCTTTGTACCACTAAACTTATTTCTTAGCATGACAGAACAAACAAACAAACAGCAAAAAGTATTCAGAAAGAATATTCTGTTTCATGCAAACTTTCATTGAAAAAATGTTCACTTTTACATGTGTGAACTCAGTCATGTGTAGACATGTGGTTATTAATACTCCAAGTGCACACTTTATTAAAATCTATTGCTATTCACAGATTTAGTGATGTCAAAGCAGCTTTATAGAAACCAAAAATAAAGTGAAGATTGGTGGCTAAGGGAAATAAGAAATAGTTATGGGCCTTGATCTTCTTACCTATCCAACCCTGAAAATAAACCATGATCAGATAAAAAGTTTGTAAACTCTGAATTGACTGCTTATGAAGCTCACAGTTATCTGATTGTTATCAACTTATCACTCTAAAAAGTCATGAACAAATGAATATATGTGACTAATACAATCCAGTGCTGCTGTTTAAGACTGCAAAAATTTGACGACCAGAAAAATGATTTACTTCTTAGTATTTGACTCAAAAGAAAAGGTGAATGATATATTTGAAATAGGTTAATGGAAAATTGTTTTTCAGGTAGAAGTAACTAACTCTGTAGACTCTGAATTGAACAGACTTTGTTATCAGTGTAATTCTCTTGAAGCACCTGAGGGCTACACCGTGCTCAGCAGTAAGCTAACAATTGATTGAGCTATCACGACAAAGAAACTGGAGGTATCTGGAGACACTGACGAACTCTTTTCAAAAAAATAGCACTAAAATATCCTATAATTGCCTACTGCACACAAGATAAAAGAATTGTGAGAAAAATAAGATAATAAATGCTGCAATAAAAATGAATAGATGTGGAATAGTTTTCTCTATTTCAGAGCCAACTTGTGTTATAAATTTTGCAAGTTCACTGTTCCTGAAATAGAGGGTGAGGGCTTCATGGAACTCATTATTTTACTCTTTCCCACTGATGCTTTTACAGTAGCTCCTCCTTATTCATAGTTTTGCTTCCTACGCTTCCAGTTACCTGTGGTCAACCACTGTCCAAAACTATTAAATGGAAATTTTAGAAATAAGAAATTTATGTTTTAAATTACATACTGTTCTGAGTAGCGTGATGAAAACTTGCACTGTCTCCATCCCTCCCTGGACACGATTCTTCCTTTTGTCCAGTGTCTTGATGCCGTGTATGTTCCCTGCCCATTAGTCATTTAGTTATCAGATTGTCAAGGTCTGGGTTTTCAGATTGTCAAGGTCTCCCAGTGCTTGTGTTCAAGTAACCCTTATTTTTACTTAATAATGGCACATTTGCATAACTTTAACTACAGCATATTGTTGTAATTGCTCTATTTTATTATTAGTTATTATTGTTAATCTTTTACTGTGCCTAATTTATAAATTAAACTTTATCGTAGGTATGTATTGGTAAAACATCATATATACAGAGTTTGGTACCATCATCCTTCCTCGGTTTCAGGCATCTACTGGGGGTTTTGGAATGTATCTCCCTCAGATAAGAAGAGAGTACAGTAGATCTTTTCATCATTCTGAAAGATATGAAAAATAAAAACTTTTTTATGATTTTTATAATACATTTTTATAAAACATAAAAAATCCATTTGCTGTCTGAAATAAGAGGAAATGAAGATGACAGTTTTTTTTCATGTTTTTGTGGTACTAAAAAATAGTTTAATATAAAGTGTTTTATTTTCTTTCCTCACTTTATTAGGAAGAAGCTTTTTAAAGCAGTATTAATAAAAGTTATCTTGCAAAGAAATACTTCTGCTATTCTTTCTGATTTCATCAGACATAGATTTACAACTAGGTTTTGAGCAACTTAAATTTTTTTTTTAAAAGGTGTTTTTAAATAGTAATTATTCTCAATAATTACTTCATAATGACAGAGAGAAACTACTTAGATTTCGGATATAACCTAGTGGGAGACACTACCTCCTGTCTCTACAAATGTCTTTTAAAAATATTATTTTTTTCAATGGAAAGGACATATGATATGGTATTTGGGCCGAAATATTTTCTTCACTGGAGTACTTGACTCCTTTAACAAAATAGTATGTAAGTTATTAATTGGTAAATTGTACACATGTGAGTATTCATAAATGACTGTGTGTGACTAAGACTTGAATATAGGCTGCTTTATATACATGCTATTTTTCAGTGCTGTTTGTACATTCATCCTTTGATTAAAAATATTTAGTACTTGATGCCAATATTCTTTCCATATCAATCCAATCTTTTTACTTCTATTTAATATTGTATATTAATCACCAATTCTGCCTTTCAAATTACTGCCAAATTTAGTGACTTGAAAATAATAATTTTGTTTTTTAAATCTCATACAGTTTCTTAGAATCAGAAATTCCATAGCATCTTAACTTGATGGTGCTGGGTCTTTCATGAAGTTACAGGTACGATGTTGGCCAGAGTTGTGATCATCTGTCATCTAAATGCTGACATCTGGGGCGGGAGGATATATTTCCAAAAAAAGCCCACGTAAGTGACTGGGGCTTTTTGCTGGCCTCAGTTTCTTGACACCAGGGTTTCCCCATCAGACTTCTCTGACATGACACCTAACATTCCCCTGAATGGATGATCGAAGGCTTTTTAAAAACACCATCACATCTTCTAAAGATTTTTTTCTTCAATGATTTAACAACCACAATTCAGGACTTCTTACTTCCTCTGAAAGTTAGTCTTATGCTATCCTTTCTAACTTAAATTGCTGTCTTCTAGAGTATCAAAGCAAAACTTGAAATTCACTATTGGAGATTAAATAAAGGAAATTGAGTGCATCTGTCTACTATTTCTCCTACTCGAACCCTATTAAAATTAGAAACACTAAATTTAAAGTTAGAAACACTAAATTTAAAAAAAGAATACATTTTGGTTTTAAAGAATGTCTCATAAGTGAACCAGTAATTAGGAGAAAAATTTAGAAACTAGAAGGCAGATCGTATAACATTCAAAGAGCTAAACAAAACATGACCCAAAAGATAGGGCAGATGCAACAGCAAGCCATCGCTAGTGAGCTCACACAGGAGACAGGCCTTCTGGAGCAAAGAATATGAACAAACCAGAGGAATATAAGCTACCACCTGTCTATACTAATCAGACTTTTCTTCCAACACTATGAAAAGACAACCAAATAAGAGAAATAATAAATAATGACAAGCTATTAGTATGAAATGCAAAAACAAATGTGAAGAAACTGAATTTATTTTCTGGAGGAAGAAGAGATAATTCACTTAAGTTTTTGAGGATTTTCTTTATTTTCCTACCTGTTTAGTTATGCATTTTATTCACTATTATTAGTTTTGTAGTGGGAAATAGTCAGGATATCTTTTCCATTATTCTGCCAGAAATAAAAGTTTAAAGAATTTTGTATGTAAATAAAATCTAACCCATCCTCAAATTCACTATGAATTAATGACATCTATTGGACAAGAGCTGGTGTTTGCATTAGGAATAGAATTCATGATCAGGGAAAGAGAAGAAATTTTAAAAATATTTATATATATTTACTTATATTTTTAAAATATATATTATATATAAGTATATTTAATATATATAAGTATATTTAATATATATTTTAAAAATATAACAGCAAATGGTATGATTAAGGATAATGCCTATAATTAAAACTGGAAGACAGTGTTGTAAATAGTCAAGTTCTGAGGTCCAAGCTAAAACAGAAGTTGAATTGAGGAGAAAGCTGGCAATCAGACCTCACACAGAACTCTTGTTAAATTTATAGGGTATCTGGTTGCCTGACTTTGTAAAGGGCTGAGCACTTTCTGCTTAGCTTATCTGGGTAATCAAGCTTACCAGTGAGGAACTATCAGGAATTCCTAATTTTCTTACCACTTATCATTAGATAAAAGAATCATGAGAAGTAATTGTCCAGTAAAACCAAGTTGGTTTTATCTTTAATTTCAGAAGCGGAAATGTGAGTTTCTGTTTAAAGAATGTCACATATGACAGTTTATGAACACAGGCAGATCTTACCTCCTCTTCTTTGACCTTTGACTGGTCCAGTTAGAAGGAAATGGTCAATTTGAGCCCACAATTGACTTGTGGAAGAGTAATGTTCCATAGGATGTCGCTCATATAGCATTTTAATTCAAAGTCAGATGGGTTTGAAGACACATCTGGCATGTCTATGTGGGCTGTCCAGATACGTATTTGCACATGGGGCCAAGAAGCATCCCACGAGAAAACTCACAGTGAAGGAAGAAGTCAGGCTAAATGAGCCTAAGCTCATTAAAATGTTTCCAGTAACTGGAAGAGAGAGAACTCCTGAGTTTGTAAGGTGTCTGTCAGCTGGATTTGTTCCCGAAACCCCAGAGAATTAGGTCCTATGGAAAACAAGCAGGTAAAAATGAAAGGAACAGTTTCAGTGAAATCTCTATAGCAGCACCTTTTCCATTAAAGACGCTGTGCCATGTGAGCATCCAAGCATCTTGGGCCCTGCACTTGGCAATCTCTGGGACCCAACAGAAGAGCTGTGGGTTCCTAAGGAGCAGCATCAGCACCAGCAGAGCGGACACTTCGTAAACACATGCAAAGCATCTGTGACTCCAAGAAACACTGAGGGGTCGTTTTGCATCGGTTTGAGGTCATTTTGGCAGATGGCATGAAAACCAGTGAAATTAGGTTATTGCTCTTTGTGGGACCCCACTTGGGCCAATTGACTGGTGAAAAAAAGGGATACTGAGATTTTACATAATCTACCTGATACACTAAAGGGACAAGAAAAAATAGTGTACACACACCTCTCAGACTATATATTACACTTTTGTGATTTTTCACAGCTCTGTTGCATGAATAAACATAAAAAAGTCTTTCTTTTACAAGTATAAATAATTCAACACTAAAGCCTACTGTAGTTCTAACAGTGGTTTTATTCTGTGTTTAATATCAGCACTAAATTCAGTAGCAGGTGGTGAAGTTTACAGCTGTACTTTCTTATAAGCACTGTCCTAGGTAATGGCAAAGACCCATCGCTGACAGTTGGATGGAATCAATACTCGCTAATTTGCCGTTTGGAGTAGTGGAGGGCCTGAGACACAGGTGTACAAATCAGGGACTGGAGAGTGGCGTCTCTGGTTGTTGCTGTTATTATTATTGAGCAAGAGTCATGTTCTCATTTTAGCTTGCAACAGTGGTTCTCTCTGGACCTTCTGTAAAAAGCCAGTTGGTGCCAGTAACTTAGAAAATGTACAAGCATTTCTGAGAATTGCATTTGGTTCTGAAGTTGTTTTGCACCTGGCATAATAGTCAAGATCTGCTGTCATCTGTAATCAATGTTTGTGACCCAGACTGGATTGCGCCAACCAGTTATAGGTAAAAGATTACCAAGGAGAAAGAAAGATTGCCAATAATCTAGAGTAGTGCTTGTCAAGCTGTAATGTGTACAGAAATCAGGCAGAGGGGTTGATAGGTAGCTAGTCAGACATGAGTGACAGGGGGAACAAAGGACTAGAGGCCCAGACTAGAGGCCGTTCAAGGAACCCCCAATGGTAGTAGAATTCTGGGTACACACATGTGCACTAGGCCAAGAGTTATATAGCAGCCAGGTGTCAATCACAATGGCCTTATGTGCCAATAACCTAGGAATGCCTTGGTAACCATCCATCATGGCCAGATATAATGCAGACATTTCCACTTCTTTTCTGCCCTTTTGTGGCCTTTCCTCTTTTCTGCCCTTTTGTGGCCTTTCGAGTGGCCTTTTGCCCTGTTTGTTGTTGGTTACAGCACTCTGTTACAGCTCTTCACTGAAATCATGTGCTCCTTGGGGCATGCTTTGTCTTTTTAAAATATATTTTTAATAACTCTTTCCTAAATCTCACTGACCTGCGATCCTTCACTGAGCCATGTTATCCCTCTCCCTGCTGTTGGGGTGCCACCAGGTTCCGATTGGCCCCAGCGGTAAAAGGTTATTGTTTAAATGCAGATTCTGATGTAGTAAGTCCGGAGCTGGGCCCAAGAATCTGCATTTCTAACAAGCTCTCACTCAATGCTGATGTTAGTTTAAGACAATTGTCTAAGACAGAGTACTACCTTGTGCTCCAAATTAAGGGGTTTTGAAATTATTCTGTGGCAGTACAAAACCAGAGAAAAGTTTTACACTAAAAAATACGCTGAGCAATTTAATGTTTGGGGAAAAATGAGATAAATAAAGATGAGTCTGCATCAAATAAAGCATGGCAATTGATACAATAGAAATAAGAAATGTGTTCTCTGTTCTACAAAGAGATTGCAGTCTTGTAAATGACAAAAGACATTGTAAGCTAATGGGCTAAGATAACATCAGATAAACTTTTATGCTATAACTTTATGGACTGTGGTTCTTACCTACATACCTTTGGGATCACATACATTGCCTTCTACTTTAATTATTTCCAAAGGTGTCCCACATGTCACATATGTTCAAGACCTGTTCATTTGTATGTCTGTTTCTGGTTTCCTTATTGATTTGAGGCTAATGCCTCATCCCTACCAGTGCCCTCTGTGGCCTTCTGTGCTCCTCACAAGGCTGGCTCCTGGTAGTTCCAGAACTGAAGGACAGTGGGAGCAAAGGTTAGGACATGATATAGAAGGGAACCTTTATTTCTCACTCCTGAGGTTTTCTTTCATGAGGAGGAACATCTGTTAATGTAACTAACACACTGTCTTCTCCTCTTCCCTCCATTAACTTACTCCAGGGAAGACATGTGGAAAGAGAGAAGTGTAGTTTCTTTCTTTACCCTTACTCTACAACAGTGATTCTCAAAGTGTGGACTTCAAACCAGCACATCAGCACAGCTTAGAACTTGTTATAAATGCAAATTACTGGGCCCACATCAGAATTACAGAATCTGGAGCTTGGGTGTGAAGAGTGAGGTCTGACAACTGTGATTTAAACATCTGGAGCAGTGTTTATCAAACTTTATTGTGCATCAGAATCACTCACAGTTTCTGACTCTGAGAAAGAACTGTCTTCAGGAGACATGCACTTTCCAGTATTCCTCAAGGCAAGCTTTTGCTTTCCTTAGACTTAATGTTATATAAGGGCAATGCTTATTTACTTTTCCTGTAGTGAACAGAGATATGTTTATCAAAAAAATGAATTTTAAGCCAAAATAATGTCACATATAAACACCCACTCAGAGAATAACAAAATATAATGAGAAAAATTATATAGCTGTTGGAGAATACAGTCACTCTTTCTGATCTCGCTGTGATTTATAACCAGGAAGTAATGGGTTGATTATTTTGAAAAATAACAAAGAACTTTGCTCTTCTTTATTGAAAGGAATTTTATGGGTAATATTAGATTTATATGCATGGCTTTGAAGAGACTCTGATTTTTGAATTTATTTTGCTCTTTGATCAGCTGTGATCCATCATTTGTTGTAGAACCTAAACAGGATCTACTGAGATGATGACAAGAAAGAAGCTCTGATAAATAGATATCTATCAGGGCCACACTCATGCAAAAGGCGCACAGCTCATAGAATGTGAATCTTGGCACTTTCACAGTGAATGCCCCTTTGGAAAATATTAAATTCATTTATTCAATTTTATTTTTTACAAAAAGTTCCAGAGGCTTTTTTTGAGTATCCGCTATGTACAAAACCCTCAGGTGATAACATGATTATTAATAAGAAATTTGATTATATATGTGAAAGTATTTTGACATTCATTTTATTAGCAATAATGTGTTCGTGTGCTTGACAAAATGTATTTACATGTACAATCTCATTCAGTTTTCCCAAGAACCATATGAGATAAGAGCCTGTCTGCTTTTTATGGACGGAGACACTAAATGAGACTCAGGCACATGGTGGTGGCCTTGCCCCTCCTTTGAACTCCCTTCTATCTCACCTTCCTGAAATAATTTCTTGTCTCACACAATCAACTAATTTACTTTTAAGTACAAATTTCTTTTAGAGGTATTAGATAGATAGCATTATTTCTAGGAGTTTTTTTTTTTTTAAGACAAATATAGTGGACTGAATGGTGGCTCCACCCATAAGATTCACAGGTCCACCCAGAACCTGTGAATGTGGCCTTATTTGGAAAAATGAGCTTTGCAGATGTAACTAGATTAAGAATTTCAAGATGAGATAATCCCAGATTATCCTTGTGGGTCCTAAATCCAATGACAAGTGTCTTTATAAGACAGGCAAGAGAGGAGAAAACACAGAAGGGAAGGCCATGCGAAAATGGAGAGAGAATGGAAGGGAGAGATGCTACCAAAAGCCAAAGAACACCTGAAGCCACCAGAAGCTAAAAGAGGCAAGGAAGTGTTCTCTCCTGGAGCCTTCAGAGGCAACGTGGTCCTGCGATGCCTCTATTTCAGACTTCAGAGTGTCAACAACATAAATTTCTGTTGTTTTAAGCCACCAAGTTTGTGGTAATTTGTTATGGCAGGACTAGAAAAGTAATATAGCAATTAGTTTCTTACTTTACTTTCCTTGCCAACACTAAACCATGCTCTATCATGACAAATGTGTATTTGTCACCTTTCATTAATCTCCTGATAGCAAGGACTTCTTTTTCCATTGGAAATTATCCTTGCCAGTGAAGTATCTTTGAAGAAGAGCTTGAAATAATGGAAGAAATTTGAAGATTCTTAATGGACGTGCAATTATCCTGACAAGATAAAAAAGAAGAAAACAGAGATAGAAATGAGAGAGAGAGAGAGCGGAAGGGAGAGAGAGAGAGAGAGAGAGAGAGAGAGAATGAGAGAGAATCTTCTATTTCGTTGCTTGAAATTATATTTGTAAAAATTGATTTTCTTCTACAGTTAACTTTTAAGGTAAGTATATATTGCATTAGTTGAGTGCTTCAGCATGAGATTTTCCCCATGCTGTCATAACACCTCCAGGGGTTAAACTCTGTGGCATTACCTTGCTCCCAGCAACAGTTCCCTTTCCTGCAGTTATAACGACTTGATCCCATGCCCGCTTTCAAAGACTTTAATCATGGTGTGTTTTCTTTCAGGCAAGATTAGCTGAGAAATACAGCTCTGTGCAAAGCCTTACCCATGGATTTTCATAATTGTCTTTTATTTACCATAAAATGAAAGAGAAGGAAAATTGAATGTTTTTTTCTAAATACCTTATGCACAGTGTACTACACTATGTAATTACAAATTTATCATAATAAGTGGACACAGGTTGTTATTTTAATTGCATTTTTTAGCTAGCCAAACTTGGAAGCATGTATTAGAGATTTAGAACATAAAAGCAAATTTACAACTTACCACAGCCCTTGCCTCATGCTGCTCATACATGCGGGTGACTAGACTTTTGAGATAATTTGTTGAGGACACGAAAAATGATCAGATTAAGCTCGCTCTCTAGAGCTGAAGAAAACGGTACATAAATTATACAAGACAGGCTTAACTATTGCATATATTAAAAGTTTTTAAGAAACAGAGCAAAAAGAATAAATGGACATCACACCCACATATTTGTAAATAAAATGGCATGCGGTCTAAGGGTCTGAGGGCGGATTCTTGACAACTCATTTAGGTAAAGTTTTACTTGGAGTAAAATTGGAAACAGGACTCTCCATTTAGTGTTTTCAAAGAGTCCATGGAATTTCCTCAGGACTTTAAATGAATGTTTACTTTTGAGGTGTTTCTGACAGTAATCTCACCTAAGTCCTTCTGCACTTTTAGGAAATTCAGAAGTTTCTTGGGTCTGGTTAAAGAAAAAATAGGAAAAAAAGTTTTGTTCTTTCATCTCTGCCTGAAATTTCTTAATCAGAGCCACTTGACTAGCCATAATTCTGAGCATCTTCTCTCATAAGGATTGCCAAAGCTGTGTTGTTACACCCGAGATGATAATGAATCATGATTTCTTTCTGTCATCCAGAGAGTTTTCTCAGTCAGTTCTCTGTTAAAGTGCCCTGTGATATACTTGATAAAATTATTAAACGCCATAGAAGTTATGCTAGTTATTTCTGTGGGTAAGGCAGAGCCTCCTTTGCCAGATGGCATTGTGGTGGGGTATAGGAAGCTACTTACTTATAAGTCAAAGGCAGAAATCAATTCTAGGGCCCAAGATACGACATCTAAGTCAAATTTCTCTTTATATTTGAATACATTATCACTAACATTAAAACTATGTGTGATGTAGAAAGACTATGAGTAATAACTAAATTTTATATTTCTTTGTACTTCAATGAAATTATCTGTTGGGTCTTAGATTCAATTTAATTCAATGTAATAAACATTAAAAAGGAATGATGTTTTTAGGCACAGTCTACTGGGTCAGAGACATTTTCAAAAACTAAATACCAAGCAGAGTGTGACAAGTGCTTTCACTGGAAAGAAAATGGACTATGGGGGCATATGGTAAGCAAGATTAATCCCAACTGGATGGCTTCAGAAAGGCTTTATGAAAGAGGTTATACTTGAGTTGAGCACAGAGGAAGGGTTATAATTTTAGCAGGAGAAACTGAATAAGACAGGCACTCCGTAGCTAAAAGATTACCACATAACATGGATTATGACGAAACCAGAGAAAGAAGTAATATTCCCAGACATGTAGAAACACTTTTATTCCTTCGTTATTCAGGGAAACATAAAACATGTACAGCCCAGCTCCAAGGTTCCAGGAACGCTCAAATACTGTCCTCAAGGTCCTACAGTCTTCAGAATTGAGCAGTATTTGTAAATCTGTTTCATGAGCTATGTCTCTGATCAAAAGATCCTGCAGGCATTTTACTTTTTAGACTATTCAATTATAGTAATTTCTCTATATTGATGGATTATTTGGTTCAACTCTCAAATGACTTCACAGGAGGCTGAAGTGGGTCAATAATATCAGAGTTTGCTATGAAAAAAGAATTTTTTTTTCAAATTTAGGACATCATTTCAGAAGATAGTTGAAATTGCTACTCTAAAACCTCTGCTTTATTTATTGTGATAAAGCTGAGGTCATTTTTATATTTTTAGAAATGAGCAAAATCTTTGAAAAATCATCTCATTTTGTCATGAGATTTTATAATTATCATTTTAAATTTATCTAAATAGGAAAATCCCTGTTTATTAAACTCTATGAGATGATTTTATTTTTCTTCTTGGATCCATTTGTGAGGAGGCAATTTGGTCTTATAAAAGGAACATGAAGGCAGGAAACAGATGTGTGGTATTGTTCCTATCATTGTGTGACTTTGGGCAGAAATAGAATCTTTTTGTGCCCCAGTTTCTTATCATTCTTTTTATTAAAAGGAAAATATTAAGTAATATGTATCCCTAGTTATCTCACATGGATAAAATAGGAATGAAAGAAGATAGATAAGGACAATTTAGATAAAAAATATTGTGATTAATGCAACTAATCCTTAGTAAATTCTTGTTGATACCTGCAAAGGATTCAGAAGGTTATATAGTGAAGTCTACTAATAAACACATGGTTTTATAATGAGCCTTAGCCATTGTGTTTGATGTGATGTAGATTTTTAAAAATTTATTTATTTTAATTAATCTCAGGTATACAGTACATTGGTTAGACATCTATATAGTTCATAAAATGATCCCTCCAATTGCTCCCTCCCTCCCCTGACCCTTCTCATAGCTGACATAATAATGCTAACTGCATTCCCTATGCCATGCTTCCCATCCCTGTAACCATCCATCAGCTACTAATTTGTACTTCTTTAACCTTTCACCCTGTTCTCCCTGCCCCCCAAACCCCCTCCCTTCTGTCCGTCACCAAATTTTCCACTATACTTGTAAGTCTGTTTTTGATTAGTTTGTTCTTTTTATTCCTTAGATTCCCCATATAAGTGAAATCATATACTGTTTATCTTTCTCTGTCTGACTTAAACACCTTCTAGGTCTATCAAAGCAATATCTTTTTCCATCCTTTTCCTTTTAGTCTGTGTGTCTTTTAATCTGAAGTGAGTCTCTTGTAGGCAGCATGTAGGGGTCTTGTTTTCTTATCCATTCATCCACTCTATCTTTTAGTTGGAGCACTTAATTCTTTTCCATTTTAGGTACTTATCAATAGGAATGTAGTTGTTACCATTCTTCATTCCTGCTTTTGATACATGTTTTTTTCTTCTTAAAGAAGTTCCTCCAACATTTCCTATAATACTGGCTTGGTGGTGATAAATTCCTTTAGCTTATTTTTGTCTAGGAAGCTCTTTATCTGTCCTTCAACTCTAAATGATAGCTTTGCTGGATAAAGTATTCTTGGTTGTAGATTCTGGGTCTTCATCACATTGAATATTTTGTACCAAACCCTTCTGTCCTGCATAGCTTCTTTTGAGAAATCGCTGCCAGTCTTATGGGTGTTCCCTTGTAGGTAAATATCTGCTTTTCTCTTGCTGCTTTTAAGATTCTTTCTTTGCATTTAATCTTTGGCATTTTAATTATGATACATCTTGGTGTTGTCCTCTTTGGATCCCTTTTTGGGATCCTCTGAGCTTCCTGGGGGTTTATGTCCATTTCCATCACCGAATTAGGAAAGTTTTCCATCATTATTTCTTCAAATAACTGTTCAACATCATGTTTTCCTTCAGATACGCTGGTCAGATGGATATTTTGATCCTGAATAATGTCCCATATGCCTCTTAAATTATTTTTATAGTCTTAGCATCTTTTTTCTTGCCATTCTAATTGAGTGTCCTTGGCTTTCCTGACCTCTAGATAGGTAATTTGATCCTTTCTTTATTCACTTTGTTTATTCCTTTCTTTATTCCATTTAATATACTTCTCATCTCAGATAACGTGTTCTTCATTTCAGACTGGTTCCCTTTTATAATTTCCATTTCCATTTTTATGTTTTTTATCTCTTTGTTGAAGTTCTCACTGAATTTATCTACACTTACTAAAAGTTCTTTGAGCATCTTTATAACCAGTGTTTTGAACTCTGCATCTGTTGGATGGCTTGACTCTATTATTTCTGGATCTCTGTTCTGTTCTGTCATATGGTTTCTGCTTCTTTGTCTTCCCATTTTGGCTTCCTTTCCATGTCTGTTTCTATGTACTAAGCAAAGCTCCTAAGTCTCCCAGTCTTATTAGTGTGGATTTATGAAGTAGGTGTCCAGTGGCACAGTCCTGAGAGGGGTTCAACCATAGGCCAAACTTAGCCCAAGCCTCTACCCTTCCAGGGCCACCTATTAAGATTCAGCAAGCAATCCACAGATGCTGTGCTTATAGTTGCCTCAAAAGGCCACACCAGAAGCCGAGGCCAGCTGCCTCCAGTATGAGTCTAGGCACTGCTCAGCAAGAAGCACCTGACTCGCTGAGGATATACCTGAATGCTGCTTCGGTTGGGCTGTGAATTGGGGGAGGTGGGGTTTCAGGGAATCCTCTGGGCTGAGTGACCTCTTTATCCAGTTTGATGACCTCATGGCTTTGGCTGTGTTGACTCCATGCCCTGGGAGTGGAGAGGGCTCAACAGGGAACAATGGATACTGACAGCACTCTGTACAGAGTGAGATTCGCCTCAGCCTTCGCTCTGACAATGTCTTCCTGTAAGTCGTTGGTGGCCCCTGCATGCAGCCGAATCTGTGCTGGTGCTCAGAATTAGCAGATCTGTCACCACAAAAATCTGTTCGTGGATGCGGCCCCTTTAGGAGGCATGTGCCGCTGCTGCAGCCTCCGTTTCACTCAGTCGCTCGAGACCAGGCAGCCTCCTGTCCTCGCCCCATCCTACCTTCTGCCATTGCAGAGTGATTTATTGAATTTCCTGGACTTCCCCCCAGGTGTGTGGCTTGTTCCTCTAGATCTCAGGTGATTTTTCCTTGCTTCTTGCTCCTTGTTTTTGTCACAACTTTGATTTGGTCACCAGAGCCTTTATTATCTACGCCATTTTTTTTCCTGCCTGATGTAGATTTTTGATAAGTCAAAATTTTGAGCAAAAACCCTTATCACTCTAGCTAGAAACCAGGTTGGTTACAAATTTTAATGGGAAAAGTTTACTCCAAGCATTAAGTAAAGTTCAGAAATCAAATAGGGTGCTTCAAATTAAAAAAATAAAAAAGGTGATTTAACCAATGGTTATACATTTTCTTACAGGCTTATTTGCGTTCTTGGTGTCTGAGAAGTTTTGAGTGCCGTAATTCTTATTTATATGCCATGTGTCTTTGGCACATTAGATAAATACATTTTACTGTGGTATTCTCCTTTTGACATATGATTGACTATTTCTTTATTCCTTTCTATAGTCTCTATTTTTTTTTCTTCTTTTGGCTTCTTATATCTGAAGTATCTGTACTCTTCGAAAATACTCTTGGTACTTTATAACTGTCATCTTATGAGTCATCAAGGTGCATGCATGAGACATTTTGAAAGTAACTGCTGTTGGCAGAGAAAGTAGAGCTAAGTAGAGGTTGTATTAAAAATCGTCATGGAGAAAAGTGAGCCAAAACACCAGGGCATTGTCATCTACTCAAAGGTGTGCTCACACCTCCACCGCAGCAGGCATTACAAAGTTCTTAACTGAGTAAGTAATCTTATAAATCTAGGTTCTTTATAACATTTTGTATTAATGAACACAGGGCGATATTTAAGTTTTATGGAATAACTATGGTATGATGCTATTAAATAAAATGAAAGCATCAATAAAGCATGAAAAAAGTTTTATTTTTAATATATGAATAGTGATTGATTTTAAATCAAAATGTATCATGTATGTAAATAGAGTCAATTATTTAGTTGTCATATATTATATGTCTTATAGGTTAAGTTTGTTATGTTGATCCAGGGACAGAGAGTTTCTCAATTTATGGGTAGCTCAGATTAAAAAGTATCACAGGGACACGGCTAACTGTGGGCAGATAGGGGACTCATTTTACCATAACACAGTCTGGTTACTCCACAGATTCAGACTTGAGTTAGCTAATGAATGAAGAGAAATTTTCTTTTAATTTCCAAAAACATGTTCATTAACCTTGCACTTCTGTTAATTTACTATTCAAATTCATGCAAGCTGGTCTACATGTTGCAGCAATACTCCACGTTGCAAGTGTGCGTGCCCATTTAACACTTCTCTTTGCAGCCAAGCTGCTTAACCTGTGACCCAATGACCTTAAGTGCCTCCAGGGTGGTCTTCAGCAGCTCTACGCACTGCCCAGAACTGTGTGTGAAATTTTGTGGGTCACACATATGTGCATCCTTCTGCAGAGAGTAACTTTCATGAAATGATCCATGATCTTCCAAAATAAAGACTCCTTACCTAGCTGCACCTTTCATTTAAATACCTGAGAACACACAGATCTCAAGAATTTGAGCCCTGATCTCTGCAATATTCACAGCACAGATTTCTATGAGAAAAACGAACGAGCACACTGGACTAAATCAAACAAATGTTAGTTTAAATGCCAGATTTATTTCAGTTGTCAGATGTAATTGTAGAAAAACCTGTATCTAAAGTCTCGTTTGACTTAAGGCCTTGAAGCGAGAGACTCTCTGACTTCATCATCCAACACACAGTAACTTGCATAATGTCCCACAGATAATAGAAGTGGGCGGAGCAAAAGGAAAAGAAGAACTTGGGGGAGTAGCATCATGGGTGCCTTAGACAAATTAAGACCACCCGCCCTGCCTTCCAGTTATGCTACATGTTGTGAGTGGTAGGTAGCCAGCCATGCTTCCTGAAGTGGAGGATGCTCTGTGTCTCTCTCGGCTTCTGTAAGTGCTTAGTCTGGGTGTGTGGGCTACGTGAAATCATTCCTAACTAGCTATTCAGTGACTCTGAAAGGGAACCCACGTATCAAAAACCTGCAGAGTGCTAAGAAAATTCACAACTTTTTATTAAAAATATGGGAAGCAAGAACAGTGGCCCTGGCTTTAAAACTCAGAATGACTCAATTTAGTGTATGTGTGGAAAGATGCTACATTTTTTTCCAGAGTGAAGATATGACAAGTTTTTTTCTTTTTTTCTTTTTCTATTCTTTTTCATTTTTGCTATTTAATTCTTACAACACCCCCTCTGGTAGCATGGTTGCGTAAATGTGGAACAAATATGGAAACAGAAGAGAAGTGAGCTTGAGTTACTTTTACAAGGTCAGGACTAGAACCACAGCAGCCTGACCACGGAGCTGTGCCCGACAGGACGCGGCCTCCAGTGCGAATGGCTTCGGTTTAGTTCTGTCACACAGCTTTGTGGAGGTCTCCATCTCTGTCCGTCAGCTGAGGATCCAGGCTCTAATCACCCCTCAGTCATGTTCTCAGACTTGAAGGCAGACCATGCTCTGAAAATGAGCTCCTGAAAGAAAGTTTAATGGGAAAAAAAATGGAATTTTGCCACTAACTTTACACACTTAGGCAAGATTTGTGACTGACATTTGGTTGTGTTTTCTGGAAATTGAGGGAAACATCTAGGAGCTCCTCCACGTCTTGCTTTCTATGATCACTAGTAACCAGAAAATGATGAGAGGACTGTATCTCCTCCCCACCACCCTGTTCTCCCTTGCTCCCTCCTGTCCTCCTGGATTGTCCTGGGCTGCCTTCTGAGGGTCTGTTCCTCAAATTAACATTTTCATTTGAGTTCCTGCTATGTACATGGCACCACATTATAGTCTCGTGTCGCCAAATAGCCAATTGCCTGTCCTCATGGAAGCTTTGTGTCCTCAGGGAATAGCAGGCATTTACAAAGTAAAGGAATGGTTCTCAGCTCTTCTTCCCCGTTGTGCCTGGAAAGGTCATGTTCTTCTGGGTAAAGGAGAAACATTTTCCTCACTGCTAAACGGTGGATTATTGTTCCACAGTTATGAAATGGATCTCTTGAAGTTTTTATTATTGGTTTTATTGGCCACGTAAAATAGGGTCAATAGTAGTTAAAGTAAGTGACTACTGTATGCCCGAAGCAGGGCTAAGATCTTTATATGCTTTCTTTCATTCAGTCTACACAATGATGTCATGAGGTATCTACTGTTATTTTTCCCTTTTTATAGATAAGAACACTGAATTAGCTTGCTAGGGCTGCTGTAACAAAGTACCACAAACTGAGGGGCTCAAACAGCAGAAATTCCTTCTCCCACATTCCGAAGGCTAAAAGGCTGATGTCCTAGTGTTGGCAGGGTCAGTTCCTTCTAAGAGCTGAGAGGGAGAGGCCTGTCTCAGGCCTGTCTCCATGGTTTGCACATGGCTGCCTTCTCCTGGGTCTTCATATGCTCCTCTGTCTGTCTGTGTGCCTGTGTCCTAATCTTCGCTTCCTATAAAGCCATCAGTCGTGTTAGATTAGGGCCCACTCGAATGATCTCATTTTAATTCTATCACCTGTGTAAAAACTCTATCAACAAACCTGAGTACATTCTGAGGTATTGCGAGTTAGGGCTTCAATATCTGCACTTCTATTTGGGGAGGGAACACAAGTCAGTCCATAATAGGCTCTGAAGGCCAGAGAGGTTTAATAACCTTCCTAAAATTATACAACTAGGATGGGGTAAAAAATTATATTGGCCACAATGACTGTGCATGATCCTATTTCCTCAATTCTGTTATCTTGTTTAATCGGTAGAAAATCTGCAGGGAGAAGCGCAAGAGAACATGAGAAGTAGACTTTATACTTTCATAGAATTTCATAGTTATGGAGTGTCATTGCTAGGGTAAACAGAATGAGGTTTGGGGCAAAGTGACCAATTTTGGAGTCTGCACGTGACCACTAAATGCTGGTCTCAATCCACCAAGAACTGCCTGATGCTCAGGCAGCATGTTTAGTCTTATCCAAACTTGAATAAGCTTTCTGATTCACTTATTCTTTAAACATTTATTGTACATCCACTCTGCTGTGTCAGATGGCAGGGGCACGAGTCTGTATGAGATGACACCGCTGCTTTCATGGCCTTGCATTCCAGTGGGGCAGACAGCCGACACACATATTACATGTAATAATATGTCAGAGGGGCAGCATGCTGTAAAGAGAAAAAAAGCAAGATAAGGGGATAGAAAATGATGAGAAATGTGGAGATCTGGGGACAAGTGCTCCAGGCAGAAGGAGAGAAAGCAAAAAGGCCCTATGCGTCTATGAGTTTGTTTTGTTGTTCCTTTGTTGCTTTTTGTCTTATATCTCATTTGAGTGAAATCATAAAATGGTTACCAGAGATGGGGGGTGCAGGGAGGAGGAAGAGGGTAAAGGGGGTCAAACATACGGTAAAAGGTGACTAGACTTTGGGTATATATAGGTGATGTATAATAAAGTTGTACACCAGAAACTTATATAATGTTATTAACCAATGTTACCTCAATACATTTAATTTTTTAAAAAGCCCCCAGTTGGGATTGAACTTGCCCGTTCAGGGAACAGCAAAAAAATGCGGGCGGCCGGAGCCCAGGAAGCAAGTGAGGGGTGAGGAAGCCAAAAAGATAGTTGATAGTGAAAATCTCAAAAGTCTGATAAGCCACAGTAAGGAGTTGAGATTTTATTCTAAGTGTCACGTGGAGCCTTTGGAGGCATGTGTGTATGTGTGTGTGTGCGTATGTGTGAGTGGGAGGAGGAATATGCTCTAATTTACATTTGGAGAAGATTCTGGAGCATTGTGGACTTTGTTGGGGCTGAGGAAAGGGAGAGAAGAAGTGGAGGGCTCAGTTAGGGTCACACTCAGTTATTGAACTGATCAATCGCAATGTGATATCACCCTAGAATATATACGTGTAAGACAAGATTACACCCCAGAAGTCTCAAATACTGTTTATTTTTTGTTTGTTTTATTTTATTTATTTATTTATTTATTTATTTATTTATTTATTTATTTATTGACTCCATTTTCTGTGATCTTGAATCAAATCCTTAAAATTCTTTCCAGAGAGGCAAATGTGCATCATCAAGTAATGAACAAGTTGGAAGATTTTCCACCTTTAGATTTGTGAGTTGTAGGTGTTTGATACAATATGAATTTCTATGTGTGGGGAGAATGTAGAGAGAGTCAGAATATTATTTGCCTCCAGCTGATGGAGCCAGCATGGTCATTATTTTTGCTCCAAAAGGTCACATCAAGGTAGAGAGAAGCTCTTAATGCTGGAGTAATTGAGGCTCCAGCTAATACGCTTTCCCCACAAAAGCAGCCTTGCTGTCTGGCTGGAAGCCTGCGGACGAGGCCTCAGCTGACTGGTTCCAGCACCAACTCGGTCACAACTAATCCCCTGGTATCCTGTCTGGCTACCAGGGTGGAAACTGCTTCCACTTTCCAGGCAGCCCCTGGGGCTGCCGTCCTTTGCAACCCAATTCTTTTAAAAGCCGAGGGCCAAGTCCCACAGAGCGGGAGCCAGGAAATACTGGCCACCTAAGCTTTTGAGAATCAAGGAGTCAAAGAACCTAACAATGTTGGCTTGTAGTGGCTGGCTTGGATCTGAGCCTCCTCAGAAAGATTCCTGTAAATGGCCTGAATATATATTTGGTTTCTGCTTGCAATAACATTCTAGGACATGGCCTCTGTTCAGAACTCTCCTACCCAGGCAGTAATTATGGGCAGTGGAAGTAATCGCTGTACATGCACCTCTGTAAGTCTGACTCTTATTGGTGGAGTATTTTAAAATCCCCAAAAGGAGAAGACATGCTTTTTTGGCATTAATATTAAATTGAACCTTTATGGAATTATCACAAAATATGACTTTGGACAAATGAGAACAGTGTGATAGAAAAGTCCAAAGTTTTCATGCAGATAATTCTATATGCTGGCCCCTGAACATGAAATTGGAGAAAGTTTCAGGTGCTATTTACCTTCTTGATGGATGAAATCTGAATCAAAATGAAACAGAAAACTTTAGTTACTTTAGAAATAAATCCTCTTATTAGAAAGAAACTATTTATTATATATAAGCCCTCAGATTATGCAAAAAGGGAAAAACATCCTGCAGATTAATTATTATATTCAAATGTAGTATTTCCTTTCCAAAATAAACACATAATCAATTTCAAAAAGAAAAAAATTGCTTTGAGAAAGGAATATTCACAGTGGGGAAACTCAATTGTATCATCTACCAGCAAAATCAATTATTTTCTTCCTTTTATTTTTCATAACTTTCGTAAGTTTGTTGTTTATAAACCACATTTTGTTAAAAAGATCCTGCTGATTTTGAATTTGTCTTCTCTGATTTTTAAAAATAAATTGAAACAAATTTGGTTATTCGTTGTAATCAGGGAAATCAATTGATATGCTAAAGCAATTTAGTAACTTTCTTGAAGGCCTAAGCAATAGAAAAAAACAGTTCTGTTGGAGGCAGGAGGGATGCTGTTTAAATGAACGCAGCTTTAAATGCGCTACATGAAAAAAGGGAGAGGATATAGGTAAAATGTATTAAATATTACCTATTATGATACAAGCGAACAGTTTAAATAATTGATATTGCAGAGATGTATTAGTTTGTTTGCAAAGTATACTATGGGTTTCCTCTCTCTTTATTGCACATCGGCTGCTATAAAAATGACTTTGTGTTCTCTGAGCACTCAACAGTGTGCAGTAGGTATATAATTTAGAAATGTGTTAGTGAGAACATAAGGCAGCCCAAGTTTAAAATATTTAAAAATTGTTTGCAGAGTGGTTTGTCTACTTACCAAAGATCACATTTTAATTTTTTTGACCTCACGTAACAGTTTATTCAATAACTTAAAAAAAAATTCTTTAATGTCACCACATATTTGACCCCCTTTCCCCATCCACCTCCCCTCTCCCTGCTCCCCCCCTCCCTTTGCTAACCACTTCTATTGTCCATGAGTCTCTATTTGTTTGTCCTGCTTGTTTGTTGCTTGTAGGTTTATATTTGTTTGTTAGGTTTATATCCCACATATGACTGATATCATGTGGTTTTCAACTTTTTCTGTCACACACTTTAATTCTTTATGGATCTGAGGCTGACTAATAAAACAGGAAGTCCTTGTGCAGGTGATTCAGTTTCCAGGACAATCCTGAGTGACATGTCATTCCCAATTCCATGTCATGCAACAGCTTTTGAATTTTTAGTATGTTTGCCAGACTGTTAGACTCAGTATTGGGAAGGCAAACACACATACATGTCTATACACAGAAGAGACATTGCTAACCAGTCATAGCAACCTTCTGAGTCCAAACACAGCCTCAGAAACATTCTCAACATGACATTCTAGGCAGCTGCTGCCAGTCGTTTAAAGCAGGCGTGTACCTCTAGTTACCGCATTACTCTCCCTGACATGATGGAGGCATGCTCCCCAAATTCCTACTGAAATCCTAATGAACAAAGTGAGTTTGCTATGAGCCGCTGTTTGTGTGTGGGCGGGGGGGTGGGGAGGAGGAGAGGGGGCTGTGGGGGCAGGTTGCAGATAGGGACAAAGAGAGCAGTTTAGAAGAGTCTTAGTTGACAAGGCAGCAAACAATAGCTAAATGACTAGGTTGAGTCTTTTGGCCTTGGGAGTAAATTTTTGGACGTAAGAGTAAGTTTTTTTGTTTGTTTTTGTGAAACGCCAGAGGGCTCCACTCTTGTCCGACATTTTAATCACGTAATTAAATGTAGACAGAAAAGGCTTGCTGAACAGTACCATTGAGGATGACAGCATCACTTCTTATTTAGCAAATGTCTGTTTTGTAGGGGGCATGATAAACGCTTTTATACATATTATCTCTGTTGCATTCATTGACCCTGCAAAGCGGTCTCAGAGAAGATGAGAAATTAAGCAAGATCAAGCAGGTAGAAAGTAGGGGGGAGATAGTATGCCAACCCAGTTTAATGTGACCCCCAAACCTGTGATTTTCTATTTTATCATGTTGATTTTCACATTTGCAAATAACACAATGCTAGAAGGAGCGAATGATATCTCAGATGATAACTAAGACACAAAACATGTAGCAATTAGAATTGCGGTTCTGAGCTAAGCTTAAAGTGAATAACAATCAATTTTAAAATAATATAGCATAGTGTTCCTCTATGTTATGGGGAAGGTGGGTGTGGCTTGACAATCTTGCAATTAAAAGGACTTGAAAATTTTAAGTTACTAAGCTCAAAATGTGCCGATTCTCTTGGGTTTCATTAGTAGACCGAAAACATCTAGCTTTAAGAAGGAACAGGTCCAAATGGCATCAATGTGGAAATTAGGAGAGGATGGACAGGATGGATTCACATCACCTCCTCCCAGGTATTGATAATGGAACTTACAAGGGCAGGCTGCTGTCAGGGCAATGATTTGTAATATTTTTGTTCAAAATTTAGTTGAGAAAGGGAGAAATTAATTTTTTATTAATAAAAAGTATATACTTCTTTATGTTTAAAATAGGTGATTTATTTCTTCAACTGAACATTACATTATAATTTTATTTGAAATTATCTTTTATTTCTGTTTTTCTGTCACTAGAACTAGACGGTATTACTCATCCAAACACAAGGAGATTGGGGTAGCTTGTATGGATATCGTTACAAAGCATTATTCAAAACACATCTATTACTCTGTCTGATCTTTTATATCTGCAGAATAATTTGTATTTCTTTTCAGTCCTCCTTTGTCATTTTTATTTTTCCTGAACTAAACAGCTTCTTGGAGAGCTTATGCAAGGTGTTAGCTTTAAACGATCATTAACAAGGTGAGTTTCCATTTCATATTTGACTTCAGAATGCTGACTCTGCATTAGCCAATTTTAGATGACTACCTGGTGGCTGGTCTCAGAGAAGCCAGGGTGCTTATTCTTAGGCTATTTGGGCCTTTCTGGTCCCGTATAAAACTATTTACTAGTATTTTATTTTTTATTTTATTTTTTTCAAGTGAGGCAACCGTTGGTTGACTTCACAGATTGCAAAGACCTTGTCAGCTTACAATCCCTTATTTTTTATTGTTTATGCCTACAGCACCTGGTCTTACTAGGTGGTTTCCCATCTAAGTACTAACCAGGCCCAACCCTGCTTAACTTCCGAGATCAGACGGAATACACCTTATTCAGGGTGGTACAGCAGTAGACTCACTAGTATTTTTTTTTTCCCTACTCAAATAATAAAGTCTGGGACAAACTTGCATATTATAGCTGTATAAGGAGCCATAACAGAAACTTGGTTAAGTGGGACCATATGCATTTTATTCCCGTGATACTTTCATGTCCCTTATAGATGAGTTTTCCAGTCAGCTGTCGACTAGTCCACGCTTCATCCCCTCTAAATAAAGAGAAGTCCAATTGTATTTCAGAACATCGACTATTGAAACCTTCATTTTTATGACTTTAAACCTAGAACTCCTTCCCTCTTCATTATTCAAAATTTAGAGTTAATTTGAAAGAGAAGTGGGGAGCTGCTATGGGAATTCAAATATAAGTGTTGCACATATAGCTTATATTATACTCATGGGTATGTAGAAGTTGGCAACATCACCAAATACACCTCCTTTACTCAAAAAGAAATGAAGGGGAAAATCTTAAATAGAAAATACTTTTATTGTATTCATAGGTATTTATTTTCCGATTTTTAGAAAATGCTTTAAGAGGTATCCCTGTTTTGAACATGTTTGACATAGTTTTCCATGTTCCTGAGAAGTTGTATATGCAGTTTTCTGAACTTTATGGCATTTTCAGATGAGGCTTTCAGAGTCTAGGTGGAACCATTAGACTCATCTTGATGAGCTACATGGGGCAAATGGAAGAACCACAAAAAAGAATGCTCTGACGAGTAGCAACAAAAATTTCAATAGATGTCGCACAAATGTTTATAACAGCTTGTTTCTTATCATTTTTATTATTGAAAATTCCATTCCCTCTGAGCTGCTAATTTAAATTCAGAGGTGTCACCAGGCCCTGTCCTCTTTTTTATGGAAACATTTCAGTAAAAAAGAATTACATTTAACTACTTTTTAAAAAGATCCAGCAAACCTTATTGTCCTGTGGGGTCATCCCCCCAGAAGCACAGGAGGTTAGTCTTTCAAGGTGAGGGCCATACCTGCTGGGACAAGTTACAGATTTCTCAGCTTCGTCAAATTACATTTGTGCTTGTGTTCAGAGAAGGCAATTTGCTGAAGAGTCAGGTTTTGTCAAAGTGGATTTTCTAACTTGCGTTAGCATATCAAAAGCCAGGATTGGATGACAAGGAGCACAGAATTTTCAATATCCATGGGGAAGACCTCCTAATCAAAGAATTTCTGATATGTGCAGAGAAGATACCCTTTTACGACAGACGGCTAGCTAGACTATGCGATTTGATGCTATGGATAAGCTGAAAATGTGATATGGAGGGAGGTAAAGTAGCAAACCCACAACTTCTAGCCCAAGACATTCAGGGGGATGAGACCAAGGTGGGAGAGGCAAGAAACAAGCACTGTGTCGGAACGTCTCTGGACAGAGGAGGTACACGGGACAGGTTAAAAGGGACTCTGAAGATCTGAGGACCTGGGCCCGTGTTCATTTTGGGAGCTTTCAGAGGAGACTGCCTGGCAAACAGCCCCACACAGTTACCTGGGGGCTGGCCATCATGGGGTCAGCATCGTCCGTGAGAGAGACAGGGAAGCTTGGTCAGGCGGGCAGAGCCTGGCATTTGGTTTTCCCAGTCACCCTTAGTTTCCAGGTGAAATGATGGCAGCTGGGTTACCATGAGTACACGAAAGGGGAAGGGGAGAGCAGGCCAGCAGCTAGCTAAAAGTGAGGATCTGTCACAATGGACGGGTCATGGGGACACAGGGCTGAGCTGATGGATACCCAAGCCAGGGTCAGATGGAGATATGGCAGAGTGAGAGAGGTCTACAATGCCAGCAACACTCCAAGTGAGATGGCTTCCCACCTGAGCTTCCCACCTGAGCATCATATGCCAGCAGGACTCCCAAGGTGGGTCCAGGGGCATCTCAGCGTTTCAGTGCAAGAAATGACCTACCCCAGAGAGCAACAAAGAACTTGCATTGCAGGAAGTGAACCAGCCCAGAGACCAACAAAGTACCATGCTGGATTCTGCTTTTCTTCCTCGTCATGAGTTATATACACTCTGTGTCTCTCCATGCACCCAGACTAGTGTAGAGAGAGGTGGGGGGAATGGGGTAAGATCTCAAGCATTGAATGAGATATTATTTGTTTAATATATGAAGTCCTGGCTTAGGAGAAAGATTGGGATAGTCATACAGGTATCTATATATCTATCTATCTATCTATCTATCTATCTATCTATCTATCTATCTATCTATCTATCTACCTATCGAGAGAGAGAGAGAAAGAGAGAGAGAATAACATTAACCAAAGGTGTGTCTGGGCTTATATTTAATTTTCTTTTTCTTTATATCTCAGGATAAGATGAGAGGGAAGTGGGGAACAAGCAAACAGAGAGGGAGATATTTCAGCAGCAGGTACTCTTAACTATGTATTTTGTGAGGCTTTAATAGTTCATGGTTTATGAATAAGCCTAGATAGTTTATGAAGGTATATAGGAGATCTCTAAAATTTTATACTGTGCATTTTGGGGAAAGAGAGAGTCCAATACTTGTAGCAAATTATCAAGAGTGTAAGACAAACACAGTCAAGAACCATTTTCCCAACACACCCATCCCTTCACCTCCAAGATAAGTCCAGCCATTTCTGACCCTAGAAGGTCCTATTATGTGACATCTCTGGATTGGAACCAAGAATAAAAGGCCTGAATCATGGAAAGATTGAGCCATACTAAGCTGGTCTGTAGAGGTCTCCTGAGATCAAGATCTTTGGAATTTTTCCAAATTACCCAGAAGCATTCAAAGTGGAGGAAGAATGCCTAATCTCACCCTGAGCACACTGGCCAATATCAAGTTCAAATTAAACATCTGGAGTTGAACTCATTATCCCAGGATAATCTCAAGGATGCATGGAATTGGATAACTACTAGAAATTTTTGCTTCTAACTAGTTACTGGTCATTCTGGGCTCTGTGAAGAGTTGCTAATTATGAGTGTAATGGAGACTTAGGGAAAGGTAATGAAGGTACAGATATGAATGTTTTAACTCAAGACACGGGCTTTCTTGCTCTGCAAATGAATGACACCGACATAGGCAGTCAAGAGCCATTTGTGTATAGCAGGGTTGGGAGAGGCTGACATACTGTTTTGAGGCAGCTCAGTCCTCTGCCAATTTTTCTTTTTTCCAGGCCCTATCATTCCAATGATGGAATAATAGCCATTAAATAATGTTTCTTTGGCTCCATTCCCACCTGCTCGGTAGGAATTCTGGCAAAATTATTTTGAAAGTTGTAATATTCATCCTCCAATGAACCGTGCCTCCTGGTATTCACACCCTGTGTACTTCCCATCCCATGCTGAATCTAAGTTGACTTTGTGGCTTATTTTAACCCATAGAATGTGGTAGAAGTGACACTAGGTCAGTTCCAAATTTGAGCCTCAAGAGGTCTCAGCAAATTCTCTTTTTTCTTTTCAGACACTCATGAAAGCATAAGAAGTCCAGCTATGGTGCTGGAGATCATGTGGAGAGACTGCTGGGAGAAGCTCTGTGGAGAAGGAGAGGCCATGAGACTTACACAAAGAAGATGAGAGTCTCCGCCATCCCATCAGCCCAGCTAAGCTCAACTGTCACCAACCCTGCCTAAGCTTAAGACATGTGAGTGAAACCATCCAAGAAAGTCCATCCACCTGCTTTCTGACTTCAATGTCATGGGAGACCTCAAGCAAAACAAGCAGAACCCACCATCTACCTAAGCCTGAATCAGTCAGAATTGTGAGAAATTAAGGTAGGTGTGTTTTAGGCCACTGAGCTGTGTGTAGTTTGTTATTCATCAATAAATAACTAAAATCGAACCATCTAGCTGAGTCGTAGGCAACCCAAAGTATCTCTAAAAATAGTAAATACTCCATAAGCCACTAAATTTTTGGATACTTTGTTTAACAATAGTTAAATTAAATGGAAATCCTGGGTGATTATTTCTATTGCCTTCTTGCAACAAGTGCCTGGGCTTCTTGGATATGATGTACTGTCTGCCTACATTCTTTTCTATTGCTGTGGATGTAAATGCCCATGGCAAAGGTGGCTGCTTTGTCATGGGTGCCCTCTAAGTGCATTGTGTATGTCCCAGATGTCTGAGGGCTGCTGAGCCCTCATGGACATCAACACCTAAGGCTGAGGGCTCTGAGAGCACTATAGGTAACTGGCATTTGCCGCCCAAATTTCCAGTGCCATTAATTGCCCACGATGCTGCCTGACTCTCTGTGGCCCAACACCAGTGCCAGCTCCATGGCTGCCCTCAGCACTGATGTTGTAGACATCTGGTGGTCTCAAACATGTTACAGAGATTACGTAGAAACAGCTCCTTCAGCTTTCACTGAGTCTTTGTCTTAAGACTCAGGCATCCATCCATGGAGTGTAGGCCAAGAGTCAAATCTCAGCCAAGTCCTCAGAATCACCTCTATCTTTCGACATTTGCCTACTGTCTGTCACCTAAGAGTGTTCACTTCGACACTTTCTTAGTGTCAGTTCTTCCCCCAGTTGGCTGGTTGGCAATCAATATAAATAGATTCTGGCAATCTCACCTTACCAATCCTTCAGTTACGCCCAGACATGCTTGAGTCTAGAGTGAATACTGTTTAAATTCCAGCTGAGACCTCTGTTGCACATAGGTTGAAATTTTAAGAAAGAATTATTTTAAAAGGAGAGCTAAAAAAAATTGAGTCCAAATGAGGATGAAAGTTTTTAGAAGTTCCTAAGTTCATGTAATGCATCATCTGAAGTTTTTCTTCATTGGTGACTGGTTGTTAAACAGCATGTTAAAAATGAGCTAGCATTCTCTCTGATGTTCCTGTTGAGTGGCTATGAAATCATAGATGACAGACCGTTGGCCTCTTTTAAGGAAACTCAATGGTGTTTGGGCGGCAAATGCCAGTTGACCTCAGAACTTAGAGGTGGCTCAAATAAATGGAGTCATAACATTAGAATGAATTTTTTAAAGCTTACAGTAAATTGGTCACACTGACCCTGTTCTTCAGACACATTTTTATAAGGAATTACTCCAGCTCATGGAAATAACTCTATTGCCTCTTCTTCAGTGAGCCTGACTCATACCAACTTCATTTGCATAGGAATCTCAGACCTTTAAGGAAAATTTCTCATCTTCTTTTTGTTGCCCCCAACTTGCTGGCTGTAGCAAATAGAACTTTTGTAGAAATGCCATTTTGACTAAGACAAATAATAGAGTTCAGTAATTTAAATTTCATAAGAAAACTGCTATTAAGTTGAGATATGAATTTATAGTAATTGTTCCTCTATGTTCTTTAATAGAAATTCTTTATTAATGAACTCATTATCTATATTTAGAATATATCTATTATAGAACTTCAACACTAACCATATGTCTAGTAGGTTTCCTCAATATTTTTAATCAAATAAATTAAATGGATAAAATGAATGAAAGAGGAATGACATGCTTTTTATTTTACACTGGATTTCTTTCAAGGCTTAATGCAAACAAGCTAAACAGAATAGTTCATTTTTTGTGGCCACAGAATATCACACTCAATAAAAATTACACACCAAAATTTTCTTCTCTGGTTAGTTAACAATAACAGAAAGAATGTTTTTAAGACACCCAAAGGGAAAGGGTAAACTTTATTGCTTATTCACAATCACAAGAAATTAAGAAAATTATATTTCTCATGTTTTAGATCTACCACATAGTTCTGGTGATTTCTTTTTTTCTCTATACTGCTGGTCTTCAAGGATACTGGAGAGTCTTTGGGAAATGCATACCACATGAGGACTAGAATTACACAGGCCATCATTGTGTGCTCTGGTTTCCAATATCACTTGTGACTGCATTTTTCATTTGAAATGATGCCAGAAGAAACCTGTGTTGCTCTACAAGTGGAAGATTTTCTTCCAGTTTCCACGTTGGCTCTCTTGCAGGGCCCAGGCGTTGTTTTTTATGCACCTGGAACAAACTAGTTGGGGTGGGGGGTCCATTTTGTTGAGTGTTGGACACATGTATTTTTATGTATCACGCATCCCACATACATAATCTCATGAGTCAGAGAATAACAAACCAAAATAATCTTAATCCATAAATTATAGTTCTTGCTGTTGACTATTTTGTAACTTACTTTATTAGTCCTTGGAGTATATTTTTGGTTAGTTTGTTGAATCATTTTTTTTTATCTTATTGATCAACTTTGCTGCATTTATTTTCAAAATAGATAAAATAATTTGAAAGTTTTGCTTAAAAAGGTAGTCATGACAAAAGGCATATATTTTCTACTCAGGAACAATCATCCTTCAGTAGTCAAAATAGCAAGTGGCTTCATCTTTCTGATTTCATAGAAAAATGCCAACTATTTCTGATGTGGGCTTCAGATTCTGTTCCTCATTCTACCAGTTTTGTTTCTAGTACTTTTTACTAATCGCTTAATTTTTTCTCCTACCTTTCCTTCCTTCCTTCCTTCCTTCCTTCCTTCCTTCCTTCCTTCTTCCTTCCTTCCTTCCTTCCTTCCTTCCTTCCTTCCTTCCTTCCTTCCTTCCTTCTATCCTTATTCCATAATAGATTTGAAATATCTAAAAATGATTATGAAAAATGCTCAAAAAAGATATTTCTCATTCCTTCTTTCCCATGATAAAGTTGTTTACAAAATACCCAAAATAAAATCTGCCATCCACCCTTTAAAATTAATCTGTTATGATATAATATTAAATGAAACAATTGAGATTTCTATTTGGGGTGAGGTTATATGGATACTACTAATGGAATAATTATACTTGCTTCTAAGTGTGAATGTAAAAGTCTTTTTTTTTTTTTCCTTCCAGAAGCACTGTATCACAAGTAAAACTCTCCAAAGACCTTTAGGATATTGTAAATTAGACCTTTGGGAGGTCTTTCAATTCCTCAGGCTTCAATGTCATATATTCAGACTGAAAAAAAAAAAAAACAAAAAAACCCACACAAAACAAATGGTTTTCATTGTTTTGAATCTGCATCTGGATTATAAATAGCAATTCCCAAAGTTTCCTTGTAAACTTTTCTTCTGACCAAACATGCTGGAGCACTTTCAGTGGGAGAACAGGATTCCTGAGCAAAGTCATCATGAAATCTATTCAGCTTCAGGCTTCTCCCAGGGAATTAGAGCACAGTCCCTGTGCTTCTGCTATCTGCAGCATCTGTAGCCTCTGGCCTTTAAATACTTTGACTCTTCATTGCTGTTATCAGCAATGAGTGTTATTAAATTTAGATCTTCTTGGCCCCTAAAATCATGATTTGGTAATCAGTTCACTTAAGAGAAAATGAAAACAACAAAAACTAGTACCTCTTAGATGTTAGCAAAGAGGTGGCATAAAAATAGAGTCCATCTTCTGTGAAATAAGTTATGAGAAAGCTTCCTGTGTCTGGGTTTATTCCAGAGCAAGCTCAAGCCTCCCGCCTTGAAAAGGAAGATGGCCTCAGGGTGTGTGCAACCTCACACACTCAGGCTCACACATACATACACAGACCTAGCTCTCTGAAATTCCAGTAAATTATGCATCTCTCCCTGTCCCAAAAATAACTGGTAGGAGTGGGAGAGTGGAGTCGAAAGGTAACTCACATACTAAAAATCACCATACATGGGCACATTTCGCAAGAGTTCTTCAAATGTTAGTTAAAGGGAATTAGAAGGAAAATACAGCAGGCAGATGAGAATATTTTTATAAAACAAATTAGAGATTTTTTTAGTTTCCTAAGAATGCTCTAACAAAGTACAAGTAATTGGGTGGCTTAAGACAACAATAATTTGTTGTCTCACAATTCTGAAAGCCAGGAGTCAGAAATCGAAGCAGAGTTTGTTCCTTCTAGGGACTCTGAAGGAGAATCTGCTCCACCTCTTCTAGATTCTAGTGGTTTCTGGCAACCCTGGCATTCCTTAGCTTATAAATGTATCACTCTAATAGAGATTCCAGTGTTTAGCCTTTGACTTCACATGGCGTTCTCCTTTCCATGTGTGTCTGTGTCCAAAAATTCCTTTTTTTTAAAATAGGGTTTTTTTTAAAATAGGGATTTTATAATAAATTTTTTTAAAATTTTTTTTAAAATCAGTCATATTTGATTTAGAGCCCACATTACTGCAGTACAACCTCATCTGAGCTTGATTATATCTGCAAAGACTTTATTTCCAAGTAAGTGTGCCTTCATAGGTTATGGGAAGATGTGATTTTAGGGGGACACTATTCAGCCCAAGACATTTTGTGTTGGGAAACAAGCGAGAGTCATTGTTAAGGTCCCCATCATTGGCAGGATTTGTTGCTTCTCAGGGGTCTGTGCTGGAACCTTAAATGTTAAAGCACTCCGCACCTGGGCTTTGTCACTTGCCACGGCTGAGACATACTGGTCTTATTTTAGAAATACACAGTATAGATCATCTTAAATGATTTCTTTCTCTTTGATTAATATTCAGTTAATATTTCAGTTAATATCATTGGTTTGTCTTCTTTCAGAAAACAACTATTATGAGAACATAGAAGCTTGTGTTGTGGAAGAAATTTCAGATATTTATACCCACCAACATTTGCAACTAACTCTGGTAAGGTCCACACTTTTCCAGTACTTTGAATACCTGATAGCATAGTTATTTGATCTTTTCTTATAGATTATAAGACATCACTGATCTTTGCCTAAAGCCCGAGCTTTGAACAAAGGCAGGAATTGGATGGGAACATTACTTCTTCCTCTATTGAATCTATCACTATAACTATTTCTTTTGTCTCTTGTTTCTGATGAGTCACTATTTTGCTCATGGTGATACTGTTCTACTTATTTCCAATGAGTTAAACCTTTGTCATTGTACTATGATATATCCAAAAGTGAGCTCTTGCTGTCTGTCTTTAATAAAATAAATTTAATAGATGGCTATTTCTTGGTCAGAATTTCCAAAGGACTTTTCTTGGAACACTAATCACCTATGGGGTGGTATTTGATGCTTCATGATAAAAAGGTATCCTTGGTCAAATTAGTTTTGGAAATACTGGATTTTAAACATTTATATGTGATGTGATTCTAGAGATTCTTTATGCACACAACAAATCAGAGACTGTAAAAATGGTAACAGTAAAGAGATCTAGAAATCTGAGTTGCTCTACCCAATGTTTCCTTGAAAAAAAAAACAACTTTCCAAATCTTTTTTCTAACATGTAAACGATTTGAAAAATACTATTATGTCTTTTGGATAAAGAGAGAAACATATTTATGTGACAGCGGTTGCTAGTACATGAGCTCACCTGAAAAATTAGATGATTGATAGCTGCTCTTTAATTTTGTTGTTTGCTTCACTATTTTATCTGATTAAAGTTTCTCAAGAGACGTCGGAGATGTCATAGCAGAAAGAAAAATATTTTTCTTTGTGCAGGAACAGACTTCATCCCTTTCTTACAAAGAAAATAGACCTTTTAAAGGCAGTTTTAGTTTCACAGAAAAATGAAATGGAAGGTACAGAGATTTCGCATGTACTCTCTCACCCCACATAACTCAGTCTTCTCCACTATCGAAATCTGCATCAGAGCGGCACATATGTTATAATCCACGCATCATTATCACCCAAAGTCCATTGATTACACTAGGGTCCACTCTTGGTGATATATTTCTATGAAATTTGACAAATGACATGTTCTCCCATTATAATATCATAAAGAGTATTTCACTGCTCACCCTCCCCCCAATTCTCATGTGCTCATCCTCCTTTACCCCCAATCCTCTGATGTTTTATCTAAAAAGTCATTCACACACTCAAGATCACCTAGATTTTCTCCTCTGTTGTCTTCTAGGAGTTTTATAGTTTTGCATTTTGCATTTAGGTCTATGATGCATTTTGAGTTTATTTTTGTGAAGGGTGTAAAATCTGTGTCTGAATTCTTTTCTTTTCTTTTCTTTTTTTTTTGGCATGTGCATGTCTAGTTGTTCCAGCTCTATCGTTGCAGACATTTGTTGAAAACACTTTACTCTGTTGACTTGCCTTTGCTCCTTTGTCAAAACAATGATAGTTTTATTTCTTCCTTCCCAATCTATATACCTTCACTTTCTTTTTCTTTCTTTGTCTTATTGTAGTAGCTAGGACTACTAGTATGACTTTGAAAAGGAGTGGTGAGGAGACATCTTTGCCTCGTTTCTGATCCTAGCAGGAAAGTTTCTAGATGCTTTTTCTGCACCTATTGACATAATCATGTGATTTTTCTTCTTAGCCTATTGATGTGATAGATTATATGTGATGTGATTATATTTATTTTGGTCTGTTTCTGAGTTTTCCATTCTACTCCCATAATCTACTCCGTTTTTTTGCTAATACCATATTGTCTTGATTATTGTAGTTTTATACTAAGTCTTAAAGTTAGGTAATGCCAGTCCTCTGACCTTCTTTTTCTCTTCCAAAGTCGTGTAGTCTATTTTGGACCTTTCCAGACAAGTGTTAGAATCAGTTTGTTGACATCCACAAAATAACTTGATGGGATTTTCATTGGGTTTGCATTTAATCTATAGATCAATTTGAGAAAAACTGACATCTTGACAATGCTGATTTTTCCTATCCAGGAAAATAAAATATCTCTCCGTTTATTTAGCTTTGCTTTGATTTCATACATCAGAGGTTTGCAGTTTTCTCATATAGATATTTCATATAGATTTTGTATGATATCTTTTAAGATCTCGCATAGATCTTAAAAACATTGTATTTTGTTTTTAATATCAAATTCCATTTGTTGGTATGTAAAAAAGTGATTGAATTCTGTTTATTAACCTTGTATCCTCCAATCTGTTAAAATTGCTTAGTAATTTCAGGATTTTTATAACCAATTCTTTTCCATTTTCTACTTAGACTATCATGTCATCTGCAAACAATGATAGTTTTATTTCTTCCTTCCCAGTCTATATATCTTTACTTTCTTTCTTTTCTTTTCTTTTGATCTTACTGCAATAGCTAGGACTATTGGTGTGATGTTGAAAATGAGTAGTGAGCGGACATCTTTGCCCTGTTTCTGATCTTAGCAGGAAAATTTCTAGATGCTTTTTCTGCACCAATTGATATAATTATGTGATTTTTCTTTTTAGCCTATTGCTGTGATATATTATATTAATTGATTTTCAAATATTAAACTATGTCTGTATACCTAGGATAAATCCCACTTGGTTGTTCATGGTGTATAATTCCTTTTATATATTGTTGATCTCGATTTGCTAATATTTTATTGAGGATTTTTGTATCAATATTCATGAGAGATATTGGTCTGTTGTTTTCTTGTAATGTCTTTGTTTGGCTTTGGTATTAGGGTAATGCTTCATAGAATAAGTTAGAAAGTACTTTTTCTGTTTTTATCTTCTGAAAGAGAGTTTGGAGAATTATTATAATTTATTTCTTAAATGGTGGCAAATATCAACAGTATACCCACCTGGGTCTGTTGTTTTCTGTTTTGGAAAATTATTAATTATTGATTCAATTTTTAAAATAAATATAGGTTTATTCCATTTTTCTATATCTTCTTGTGTAAGTTTTCACAGATTATGTCTTTCAACAAATGTGCCCATTTTATCTAGTTTATCTAATTTTCAGGTATAGGGTTGTTTATAATATTCCTTTATTATCTTTATAATATTCATGAGATCAGTAGTCATGTCCTCTCTTCCGGCTCTGATATTATTAATTTGTGACTTATCATTTTTTTTCTTAGCATGGATAAAGTGTTATTAATTTATCGATCTTTTCAGAGGAACAGTTTTTGGTTTCATTGATTTTCTGTATTGATTTCCTGTTCTCAATTTCACTGATGTTTGTTCTAATTTTTGTTTTTTTAATTCATTTTGCATTTAATTTGCCATTCTTTTTCTAGTTTCCTAAGGTGGAAGCTTAGATTATTGAATTTAGATCTTTGTTCTTTTCTAATAAATGTGTTCAATGGTACAAATTTTCCTGTAACCAAACATGTGATTTCACTGTATCCCAAACATTTTGATAAGTTGTATTTTCATTTTAATTTAATTCAACATATTTTAATTTTTCTTTTGAGATTTCTTCTTTGACCCATATGTTATATAGAAATATGATGTTTAACTTGCACATATTTTGGAATTTTCTACCCATCTTTCTGTTATTGATTTCTAGTTGATATTCATTGTGGTCTGGGAGCAGAAATGCTATACTTTCTGTTCTTTTAAATTTGTTAAGATGTCTTTATGGCCCAGAATGTGGGCTCTCTTAGTGATGGTTCCATGTAAGCTTCAGAAGAAGGTGTTTTCTGTTGATATTGGATGAAATATTCAATAGATGTTATTTATATTCAGTTTATTGATTCTGCTACTGAGTTCAACTATGTCCTTACTGATTTTCTGTCTGCTGAATCTGTCCATTTCTGGTAAAAGAGTGTTGAAGTCCCCAACAATAATAGTGGATTCACCAATTTCTTCTTACAGTTCTATCAGTTTTGGCCTTGAATATTTTGTTGTTCTGTTATTAGGCACATACGAATTAAGGATTATTATTTTTCTTGGAGAATTGACTCTTTGTCGTTACACAATGAACATCTCCTTTGACTCCATTCCCCTGGAATTTTATCTCTCAAGCTCGTTCACACTTAGCAACCAGTAATTTATCAATTACAATTCAGATTTTCCTACTTCAGCTTTTGTTCCCATGGAGGTTTCTGCTTGTGGATTTCTGCTCTTATAATTTGTGAGTCTCTGTATTCACTTGTCTGTTTCCTCAATTTTGAGAGTGGCATTTTGCTTTTTGACCTCATTTCTCTGAGAGAGCTAAGAAGTGTGGTTGATTATTCAGTTTGTGTTGTTTTTTACTTGTGAGAAAGGAGGTATCTATCACTTCCAATCTCTTAACATGCTGGGTGGGAAACTGATTTCTATTAACTTCATTCTTTTTTGATCAGTTCCTTTCTTTGCAAAATGTTAGTATCAGACACCATGAAATACATGTGTTAAAATAAAAATCTTAGGGCTTTTACATTGAATGAGGCTTTACAATTTTCGAATGTCCTTTTTATGTATTTCATCTCATGATGACTGGACCATTTAGGCTCAAGGCAAACCTTTTATTCTCAATTTAGGTATAAAAGCACAGGACTCAGAGAGCTTGAGTGATGCCTTTGTATAGCAAATAAATATCTCAAGCCTAAATTTTCTGACTGCAAATTCAAATCTCTTCCTAAAACCTCAAATAATATCATGTGCTAAATACCAAAAATTAGCATGAAGATCTCTCTTAAAAATTCCAACATAGATGAAAATCACTTACCAAAGTGGTAAAGAGAATGGTTTGTGAGTAAGAAAGATCTGAGCTGAAGTCACAGATGTATTGCTCATTAGTTTTGTGACTTGAGAATATTTTTCAAGTTTCCTGGGTCTCAGTTTGCTAGTTGCAAATGAGGCTAAATTGACCTATTTTGCTGATACATTGTAGGGATTAAACGAAATTATATGTTCAAAGAGCTTGGCAAAATGCTTGGAACATAATAAAGACTTAAAAGATTAGTGGTTACTGTCTATTCTTCACTAAGATAAAGGGAACTCACCTCAGGTGGGGCAGGTTGGAGTCCAGAGGGAGAAGAGCAGGGTTAGTGCATGGCTCCAGCCCCCTGAGATGGGTGAAATCAATTCATCTAGAATTCTAGATGCAATTCAGTCAAAACATACCAGTTTACATGTCTACTTCATTCATTCATTTAAGAAACATGTATTGAGCCATGTACTGTGATAGGTGCTTAAGATTACATCAGTGAACAAAGCAAAGGTCCCTTCCCTGAGAGAGTTTTTATGTTAGCAGAGAAAGATAGACAATAAAGAATTGGCTAAACAAAGGAAGAAATTATCTCATATGTTAGGAGTGAGTATGTGCTATGAATAATAGAAGTGGAGCAGTGCGATGGGACTAAGAGTGCAGGGGGAGGGACAACTTATATTTTAACGAGGTGGTCGGGGTTGGCCTGATTTGAAAGATGACATTTAAACATATCCGTGGAGGAGGCGAGAGAAGTCAAGGGAAGAGCTTCGAGGAAGAGCCCTGGAAGGCAGAAGACAACTTCAGAAAGAATCTGAGGCAGAAGGATGCCATTGAAAGCATTTTGGCTTTACCCTGAAGGACATGAAGCGGAGCTATTTACAAGGTTCTAGCAAAGGAAGAATTTGATCTAACTCTCACTTTAAAGCTAATTCTCTTGAGAATTAAAGGTAAAGGCAAGGGTGGAGGCAGAAAAAACATTTGAGAAATTATTACATGAATCCAAGCACGGCATGGTAACTAGTGCTAGAGTGCTAGCTTTGGAGGTAACAGGGAACATTTAGGGAACATTCAATTGAAACTTACCAGTAGAATCCCCCAAAAGATTCCTGAAAGATTGGATGTAGTGGTGATGTAGAAAGAGAACTCAAGAATGATTCCAAACTTTTTAACCTGAGCTAAAAGATGGAGTTGAACCAAAAGATTAGCTAAGAATGGAGTTGAACTAAGGGTGGAATTGAGCACAAAAATGGAGTTGCCACCAACAATGCTGAGATTCCATATGAATGATGATAGTGGCCACCAACATGACCTCAGCATACTTGCTCAACTTCAGACTTGGCCATGGTCTAAAAAGGAAATAATTTTGAATTACAGCAGATTCAATGAAGAATTAAGTATTTGGAGGAGAAAAGTAATCTCGATGTCTATTCTTATTTGTAGCAGTCTCATTTTGCTGTGCTGTCATTTGTCACCTGGCTGCCTGGGGTTCAGTAGTGAGTTTCACAGCATTCTTTCAGGGTAATTCTCAGGCATGAGATTATTAGTTAGAGGAAAACTGAACTTGTAGTGAGTTTCAACTGAATACTTAGCACTAAAACTCTAGGAACTCTCTGCATGTTGTAGCTAATAGAAAAACAAAGGTATGAAAAATGGTAATAGCAGTTCTTGAATTTATAGTGCCATAATATGATTTTAAGAGGTAAAGGTCTGTTTATTTCTGCCTGGATAAAAAATCTGTACTTTGGAGTGGGTGTAATTATAGATGTGTTTTAGGTAGTGACAAAACAATTTAATTCCATGAACTATTAAAATGATTCCTAAGTTGTTATTCCCTAAGCCACCAAGAAAATGATAATGCATTTTACCAGCAGTGCAAAGTTTGGTACATTATGGCCCTTAACTTTTGCTCCTGTTTAAGATGTATGTACAATTATTTTTCTCCCTTTGGTCATAAAAGTTTTTTCAACAACTCACAGAGTTTTTCCATGCATTTTCTGCACAGCTTGCCCAATGCCTAGTCAGTCTTTTAATATCTTTAGACACCAAATAAGCTCTTTCTTGAGGTGATATATACAAAATAAATAGTCTCTGAAGATGATATATACAAAAATGCCTTGCAAGACAATAAAGGGATATTCCTATGCAAAATATCAGTAATTGTTCAGTAAGTGATGATTTATTAATTCATTCAAAACACACATATTGATTACTTAATATAAAATGGATATTTTGCCTGATTCCAAGAACACCTCTAATCAGCTAATAGAATATAGGTATACAACATAAAATTTTAATAAATACAGTTGACGAATCCAATAATATAAGAACAGCACAATGGTAACACAGAATGAGGCATGACCAAGCATCTTTGCAAGGCTGGAAAAGTGGTAACTGAACTCGTTCTTCAACGAAAAATAAAGGCTTTCCATACATGGAGTAAGCACATACGAAGATAGGATAGCATGAGATGCATGGCTTATTTGAATAATTGAAAAAAAGTATATAATTAAAGGAACATAAGAGAAGTTCCTAAAAATATAAAGAGTCTTATGGATTGAATTGTGTCTCTTTAAAATTCATATGTTGAAGTCTTAACTCCAGTATCTCAGAATGTGACCTTATTTTGAACGGGGTCAGTGCAGACGTGATTAGTTAGGATGAAGTCATTAGATTGAGCCCTAATACCATAAGGCTGATGTCTTTATAAAAAGAGGAACTTTGAACATAAAGGTAGACACAGACACAGGGAGAAAGCCATGTTTCTTCATCTGTTTGCACTGCTATTACAGAATACTGTAGACTGGATACTTGTAAACAGCAGAAATTTATTTCTCAGTTCTGGAGGCTGGGAAGTTTATGAAAAAAGAGCCAGTAGACTCTGTATCCAGAGAGGGCCACCTTCTTGCTGTGTCCTCACATGGTAGAAGGATGGGAGACACTCTCTGGAGTCTTTTTCATAAGGGCACTAATGCCATTCATAAGGGCTCTACCCTCATGACTCAGTGGCCTCCCAAAGGCTTTACTTCCTAATACGATCACTTTGGATATTTAGTTTCAACATATGAATTTTGGGCGGGGGCCGGAGGGAGGACACAAACATTCGATCTATGACGCTATGTAAAGATTGGAATTGTACCACAAGCCAGGGAATTTCCAGAAGCTAGTAGAAGTGGCTGGGACAGATCTTTTCCTAGCATAATCAGAGGGACTGTGGTCTTACTGACACTTAGACTTCAGGCTTTTGATCTCCAGGACTGTGAGACAAATTTCTGTTGTTCCAAGCCACTCACTTTGTGATACTTTGTTACAGCAGCCCTAGCAAATTAATCCAAAGAGATGTAAGCATGTTGATTTTATCATTTGGCTGGGACCCTATAAAAGTCTTCTCTGAGAGTGAGAAGGAAAATATTTTTTTCTCTTTTGAAGGAGAAAGATCTGAAAGCATAAAGCTTTCCCCAAAGAACTAAGTAAATTTCGATTTGATGCTTTTGCATCAAACCATAATGTACTTTCTTCCTTAATTCTCCCAAACTGGCTTAAATATTTATTCATGTATAGGAGTGCCATCGATCAATTCCTCCTACCATATTTGCAAAAGCCTATACTCTCCTTCTGAGAGAGTGAAACAAAAAGAAATGGAAAAGGCAGATGTATTTTGCATACTTTTCCTAAGGGCATTGGAGGAGAAGAGGGCCTCTCTGATATATCAGTTTAATAGCAATAGCATTAAACCAAACACAGGAGTAGATGTCAGTCATAATCACTTTATGAAGAGCAAACTCACCAAAAGATCACTCTTGGCCATTCTGTCACTGGTCACATGAAAAGGTACAAAGGCCAAGATGAAGCAAAAGAAATGAGCTGTTTTCACTCACATAAGGCAGAACACCGTTACACAAAGCCATCCACATCTGTCAGTAAAATGCATTTTAACTATCCATTTTTCCCCCAAAAGATTTATGATTGGTAAAATCATTATTGCTGTTTTAGTCTCAACCTATGAGTCAGTATAATTTAATATATTTTTAGTCACTTATCTTCACAAAATCAGTGATTTGTCACTCTCTGCTGTATTGTTTATATCGACTTGCAAACACATAGTCATTTTTCCTTCTTAAAGTTCTCCTCTCTAGACACTGATAAATATATTAACGAGTGGAGTACTGAAAGTCTGATTAGAATTAGTCTGAGAGAATCGTAGTGGGAGAGAAATTCAAGGCAGGAGAGACCTTGCTTCTGGGCTTTTGCTATTAAAAAATAGATGACATGTGGGAGAGTCTGCCTTGAATATCTGCCCTACCATCACCCCATTGCTTCAATGAAAATGCTTTCAAATTTATTTCCATGTTGCTAAATACGACGATTATTCTTGTTTTTCATCTTACTTTGATGTGCCAGCATCACTTGACAGTACTGATTTCTCCACTCTCCTGAAACACTCTCAGGCCCTGGTTTCTAAGATATCACATTCTTCTAGTTTTCATACTATTTATGATGCTGGTTACTGCTCATCTTCCTAACATTTAAATTTTGGCCCCTATAAATCAGCAAGGAGAACACGGCATACACACAATGCCAAATTGTATAGAGTAATAAAGGATTTATTTGAAAAGTATGGCAAGATTATCAAGGGACAGGGAAGCGCCACCCCAGAGTTAGCAAGATCGGGGACAAGGAGAGAGAGCGGTTACAGGAACTCATCAAGGAATCACCTGGGGCAGAGGGTGGCCGGAAGACCCTGGTATAGGACAGATGTATGTCATGTAGTTACCATAGACTTGATTCATGCTTCCCATTGTCATTCTACCCATTATTTCAATTCCATGATTTTGTGGAGAGAAGGAATACACTTTCTGATTTGAAAACAAAACAAAAAATTCTTGTTTTTCAGTATTATGAAATCTTACTTACCATCAATGTTTTTTGTTTTTTTATCTACAAGTTCTTAGATTTACCCCTAGGCATTTGGACAATAACATTATCTTTGAGATATAATAATAAGTAACTACTCTCTTTGACGCATTATTGTAAACATTGTTTAAAATATTAATTGATCACAGATTTGCCTGGGATTCTGTCCTCAAATAAGGGAACATAATTAGAAGGTAACTTTAGGATGCATTAGAGCATGTAAAGGATCAGGAAAACAAAAGGCTGGATAGATATTTCCCTCTATTATCTTAGGTTTTTCTTTAAAGAGACTCAACATCTAGACTTCATATTTTTAATAAGAATCTTGTAAATTGCCTTAAACCAGGGTGGATTCTGAGAAACAAAAATCTAAATTATCTTTGTTATCAGTGTTTTTAATGTTATTGGTTGTCAGAAATCATGTCATATATCTATAAGTCACATAGCTACATACATATCCATATCTATAGTATATATATTGTATATGTGTGTGGCTTTACTCAGGTTCCATGACAAATTAAGTTTGCTCTATATTTTAACTTTTTGAAAATCAAAGAAGTTAGAGATTGTTAACATTAATTTAGATGGCTAACCAATATTGGCATAGCAAACCTGTGAAAAAATATAAAACAGCAAGAATTTGGTGCTGTAGAAAAATAAATGTGAGTTAACTTTACTGCAGCACCAAATTCGAATTCTATCTAAAATCATTTGGCTCTTTACAGAAAACAAAGCTCTCTTTACATGTATAATCTTATTTTTTCTGATTTAAAAATTCTTTCTATAAAATTATTAATTGTATTTTATTGTTCAAAAAATCTTACTCTTCTTTGTGCAAAGTCAGCTAGTAAGGGGAGAATCCAAATTTCTTTAATTCTAATCCTGCACTGTTATGGAGACTCTACCTGATAATGGTATATTTTTTCTTTATTTAAAGTTTCTCTTGGTTAGAGGATTTAAAAATCCTCCAATTAATAATTTTCTACAGCCATATGTACTCTGTGGAATGATTTGTAGTATATTCTCTTAATTAAAAATATTCTTCACCTGCCAAATTAAGAGAAGATAACATCTATTTTTAAAAGGAGGCAGCATCAAAAGTATGCTTTTAGGAGAGTGTATTGTGAAACAGAATCTATTCGAAGAGAATTACATCAAATTAATTGCCAAGGAAAAGTAACATGATGCAGATATTATGTGGAGGGCAAATGGAATTTACTGGAAAAATTGAAGATTCACCTTTAATCCACTATCTAGAGCTAAATATGTCAATATTTCGGAATGTGTATTCTTTTTTTCTCTGTGTACAATTTGTATTTGTGAAATTGTACTTTCCACAAAAACAATATTAAACTTTATTACCGTTTTATATCTCGCATATTTCGTATAGAATTATATTTTATAGATCGTTACATATCTTCATGTATATAGTTTCCTAGTGCTAATTTAACAAGTGACCAAAAACTTGTGGCTTAAACCAACAGAAATTAATTTTCTCACAATTCTGGAAGCCAGAAGTCTGAAATCGAAGTATAGGCGGGGCTGCACTCCTTCCGAAGGCTGCAAGGGAGAATCCTTTCCTGCCTCTTTCCAGCCACTGGTGGCTGCAAGCATTCCTTGGCTTGTGGCTGCATCTCTCCAATCTCTGCCTTGTCTTCAAGTGGCCTTCTCTCCTGTGTTTCTGTGTCCAGAGTCTCCCTCTGTCTTTCTCTTATAAGGATGCCTGTCATTGGGTTCAGAGGCGTCCCTAAATCCGGGATGAGCTCATCTCAAGATCCTTAATGACATCTGCAAAGACACTTTTCTCAAATAGGTTCTGGGTGGACATATCTTTTGGGGACCACCAGTCAACCCATTATATCATGTCAATACATATTCTATGATATATAGAGATATTGAGCTAAAGCTAGAGCTAGATAGAGCTAGGTGATAGATAGATGATAGATAGATAGATGATTGATAGATAGATGTTATAGATGATGGATAGATAAGAGAGAGGTAGAGAGAGAGAGAGAGATAGGTAGATGATAAACAGATAGAAAGAAAGAAAAAGAGATATGTGAAAGCAAACCAGGAATAGGAGGAGCGGGGAAAGGTGAAGGAAGCGTTGCAGAGGGGAGAGCTTCCTTAGCATTCGAGTACCTTTGACACCCAAAAAGCTAAGGAACCCCAGGTTTTCTTATATCCTTCTATAGGCAGAGATTTGAAAACAGTACGAGAACACTAAGACTTCAACCCTAAGCTACTCCGGGCCAGGATCGACTGTTTAGTACACTCAGTGTCCAGCACGATCCTGGCACATTGTTAAGTGCCCAACAGATACTTGCTGTGTGAGGAAGGGTGTTCCACTGAGTATGTGTGAGAAATCCAAACCAGTTTTGAAGAGCAAAGGAGATGGGACAGCGCTAGGACTGAAACCAGCTGAAAGGGGCAATGCAGCTGTTTTCTGAACAGACGGGTTTGTGTTCTGTGGTTCTGAGAAGGCGAAAGAACTCAAAATGGATTCAGTTGTCTCTCAAGAATATTCAGAGACTGAAGGAAGAATTTGATTATGAGTCATTTAAAATGGAAAAATAATGCTAAAAGATCACTGACAACTTATCCTTCTGAAATAGGACAGAAATCTGCTGGCATGCCTTACGTCATGGCTCAGGACTAGTCAAATCCTTAGCTTCTCGATTTCTCT
>NW_024344240.1:5573484-5771590 GCF_902729225.1 Pteropus medius | reverse complement strand
AAAACACCTCAAATAAAAAAGGATTGAAATCTTATAAAATTGAGTCCCCACATGCCTCCTCATTCTATTTACCTCATAAGGGCCTTCCCCTCCTTCAAACTCAGGTAACTGAGTTGGATTCTTTAAAAAATGTTTTCTAATCATTCATGTCACTGTCCCGTTGTGGTCACCACGACAAAGTACCTCTCAGATCTCTAACTATAGGAAGCATAATTGATTTATCAATGCATGCTCCCTGAAGCCACACTTCCCACAGACCAAACATGGCAGGGAGACTGGGGACTCCTTTGACAGATGACTCTGGCTAGGCTACTCCCTGAGCAGTTATCAAACCAAGCTTTCTTCCCTCTCCTCTTCATGAGGAGTTAGACTTACATTGCTATCTGATGACTCTTCTAGCTTTTGCTCCTTCTCCTTTCTTTCAAAGAGTCATTTGATATCTGTCTCTTGGAGAACCTGTACTAACCACCTGTTATATACTACCACGGCATCAGGTACCTCTATCATTCTTATAATACTCATCTCAGTTTGCAATTGCATGTTTGTGAAATTATTTGGTTAACGTCTGCCTTTCCTACTAGGCCAGCAGACCCAGAAGACCAAAGGCCGTGTCTGTTTTGCCCTCCGTTATATTCTGTGTATCAAATACAGTGCCTGGCACGTACCAGCTGCTCAGCAAATATTTGATGAATTAGTAAAGAAAAAAAGAATGCAGGAATGAAGAAAATTAGGTTAATTATGATAGTTTATATAAGGGTACTAGAGGATGGTATAAAGAGTTTTGACCATTACCTTGAGACAGAGAGGAAAGGTTTTCTTTTTTCCAAATGATATGATAAGCATAACAAAAACAGGTTTTGTAGCATTCAAAAAATTTTTTTTTCAAAAACAAGCCTTTGTTCCTAGTTCTTCTCTGTATCTTGTGCTATTTTTCATTCTCTTCATTTCACTCTCTCTACTATTTAAATAGATCTTGATTTGAATCCCAGTTTGCCTATTTCCCAGCCATGTGACTTTTGCAAGTCCTTAACCTGTTTAGAGAACTGATTTTTCATTTTGTAAAATTTAAGTTAGCCACAACATAATTTTCAATAATAATAATAATATCTAACTCACTAGTTATGACATTATGAATGTAAAGTGTTTAGCACATAGCGTAGCATATCATTTTACTCAAGAAATGTTAGCTCCTATTCGTACTTTTATTATTATTATCAACATTGGATTGATAGAATTTCTCCTACACATAGCCAAACTGGAATTCAGTTTCTAAAACTTGAAGCTTGTAATGAATTCATCTTTCATCACATTCACAGGTAAGAAAATTTTAGTCTGGAATTTGTGAGTTAAGGGTAAGAACATATATTTACAAAGTAGTGAGAATATATATTTACAAAGCATGTGTTAGAATGCAGAGATGAAGCTCTTTCTGGTCATTATATCTTCTATAAACGATATACTATGATTTTAGGGCCAAAATATAATGTAGACGAATCTTGCTTCCACTTTTTTCTAAACCAAATCTGTTTTCCTCTAATTAGTTTGTTCTGAAATAACATCCTTAGGATGCCCCTCCTATTAAGCACAAATATCACTGAGAGGGAAATACTTTGAGTTCTTACTAGCCTGCAAAGGGACCATTTCTATTTGAGTCCTATAGAGATGGTTAGAAACATCTCTGGACTGTGCCCATGTTCACCTCCCCCAGGAGACTGGATGCGTCTTAGGGCACCTTGCTAGTTCTATGATTTGAAAAACTGTATCCAGCAGCACTCCTAGGAGAGAAATAATGTTTACTTGGTATAAGAAAAATTATTCTTAAATAAACCAAAAATTTAAATCAAATAACCCCCAAATTAGAAGCACAGACGCTGAGAAGTAGCAAATTTCTTAGAGGTGATCTAGTTCAACCCTCTAACAATTCAGCATCTTTTCTATGGCGTCTTTGGTCACCCAACATCTGAACTGCTATCTCTGTGCTATAGTGGAAGGGCTTTGAGCAGAAACACCCGGGACTCAAGTCCTGGCTCTGTCACCAATAGTGATGCAATCTTAAGCATGAAAGGCAGCTTGTTCGAGGATCCATTTTCTCACTAGTAAAAGGAAGAGTGTATGACAGGCACTTCTTAAGTGTTTTTCGAATTTGGCCTTTTTATGACTTCATAATTTCAAATGTCAGTGAACTCATGACCATCTTCACTGGACAGCTCAGATTGTTGTCAACAACATTTGTTACATAGAATCAAAAAATGTTTCTTCACTATCCCTGTGCCTTGATTTGTTTTTTGGAGTTACTCGAAACAAAATGAAACATTCTTCAAATATTTGGATACTGTTGATGTATTCCCTTGTTCCTCTCCTCCTTAGGCTAAACAAACCCAGAGAGCACAGTCATATTCTGTGTGACATGATTCACAGTTCCCTGCCATCTGCCTTTGAGCACATCTTTGTTTGACTATACTCTTCTCATACTTCTGAGAACTGAATAGATGGAACAAAATAAAAAATGAACAATCTATATTACAGTGTATTTTTTTTCAGCAGAGCTCTAAGCGCATCTGCTTCTTAGTCAATCCTCAGTTGGTTGAAACAGTGACTACTCAAGTGCTCAACATCAGGTTAACAGTAAGTTGTTACTAATTTGCTCAGTTAGTGCCTTAACTTTAAAGGCCAACTTTTTCTGTTTCCCAGGACAACTCACATCCTGAATCATAGCCATGCTCTTCATTTGAGAATAGTGCTATTTCTCAAGTAGCTGCTTTCAAACAGATGTCTGATCATCTTCAGAAATTTTAACACACTCATAAAGGCCCCTGTAAATAGATTTCTTATACATGTTTGATGTAGTCTAACCAATGAGTTATCACAGCTATCTGAATGCCATAGACCAAGAAATGTCACTGAAGCAGTCATTTATATCATAGAATTGGCTGATCTGAAGGCATGTGTGTTTGTGGGGGTTTTGGGTGCAAGTGAGAAAAAATCAGCGATACCATATAAAGAGGAAATTAATGACTATAATGGAGACTAGAGGCTTAAAGAAAACTTCACACACTTCACATTTCCGTAGGTGGTACAATCTTAGATATCCTTCCTGTCCCTGACAATGTTTATCCAGAACAATAAGTTGACTGGATGGAATTGATGCATAAAATCAATTGTACTGATATGCCAACGTAAATGCTCAATCAATATTTGCTGAATTGAATTGTAATAACCAGACCAACCACCTACGGCTATTTATGAATCATCTTTAGAGTGAGTTCATGTAAACCATAGAGACATGGAAGGAGTACTGATTGAAAACATAGACCTTGAGTGTGAGGGTCTTGGCTTCACAAATAAATCTGACTATTGTACATACATATTACTCAACTTCTCTAAACTCTACATTTATTTTTCCTATAAAATGAGGCTGATAAGCTTCCCTTAATTAAGTTGTTGTGAGGATTAAATGAGTAAAATAATTTAGCTAAACATTTAGCCAAATGTTTAATGATAGAAAATGTTCAATGAATGATAGTGAATATTATGTGTAATAATAAATTTGCAAATAGCCCATCTGTCTGGCCATTTGTATTTTGCCTAGAGTTCTAAAGAAATTCTTATTGTATTCATTATCAGACTGATAGAATTTCACTGGAAAATTCCTGTTCTTATATTAAAAGATAATAAAAATAATAACAATACTGGTAGTAAATAGTTATATAATGCACAGTTAGAAACTATTCTAAGAATGTTGCATTTGTTAATCTGGTTAACAGAGGAGAGGAAATTCATTAATTAAACCACTTGGCTGCTTCAATAAATGCCTAATCCAGCAAGAAGCAAATAAGTAATATTTGATTTTGAGATTTAGTTTATCTGCTTATGTAGTACATCTTAATATTGTCTATTTAGGATGCAGTAATTATGTATTTAAAATTTATTTAGTGATCTCTTTGGTAATTTATTTAGTAACTATTTAATAATTTAGCTTAGGTAGTGCATCTTAATTTGGTCTATTTAATAATAATCTGAGTCTGCTGATATTGGAAAGCTGATTGTTCATCATGTGATCTTCCTTCCATGTGTAGGAAAAATACTTATTGTTGTAAAATAGAGCTGAATTTAATAAGTACAGAACATTTCTTGAGAAAAATAAAGTGTCTGCTTAAGTGATACCAAAAAGAGGGAAAGTAACAGAGTTATTTAGGGATTCCCAGAGTGGTAGAGGACAAGTCTGAGAGTGTACGGCATGAACTGATCCATTATTGTGTTTCCAGGGGCATGTTAGACTTTTAAATGCAGATGTCATACTCAGCCTCACTGACCAATTTGTTCTAAAATGGCAAAAACATCACTAGCGGGCAGGGCAATCATTTCATTTCCAGTATAGGAAACTAAAATGTGTACTTGGAGATTACTCTCTGTTTTTGTATAATTCACTCTGTGTATCTTCCCTACTTTTCAGTTACCATCTTATTCTACATTACAAAGTATTAAATGACTGAAGTCAGTGCATTATTCCTTCATTAAAAATATATTAGAACTTTTAAGTACTTAAAAATATTTCCTCTTTAAATTAATTCAAGAGCTGTCCTGTCCTGACTAAATAGTCTATTACCAAATCCTTGTGCCTAATCCTTTGCCTCCAGGCTGGCAAATGAATTAGACAAAACAGATAGATGTGTCTAATACTTATATCAAATCGTCCATATTTATGGATTCTAGGCTTGAAAAATGGAAGAATTCCTGAGGTAACTTGTTCTAGTTCTTAATCACATTTTAGTCAAGATGCTTTCCTGTATGTCTTGGCAAACTGGTTTCAAGATAATTTTTTCTTATTCAGAATTTCATTAAGGTTAATATCTCTAGCTGAATATGGATGACATTTCCTGACCACTGTCCTGTATGTCTTCTCTATGGCAGCCCAACCTCTGAGATTAAGGTAGGAGGGCAGTATGATGGAAATTTAGTACACACTGTGTCAGAGCTGCCTCTCATCTCTGCCCTATCATAGAGACTAAAGCTTGAGGATTTGCTTCCCACACACCAGATAAAGAACAAAGTCATCAAACAAGTGAGTTTAAAATCAAATGTGGAATGATGTAATTATGACATGGTGATTAGATTATTGCTAGCAACTCTGCTGCTTCCTGCAGGACAAGCTTATTAGTTTTCATTATTAATAACGCCTTAAATTTTTCTACTGTTTCCAATGAGATCAAAATGCTTTATATGTTTCAAAATACTAAAACCTTATAACATTTAAGTACAATAGAATTCCAAGTTCTTATAAGACCCTTGGACATCAGTTACTGATCTATGCAGTATTTTTAGAACAGATGTTTGTTGAAGGCCTTTTATGTCCTAGGCTTGTGCTTAAATAGAGGGAAAGATGATGACTAAGTCAGTCCCTGTTTTCGAGGAGCTTCTCATGTTTTGTAAGAGGAAAGAAACATTGAAGTCATTATAGGACAAAGATACACTTGCAATGGTATAGTCATAGTGAATTTTGAAAGTTCTGAGGGAAAGACCAAGCCCAGTCCTGGAAATGCTTCAGAGCCAGCTGGGCCAAGAAGGAGAAAGCTCTCCTGACACAGCCAACTCCCAGAGCAATGGCACAGTGGCATAAAAACGCATGATCCCTGGGAGGGACTCCGAGAAGGTCGATGTTGCCCTTTGCACATTGTACTGTGATGGCTGTAAAAATAAAAAAAATTGAGAAACAGTAAATGTAAAAGAGTTTGGAGTTAATGGTTTATTTAGGATGGAGAAATGAGAAAAGAGGAATTAGGGCTGACTCCTGGGTTTCCACAACTTGCCTGGTGGTGGTGTTGACTAAACTGGTGAATCCAGAAGGAACAGAGTTTGTAGGGAAATGTTTTCAGTGTGCTTGATAAGGGTGGTATACACATGAGGCAACTGGATATATGATTCCATGTTCAGAGGAAAAAAATCCGTATAAAATTAGTAGTTGTCCATTGAGAGGTGTCAGCCGAAACTGTGACACTGGTGAGTCGGTGAGTATTTGGGTGGATGGGATCCCAAGGGATCATCATCATTTAGGGACTAGGTGGATGTTTATGTGTTTGCTTCAAAGGCAGCCAAATTTTGACTTCCCTCAGTATAAGGACCTGTGATAGACAGAACACAGCCCCTCAAAGATGTCTACATCCTAATTCTCAGGACCTTTGAATGGTAGGTTACATGGAAAAGAGGAATTAAGGCTATAGATGGAATTGCTAATCAGCTGACTTTAAAATTGAGAGATTATCCTGGATTGTCTGAATGAGTCCAATGTAATCACAAGAGTTCTTAAAAGTAGAAGAGGGAGGCAGAAGAGCCAGTGTCAGTGGAGTGATATGAGGCAGAATTGACCAGGGGTTGCTAGCTTTGAAGGTGGAAGAAGGGAGCCAGGAGACAAGAAATGTGGGCAGCACCTAGAAGCTAGAAAAGACAAAGGATTGCGGTCCTGCTGACACCTTGATTTTCTCCCAATGAGACCCATTTCAAACTTCTGCCCTCAAGATCTGTAAGATAATAAATTTCTGTTGTTTGGAGCCACTAAGTTTGTGGTAATTTGTTACAACAGCGATAGAAAACTAACACTGAATTGTATCTTGATTCCTCTTTGTATATTCAGCATTTGATATGTTAGTGAAGTAGAAGCTCACAAATTATCAATTAATGAGTATGGAGAAGAAAAGCCTCAGATGTGTATAATTTGTCCTGTAACTTGAGACTGGGCCAGTCATCAAACACAGAATCACTTATTTTCTCAATTTCTTGTTTAGATATTTTTGGACAAAATGTTTGAAGTCTTGAAAAATCAAAGGAGAGCCTACACCAAAGTCCTAGAGAATACAAGCACATTTTAGTTTACAAATTGTCAGTTATATGGAATCTTGTAGTTTTTATTTCCAATACTAGTGTTGGCATATTGCTTGTTTCATGTTATTTGTATTTTATGACAGTCCTGCTTCTCAGTTAGATTTTAGGCCTTAATGGACAAGAATCCTGTCTTATACCAGCTTATGTCCCTGATGCCTACAAAATTACCACTTAAATCTTCTTAAAGAGAATCTGCCATGGTTTAGAGTTTCCTTTGCTTTTGGGAGAGGGGCGATGAGCTGGTCGCATCTCACTGTCAGAGCTGATTGTTAAATATTCAAGAATTTTGCAAACCAGTTGGTATTAGGTTGGTAGCTTGATATTGGCTACCAACAAAAAATGGCAAACACTATAAGTTGGCCTGTCATCCCAGGAGCTAGTTGCTAACCATTTAGGTATACACCACTAATTATGTAAACACAGTTGGAACAAATATCTGCTTATAAGATTGAAGTAAATTAAAATCTCTTATTTCAGTGAGAATTTATTTAAAATATTTCCACTTACTGTTCTATTTCAAAATAAATGCATCCTTAATGAAATAATTATTTTAAAACAACTCAGATATGCTCCTTTTGGACAATTTCATTAGGAGTAGTAACAGGGCTGATGTGTAAATTAAACCACAATAATGGTTTGGTTATAGCAAGGGTTATTACTGATTGATTTCTAGATGTAAATCTCCATGTAGTTCCAAGGAGAGTCATTAAAACAACAACAACAACAACAACAACAACAACAACAACAACAACAAAAACATCTATTTGCCCTTGTTTATTATGCTCTCATCTAATTCTTATTTTAACCCTTTGTCAGAGAGAACTGCCAAATTCCTCATTTCACTTGTTTTGTTAATGAATATAAAGCAAAGGCCTAAAATCTATCTCAAGAAGTATTTAGGGACTTTAGTGGTAAGTCTTACCATTAATATACCATGTCACTCTGATTAAATTCATTGTTCTGTAATATAATGTTGTCTTCCCCCAAAATAAGAATTAAATAATTTCTTAAATAGTTTTTAATTTATACTATGTTCCTTATAATATAAAATAAAAAATAAAAATTAAACTGCGTATACCTTCAAGATATATATTAAGGTAAATAAAACAAAATAAAAACAATAACACAAGTTTAAATATGACAGTAGGAATAATAATGCATTCTGGAAAGAATGCAGACTTTGAAGCTAGACAGAACTAAGTTTAAATCCTGACACCATCACTTTGGATTGCTTTAGCTTTGGCAAGTTATCTGATTCCTTCAAAGTTGGTGGTAAGGAAAGACACCACATATAAAGCACTTGGTACATAGTAGGCAGTAAATAAATGGAAACTTTTATTATTATTATAATTCTGGACAAGATATATTTAAGAATGGAAATAGAAACAGATTTAGAATTCTTATTAAAGTGGCATGGTAGAAAGTATGTAGGACTGGAAGGCAGTACAACAAATTCTAGATCTGTTTCATGTCTAAATAGCTGAATAACCTTGGATGAATTAATGTTTTTAAGTCTCTTCTTAATAGTAGAATGATTATAATGGGAATGGAAGGTGATATGCTACTAAGTTCTCATGCATTGCTAAATATCATATTTAGACTTATATGTAGATTAATATAGAAATTCAATAAAGAATAATAACTCAAACATCAGAGGACAAATGGTTGATGATGAAAATTATGTTTACATACTATTCAACATACTGCTGCAATTAACGTGTTCTCACTCTTCTCTCAGCATCTGTGAGACCCAGAGATTTTTTTCTTTTCATTTTTCCTGGCCACTTAACTTGGTTAGGTTTTGTTTGCTGCCTGAAAGCTATAGTCTTAGAATTGTCTTTGAAAGTATTCCCATTCATTTTTCTAAACTTTTCTCTTGTCAAGATGGAGCAATAAGACAGCTAGAGTTTACAGGATTGAGTACGGAAGAGGGAGAAGCTATATATAGAGAGAACTCTCCATATTAGCAGAGAGTTCTCTGCTTTTAACAGAACACTGATCAACACTCAGGCATAAAGAAACAGGCTGAGGAAAGAACCAACTGAAAGGATTACAGGGAATAGTAAGTATCCAGTGTCTCAAGGGTATACGAACAGTGTTTATTTCCACTAATCATGTGGAAAGCCTCATAATTTACAGCATATTGGATAGAACATTTATAACGTCCACATTCTGAAGCTGTACACTAAATATTATTCTAGTACTGTGTAACAAGCTTATAGATAATAGGACAATAACTGTTGTACTCTAGCTAACACCACACACCCCCCAAAACAAAACTATGGCACTACTCTCATACCAACCCTTCTCCTCCAGCAAAAATTGACTGGAGAGCTTAGACTTCCACCCTGCCAGGCTGTAATAAAATGCCTCACCCACTACCACCACCAGAATGATGTCTGAGGAATAGAAGATATAAAGATGAACCAAGTGGAAATTCTATTTCCAAAAATTTCAACTCAAATAAATATCTCAGTGGTTGAGTTTAAGAGCTAAACAGAGAGGGAAGAGGAAATATCCAACTAGCTGAAGATAGTATAATAAAGATTACCATATCTGAAAAACAGAAAGAAAACAGACTTAAAAAAAATTAAACTGAGACTTCAAGACATGTGGAATCATAATAAAAGTTATTATTCCTGTCATTAGAGTCCTAGATTGAGAAGAGAAAGAATGTGAAACTAAAAGTGTGTTTGAAAAAAATTGGCAGAAATCTCCACAAATCTGGCAAAGATATAAATTTACAGATTGAAGAAAATTAGTGGAACCCCCAAAATATAAATTCCCCCCAAAAATCCATGGCAAGAAATAGCATATGAAACTTATGAAAACTAAAGACAAAACAAAACAAAAAAGCTACAAAGACAAGATATATTATATATAAGAGAAATCAATTTGAATAATAGATTTCTCATTAAAAACCATGGAGCCCAGAAGGAAATAGCATACTATTTTTAAAGTGTTAAAAAAAAAAAAAAAAAGAAAGAAAAGGAAAGAAATGTCAACCCAGGATTCTATATCCAGCAAAAATATTCTTTCAACATTAAGGGAAATTTAAGACATTCTGAGATAGAGGAAGTTTTTGCTAGTAGACCCACATTACAAGAAGAGTTGAAAAATCTTCTCTAAAGAACAAAATGAAAGAACTTTGAATTATCAGAAAGAAAGAAATAATTTGTAAAGAGCAAAAATAAGAATAAATGCAATAAACTTTTCTCCTCCTCCTGAGTTTTATAGATTATTTTTGATGGTTATAGCAAAAATTATAATACTATCTAATGGGTTCTCAATATATGTAGGAAAATATTTAAGATGAGTGTGTTAAAAGTGGGGAAGGGGACATAACTTTTTGCTTCTTTCAAATGGGTAAAATGTCAACACTTACAAGTTTGGATAAGTTATATAATGTAACACCTAGAGAAACTACTAAACAATCTACAAAGAGATATACTCAAAAACACCATAGATAAAATGGTATATTAGAAAAATTGTTCAAGTGACTCACAGAAAGACAGGACACAAAACAGAGAAAGGATTAAATTAAAAAATAAAATGGCAGGCTTAACTCTTAAACTTTCAATAATTACATGAAATGAAAATGGCTAAAAGCACCAATTAAAAGATAGATATTGGCAGTGGAGAACATGACTCAACCAGGTGCTGTCTACAAGAGAGTTACTTCAAATATGTTTATATAATTAGGTTGAAAGTAGAAGGATGGAAAAAAGTGTACCATGCAAGCGTTATTTTAAAAAAGAAAGCAAAATAGCTATATTAATATGGGGTACATTAGACAGCAGAGCAAAGAAAATTACCAGATAGAGAGGGATATCATGTAATGATAAAATGGTCAATTCATTACAAAGACATTGTAATCCTAAATATATATGCATCTAACCAACAGAGCTGCAAAACATGTGAAGCACAAACTGAAAAAAGTAAAATGAGAAATAGACAAAATCACAATTATAGAGACTTCAACAACTCTCTCTCAGCAACTAAAAGAACAATCTGACATAAAATCAGAAAGAATAGAGAACTCAACAACACCATCAACCAATAGAGTCTAAGCAACACTTATGAACACTCCATCCAACAACAGCAGAATACACATTTTTTCAAGAATCCACACAACATAAACTAAGATAGAAATTAAAAGCTGTCAATCAGGATCTATATTCAGCTTTAGAGACTTTTCAGATGTACAAAATCTGAAAAAAAATATCTATCACCAGAAAAATCACACTACAAGAAAGAATTCACCACCAGCAACCTTGCAATACCAAAAATATTAAAGAAAACTTTCAGATAGAAGAAAAATGATACCAGATGAAAATTTGGCTCTTCACAAAAGAATGAATAGTACAGGGAAAGGAAACTACATTGGGTATCAAATTTGTTCTCCCATAATTTCAATCTATTTCAAAGCTAATTGTTTAAGCAAAAGTCATATTGCATTGTGGGGCGTATAACAGACATAAAAATAAAACATGTGACAAAAATAGCACAAAGTCAAAGGGAAGAAATGGAAGTGCACTCTTGTTAAGAGTCTTATATTATGAAATAGTGTAATATTACTTGAAGGAAGATTGATACGATGTGTACCACTGGTTGGCAAGCTACAGCTCACAGAACAATCTGGCTCACAGCCTGTTTTTGCATGGTCTATAAGCTAGGAAAGATTTTACATTTTTAAAAATTAAATAAAAATGAATATGTAACAAAGACTACATGTAGCCCACAATTCTAATGTATAATAGAAATTATAATACAACCACAAAGATATGGTGTGAAGAGTTATAACTAATAAATCAACAGGGGTGATACAATAGAATCAGAAAAAAATACTCAATTAATATTTTTAAAAAAGAAGAATAAAGGAAAAAACAAGAAATGGGACAAAATGGAAACTAACAGCAAGATAGTAGTTCTAAACTTAATCATACCAATAGTCACATTTAAAGTCATGCTTTAAACACCCTAATTAAAGGACAGATATTGTCAGGTAAGAGGAAAATATGAGGCTCAACTGTATGCTGCCTATCAGAAGTGAACCTTAAATATGAAAATACAAATAGTCAAGATTGAGCTCAATAAGGAAGTAGGTCAGGGGAAAAAAATATAAAAAGGTTAAAAGGATAAAATAAGATATACCATGCTAACATTGTTAAATAAAAGCTGGAGCAACTATATTAATATCAGACAAGGTAGATTTCAAAAAAATTACCAGGAAAAAAGGGGAAATTACATACTGATAAAAAGATCATCTCCTTAGCAGGAGATGATGATCCTACATATTTATGCAACTAATGCTAGAGCTTCAAAATAAGTAATAGGAAAAAATTCTCAATTATAGTCTGAGATTTTAGTACTCTTCTCTCAATAATTGATAGTAAACAGAAAATTAGTAATAATATAAAAGACTTCAACAGTACTTTCAACCAGGTGAACCTAATAGATATTATAGAACATTTCATCCAATGACAGCAGAATATACATTTTTTTCCAAGTGTACACAGAACATTTTCCAAGGGAGTTAATAATTTGTGCTATAAAAAAGGGCCAATAAAATTAAAAGGATTCGAGTTATACAAAGTACATACCCTTTCCACAATGAAATTAAGTAAGAAATCAATAACAGGAAGATTTCTGGAAAGTTTCCAAGTACTTAGAAAATAAAGAGTACGCTTAAAAAAAAAAAAGAAGCACACATTTAAATACTACAAGGAAAAAAAAAAAAAAAAAAAAAAAAAAAAAAATCAAACCGGAAATTAAAAAGTATTTTTAAACTGGATGAAAATGAAAACATAAGATATAAAAATCTGTGGGCAGTGTACACTAAGTACAGTACTTAGTGAGAAACTTGACATGCTAAGCCTATATTAGCAAAGAAAAAAGATTTCAGATCAATGGCCTGAGTTTTTCCTTTATAAACTAGACAACGAATAGCAAATGAAATTCAAAATAAGCAGAATTGAGGAAACAATAAAATGTGGAGTGGAGATTAATGAAAGAAAAAACAGAAAAAGAATAGAAAAAATTAATGAAATTAAGAGCTGTTTCTTTGAGATCAATAAAATTGATAAACCATTACCCAGAAAGAACAAGAAAAGGAAGAATAAATTAATTACTAATATTAACAATGAGAAAGTTAATATTACCACATTTTCTACTTATTAAAATAAGTAATTATCATGAAGAATTTTGTGACAATAGTTTTAATAACTTAGATGAAATAGTCATGTTATTAAAAGACACAAATTTATCAAGCTTACTCATATAGAGATACCCAGAATAGCCCTACATTTAGTAATTACATTGAATTTGTAGCAAAAACTTTCCCACAAAGAAACTTGGAGTCCAGATGGCTTTACAGTGAATTCTATTAAATATTTCTTAAGAAAGAAATAATACCAATTTTACATAAACTCTTGCAGACAATTGAAAAGAGTACTTACCAACTCATTTTATGTGGCCAGCAACATATTCATACTAAATCCTGACAAGATATTATAAAAAAAAAATACAACCAATATACCTCATGAACATATATGCAAAAATTATAAAATTTTAGTAAATTTAATTCGAAAACATGTAAAACAAGTGAGTTAACATTTTAAAACATCAATCAATGTAATTCACTTTATTAACAAACATTATGAGTATCTCAAAAGATGCAGCAAAATCATGTGGCAGAACCCAACATCCATGCATGATAAAAATTCTCAGCAAGTGATGTCAGAAACATGGCAGAGTGAGAGATGTCCCCAGATATCTGCCCTTGAAACAACAATAAGCTGAACATCTAAAACTCAACAAAAAACACCCAAAATGCACACCAGCACGTCTGAGTGTGGGATCTGCACATAAGAGCTGCCACAGGTCAGAACCTGGGTGATGAGTGGTGGACTGAGAGAAACAAAGGAGGACAGGGAGGGGCGAAGGTGTAGCGAGTTCCCTGAGAAGCCCTGTCTGGGAGTGCTGTGAACTCCATGTGTCAGGCAGCAGGGCTAAGTCATCAGAGCAGAGCAGGGAAGCAGGGACCACAGAGAAGCGGGTCAGCAGAGAAATAACAATTGATTTTTACCAGCCGCGGTTGCAAATACAAGGCACCTGCAGTCCCCATTCCCCAACCCAGAGGGCACCTTCCCCCATACCCTCAAAGACCAAACACCACGGAGCCATAAGGGAATCTGAGCAAACGCTACTGAAACTGTCACTAACAATGACAGGAACTGAGATTGAGGGCAATGAGCATGATTAAAACATCTATAAGAAAAAAAAGACATTATTAAGACTTTACATAAAGCAGGAATCCAAGAGGCTTAGACACCACCTACTGGAAACCAAAAGAAAAGCGCCTTCTTTGCAACAGGCTAAAAAAGAGATCTTTGTGTAATAAATCTTCTTTCTGGAAAAAAAGCAGAATACACTTCCATTAATGCTCAGACAGAAAAATAGTCCATTAAACACCATGAACAACCAAAGTGGCAAGACATCTCAGAAAGAAAGAGAAAAATCTCCAGAAAATAAGTTTACAGACATAGAAATATGTGACTTAAATGACAGAGAATTCGGGTGGCACTTCTGAAAAAACTTATTGAGATCCGAAACGAATAATATCAATTTAATTTCAATTTATTCATAATTTATTCATATTTGAATAATTCAAATATAATTTCAGAAATTGAAAAACAATTAGATGAGCAGAATGCATTCTTTAGCAAGAGATTAGAACCCTCAAAAAGAACAGAATAGGTCTTCTGGAGATAAAGAATACACTGCGAGAGTTTAAAAATGAAATAGCGAGCTTGGGAAATAGAGTTGACCAAATGGAGGAAAGGATCAGTGATAGATAGTGAAGACAGAAAACTAGAAATAAATCAGAAGGAAGAAGAGAGAAACTGAAGAATGAAAAATAATGAAAGAGAAATTCAAGAACTAGCTGATATCCTCAGGAGAGGAAATATAAGAATAATGGGCATTCTCGAAGGGGAGGAAAAGGAGCAGTGACTAGAAAGCATTTTCAGATAAATAGTTGATGAGAATTTCCCAAATCTAAGGAAATAGCTGGCGCTTGGAATTTACGAAGTCAACAGAACACTCAATTATTTCAACCCAATAAGGCCTTCACCAAGACACATTGTATTAAAATTATCAAAAAATCAATGACAAAGACAGAAATCTCAGGGCAGCCAGGGAAAAGAAGATGGTAACCTATAAAGGAAAACCCATTAGAACATCATTGGACTTCTTAGCACAAACCTTACCAGCTAGAAAAGATTGGAATCAAATATTCAAACTATTAAATGAAAGGAACTACTAGCCAAGAATAATGTCTCCAGCTAAGCTCTGTATTATATATGAAGGAGAAATAAAGACCTTTCCAGACATACAAAAATTCAGAGAATTCTCTACTACGAGGCCTGCATTACAGGAAATACTGAAAGAGATCACTCATCTAAAACAAGATGACAACAACAATAAAACATAATTAGAAGTAAGGGAGCTAACAGGCTGAAAGAAGCAGAAGAGTGCAACCCTTACTAAGAACAGGGAATTATAAACTTAAACAATAAGAAGAGATTTGCTATAGCAAGATAATAATGAACGTTCAGCATACATAGGAACAAACTGACACAACAATGACTGAAAAGATGAGGATTCAAAGATCCAGTTTTGCAAAAGGGAATAGAGATAAGACACGTACAGAAGAAAATGGGCTATTGTATTTATATATAACTATCCTTTACACATTCATGATGGTAACCACACACCAAAGATTCAGAACTGAAGTATATAACATAAAACAAGAAGGACCAGAGTGAAAACCCACAAAATCCAACCAAAATAAAGAAAACAGAAACACAAGGACAAGGAAGCAATGTAAACTCCAAGCTACAAGAGAGCAAAAAGTAAAATGGCTATAAGAAGACCTCATTCTTCACTAATCACCCTAACCATAAATGGACTGAACTCACCAATAAAGAGGCACGGAGTTGCAGAATATATCAAAAAACAAAACCCAACCATATGCTGCCTCCAGGAGACACATCTCAGCTCCAAGCACAAATATGGACTCAAAGTAAAAGGGTGGAAAATGATATTTCAAGCAAATGGCATTCAGAGAAAAGCAAGAGTGGTGATATTAATATCGTATGAAATAGACTTCAAAATAAAAAAAGTAAAGAAAGATACTGAGAGACACTTCGTAATGATAAAAGGAATCATGAACCAAGAAGACGGAACACTTATTAATACCTATGCTCCCAATCAGGGAGCCCTGAAATAAGTAAAGCAATTACTAATAGAACTAAAGAGAGAAACAGATCAAAACACTATCGTAGTCAGGGACCTAAATACCCCACTGTCGGATATGGACAAATCATTCAAACAGAAAATCAATAAGGAAATAACATCCTTAAATGACACCTTAGACCAACTGGACATAATTGACATTTACAGAGCCTTCCATCCCCAAACAGCCGCTTATACATTCTTCTCTAGTGTACATGGAACATTCTCAAGAATCAACCACATACTGAGACACAACGTAGCCTCAACAAATATAAGAGAGTTGATCATAGCAACCATATTCTTTGATCATAATACTCCGAAATTAGAGATCAACTGCAAAAAATAATCAGGAAGAGCCACAAATATATGGAGATTAAGCAACATGCTACTGAAGAATAATTGGGTCAGGAAAGAAATAAAAAGAGAGATCAAGAGATATATAGAAATGAATGATAATGATAGTACAACATATCAAAACTTTTGGGACACGGCAAAAGTGGTCATAAGAGGAAAGTTCGTATCACTACAGGCCTATCTCCAAAAACAAGAACAAGCCCAAATAAACAACCTAACGCTTCATCTTAAAAAACTAGAAAAGGAAGAACAAATGAAGTCTAAAGTCAGCAGAAGGAAAGAAATAATCAAAATTAGAGCAGAAATAAATGAAATTGAAACAACAACAAAAAAAGAAAAAAGAAAAAAATAAATGTAACAAAGAGCTGGTTCTTTGAGAAGATTAATAAAATTGACCAACAGCTGGCTAGACTCACTAAAGGAAAGATAAAACACATAAATAAACAAAATCAGAAATGAAAGAGCAGAAATTATGACTGACACTGCAGAAATACAAAGGATCATACAAGAATACTCTGAATAAGTATATAACACCAAATCTAATAACCTAGAATAAATGGACCAGTACTTAGAAAAATACAATCTTCCTAGACTGAATCAAGAAGAACTTGAAAATCTAAATAGACCAATCAGCAGTATGGACATCGAAACAATCATCAAAAACCCACCAGAAAAGTAAAAGTTCTGGACCAGATCGCTTCACCAGTGAATTCTACCAAACATTCAAAGAAGATTTAATACCTATTCTCCTCAAACTCTTCCAAAAAATCAAAGAGGAGACACTACTTCCCAACACATTTTATGAGGCCAATATCACCCTGATACCAAAACCTGGTAAAGGAAACACAAAAAAAGAAAACTACAGACCAATATCTCTCATGAACACAGATGCAAAAATCCTAGATAAGATAGTAGCGAACTGAGTACAGCAGCATATTAAAAAGATTATGCACCACGATCAAGTGGGCTTCATCTCAAAGGCACAGGGATTGTTCAACATATGCTAATCGATTAATGTGATACACTACATAAACAAATTAAAAAATAAGAATCATATGATTATATCGATAGATGCAGAAAAAGCCTTCAACAAGATACAGCATCCATTTATGATCAAAACACTGAACAAAATTGTCATAGAAGGAAAGTACCTTAATATAAAAAGGCCATATATGATAAGCCCTCAGCCAACATTATACTTAATGGGGAAAAACTAAAAACTTTCCCACTAAGATGAGGAACAAGGCAAGGCTGTACACTATCACCTTTCAGTATAATATTAGAGGTCCTAGCACGTGCAATCAAGTAAGAGAAAGATATAAAAGCATCCAAATAGGAAAGAAGTCGAACTGTCACTATTTGTGGATGACATGATTCTCTATATAGAAAATCCTAAAGACTCCATAAGAACACTACTAGAAACAATAAGCAAATACAATAAAGTTTCCGAATACAAAATAAATGTTTAAAAACCCATAGCATTCCTGTATAATAATGAAGTGTCAGAAAAAGAAATGGAAGAAATAATTCCTTTTGCAATTATAAGAAATGAATAATATACCTGGGAATAAGTCTAAGGAAACATGTGAAGGACATATAATGAAAACTATAAGACCCTATTAAAAGAAATTGAAGAAGATACAAAGAAATGGAAAGATATTCCGTGTTCTTGGATTGGACGAATCAACATATTAAAATGACCTTATTACCTAAAGCATTATAGAGATTTAATGTACTCCTCATCAAAATCCCATCAGCATTTTTTAAAGAAATGGAACAAAAAAATCATCAGATTTGTATGGAGGCACAAAAATCCCAAATCGCCAAAGCCGATTCTGGGTTTTATTCCTATTCATTTCAAACTGTATCTGAGAAAAAAACAAACAAACAAAACAAACAAACAAACAAAACGAGGCTGGAGGCATCACTCTGCCTAACTTCAAATTATACTACAAAGTGACAATAATCAAAATGGCATGGTATTGGCAGAAAAACAGATACACAGAACAGTGAAACAGAATTGAGAGTCCAGAAGTAAACCCATATTTATATGGGCAAATAACTTTTGACAAAAAAACCCAAAAACATACAGTGGAAAAAAGAAATACCTCTTCAATAAATGGTGCTGGAAAAACTGGAAAGCCACCTGCAAAAGAATGAAACTAGACTTGTCTATCACCACACACCAAAATTAACACAAAATGGATTAAGGACCTGAATATAAGATCTGAAACTATAAAATGCATAGAAGAAAACATAGGAACTAAACTCAAGGACCTTGCACTTAAAGAGGATTTTATGAATTTGACCTCAAAGGCAAGGGAAGTATAAGCAAAAATAAATGAACGGGACTACATTGAACTAAAAAGCTTCTGCACAGCAAAAGAAACTGTCAACAAGGTAAATATATTTGCAGGCAACGCGTTCAATAAGGGCCTAATATCCAAATTATACAAAGAACTCATAGGACTCAGTAACAACAACAAAAACCCAAATGATCCAAGCAGAAAATGAGCAGAGGACCTGAACAGACACTTCTCCCTAGAGGACATACAAATGACCAACAAATACTTGAAAAGATGCTCAACATCGCTAGCTATTAGGGAAATGCAAATCAAAACCACAATGAGATACCATCTCACACCTGTTAGAATAGCTATAATCAACAGGACAAGTAATAACAAATGTTGGAGAGGATGTGGAGAGAAAGGAACCCTCATACACTGCTGGTGGGACTGAAAATTGGCACAGCCACTATGGAAAACAGTATGAAGGCTCCTCAAAAAACTAAGAATTGATCTACCATATGATCCGGCAATCCCTCTACTGGGTATTTACCCCAAAGACTTGAAAACCCATATCCAAAAAGATCTTTGCACACCGATGTTCATAGCAGCATTATTCATGGTGTTCAGGACATGGAAGCAGCCGAAGTGTCCTATGATAGATTATTGGGTAAAGGAGCTATAGTACATATATACAATGGAATATTACTCAGCCATAAGAAGAGATAAAATACTGCCATTTGTGACAACATGGATGGACCTTGAGATAATCATGCTAAGTGAAATAAGCCAGACAGAAAAAGTTGAAAATCACATGATGTCACTTATATGTGGGATATAAACCTAAAAGCAACAAATGAACAGGACAAATAGAGACGCAGGGACATGGACAATGGACTAGTGGTTACTAGAGGGTAGGTTGTGGGGGAGGAGGGGAGAGGTAAATGGGGTCAAGGGGAACTTCATCAAATTTAAGAAGTTGTACTCCTAAAAATACATACTGATAAGATAATGCAAGAATAAGACAGAGACTGGAGAAATCATTTGCAAATTTTATATGTGATAAAAGATTCGTATCGACTATATAAAGAATTCTAAAGTGTTATAATTCAAAAGCAAACAGCCCAATAAAAACCTGGGCAAAATATTTGTACAGATACTTTAACAAAGAGTTTATTATATAGGTTGCAAATGAACACAAGAAAAGATGCTAAACAGCATTGGTCATCAAAAGAAAGCAAATGACGACCACAATCAGACACACCAGTGACACATTTATCAGAGTGAGTAACGGGAATGGTGTGGATGAGGATGCTAAGGAACTAGAACTTCCTCTCCTACAGCATTGACAGGAATGTAAGATGCTGTAAACATTCTGGAAAATAGTTTGCCAGTTTACTAAACAGTTGAAAATATTACTATCATATGATCCAGGCATCCCATTCCTGGGTTTTTACTCAAGGGAAGTGAAACATGAAAATTTGTACAAGAATTTTCATAGCAGGTTTACTTGTAATAGTCAAAAACGGGAACAAATGCAGATGCCGACTAACAAGTGGATAACCTGGTTGTCGCACAGCTATACAATGAAATATTATTCAGTAATACAAAGTAATGAACTATTAATAATGCAACAGTAATGGAGGAATCTCAAAGTCATTATGTTGAAGAGAAAAACCAGACAAAGTGTACTCTGGGAGAAGAAGGGAGGCGTATTAGAGAGAGGGAGTACAAAAGGAATAAAGAATTTTAGGGAGTGATAGATAATATTCATTATCTTGATTGGGGTGATATTTTCACAAGATATATGCACACACACTTATACATGTATATGTGTATATATAAGTGCATTTATATATACATAAGTCAAAATATATATTGTATACTTTAAATATGTATGGTTTATTGTGTATCAATCATATCTCATTAAGTTGTTTTATAAAAACTTTTCAATTAACTCATTTATTGAATCTAACTTTATTTTCCTAGACAATGTCAAAGGAATTCAATAACGCCTGTTGAAAGCCTACATCTCAGGTGTAATAAAGTGCAGCAGATATGACCCTTTTCTGGGTTTTATTCCTGTCCATTTCAAACTATATCTGAATCTTAGAGAAAACAGTAACAGCTAGTGCGTGTTGAAAAGTCATTAAGTACTAGTAACTTATTTAAGCTAACTTTTTAAATCTTCACAGCAATCCTGTGAAGATAGTACTACCATTATCCCCATGTTACATGAATAAATTTTCTCAAAGTCACAAATTCTAATACAAAGATTTCAGATATGAAGCCTGGCTTTAGCACCTCCAATAATATCACAATGCACAGCCAGTCCTTCAAGATCATGAGATTGCAATGTCAAATCCCTTTGTTGGGTCTACTTCCTCTTCCTGAGGACCTCTTTCCCCTTCTCTCTCTAGAAAGCTGTGTTTCATGCCTCTTTGCCTTTTAATGTTGCCTCATTTTATAGGAGTAAGATATTTTTCTCTTTCATTACTGGATCTGAAAAATGTGAAACCATCCTTTGGTTAGAGAAGCTAAGAAGCAGTTCTTAAATTGTGATAGAAGCATTCCCATGCTCATAGTTTGGATGTACTCCCAATCTGTGGGACCTAAAGGGGCATCTTTGAGGGGACCACATCATCATAGGTTCAATAAAGTGCATACTAGGTCTTCTTTGTCAGGCCTTTTCAAGAAATGAAGAATTCGTGGAATCTGAAGAACAAAACAAATGAACAAACAAAACAGAAACAGACTCATAGACACAGAACAAATTGATGTTTGCCTGATGGGAGGGGTCTGGGAGCTGGGAGAAAAAGATAAAAGAATTAAGAAGTACAAATTGTTAGTTACAAAATAGTCATGGTAATGTAAAGTACAGCATAGGAAATGTAGTCAATAATATTGTAATAATTATGTTTGGTGCCAGGTGGGTACTAGGTTGATCAGGGAGTATCACTTCATAAGTTATAGAAATGTCTAACCACTATACTGTATACCTGAAACTAATATAAAAAAATATTGAATGACAACTGTAATTGAAAAAAAGGGGAAAAATGAAGAACTCCATATGAATACATTTTCAAGGAAATTGAAGGCTACTCTTAGAGTTCAGAATTTATTGTTTTCCCAAGCTCTCATAGATGAAAAATAAATGCAGACAAAAGCAACCCCTGGTTTCTCATAGAAAAAAATAAATAAATAAAAGGAAAAACTTGTTTGAGTCATATTTAAAATAAAATAATCGAAGTGAATTATCACTTAGGATCCTGCTGGTAACTGGCAAAGGACTACAGCCCCTGAGATGTACGTCAGGTGGAGTTGGCTATGGTCACACATACAAGCTCTCATTTGCTGCGAGAGCAGTTTTATGGCTCTGTTGTTTTATTCCTGCTGTTTTCACATTAACAAGAAATCTGGCCTTTAGACATTGAGCAAGATGAAGCTACCTAATATCTCCCACGTTAGTAGCAATTCATGCTTCAGTAAGTCAAGGTTAGCAAAAGAAATGCTTTATGCAAAATGGACATGTGAAAAGCCTGGACATGTTCATTCTCATTTTAAGGGTTCATTGAAAGCATTTCCTAACCTAATGTTCTTATAACAATATTTTTAAAGAATAAAATCCATCTTTGCTGAAAAAGGCATTGAATATTTAATTTTTCTTACTATTTGCTTAAATTACTTATTAATATTGCACTTTATAACTTTAAATCACACTTCCTGGCTGTTTATTTTAAGTATAATTATTTTGCTTGCAAGCATGTTAGTTTCCTGGAGTCATTTAAAATAAACACTATTAAATATAAGACAGTGTACAAGAGGCATGCAGAGGAAATAATTACTGTACAAAATATAGAGATTTAATAACTAAAAAGTAACTTATTATTAATCATAAATATAATTTTTAGACAAAGTAAAAAGAAATAATTAAAACACATTTTAAAAATCTATTCTGGGAATTCTGAGAGTCAGATGCAGAAGCTATGATTACAAATATTAATGTCTATGTACAAACATATGGGAATTGCAAAATCAATGTATCATTTGAATACACTTCTGGCATTTTTGCTTTTGTTTTCTTTAATTTTTAAAGTGTTAATCATTTGAAAAAGACTGTTTCTTCTGTAAATATAAATGAAAATGGAAAGTCATCACTTTGTTTTATAGTTCTAGAAATCCATTCATTGTCAGCAAATTATTGACTTCACACCCAGTATCCTGTACTTATTTATTCCGCTTGATTCACTCTCTTTAGAAAGTGACATGATATTTATGCCAGATGCCTAATAAAATTTCTGGGGCATTTTATGCACCCAAATATTTTTAAAGTTATTGAATGCATAGTTATGAGTGAACTTTCTTCTTTCATAAAGACACAAAATATTGAAGACAAATGGATTTTTTGTCTTCTTTACCAATTGTACAGTTCAAGCTTTATAGTTTGTGAAAGAATAATTTATTAACTAATGTAAGTTTATTGCATTTTAAAAGTTTGTAAAACCCACTTGCCTTGGTTTTACAGGGAGGGACTATTGCAATTTGTAATACTGTTTCCCAGTCTTAGTAGCAAACGATTTTGTTTTCAGTTGCATGCCGAGATGGACAGAGACAATGGTAAAACTCTTGGATTTGCAGTAAAGCAGTCCTTAAATAAAAAAATACACACATATAAATGTATGTTTTTGTATGTATACTCACACACACATTACCTGCCAGAAGATCCTGAGCTCTGCTGACCGTGCATTTTCTCCATTTTCACTGATGTCAAACATAAAAGATTAGGCCAAGAACAAATCTAAGAGAAATAAAGATTATCAATTGTTTTTCTTCTTGCATGTTAGACTCTCCTAGCTTATGATATAAATTATAATGGTTTATTCTAGATGTAGAAGGATGGTTTAATATTAGAACAACTCTGTACTTTGGCACATTTATAGATTAAAGGTGGAAAACATTTCAATGAATTCAGAGAAAGTATTTGATAAAGTACTTGATCAAGATCTGTTAATTATTTAAGAATCTCTTAGCAAAATGGAAATAAAGGGAACTCTTAATCTAATAAAATTTATCTACCATAGTAAACATTGGTCTAAGTATTGACAAATTAGAAGCATATTCTATAAATTTAGGATCAGGATAATCATGAACTATCATCTCTTATACAGAGCACTGTTCTTGAGGTGTCGCCCTGTGTATTTTGACTTAGGAATAAACAAGCCGAACAATGCAATAGAAAAGGGAGGCTAAACAAGGATCCATGCATGTCTGGAAACAGCAGTTTGATAAAGCAGGCATTGTGGGTGGTCCAGTAAATTGCTCTGGGACAACTAGTTACTCTGTATAGAAAATTCTAGGATCTCTTCCTTATGGTATTTACCAAAATCAAGTCCAGATGATTCAAGATTTAAATATAAATAGCAAAACTTTAAAATGTTTGACTTCAGGCAACGGAAGACTTTCTTAGACAAGAAACATAAAGATTGATAAATTGTACTAAAAAATTACAGAACAATAAGTTGAAGAAAGACAACACAGTATACAAAAAAACAGTATACATGTACAAGAATTTCACAGAAATAGAAACTCAAATGACAAGTAAACAAATTAGATACTCATTCACATTATCATCAGATAAATGCGAAATGAGATGACAAACATTTTATATCCCATATATTGAGAAAAATAAAGACATCTTGTAATATCAAATGTTGGTCAGGGAGCAGAGAAATAGGAATACTCTAAATGAGAATAAATTGATATAGCTACTTTGGAAAACAGCTTACATTGTCATGTAAAGTTGAGCATCCATATATGCTATGCCTCCTCAATTCTACTCCTAGAGATAGATGTTCAGGGTAGTATATTCTGTAATAGGGGGAAGTGGAGAGAGAGATACAACCCCAATATCTATCACCATAAGACAAGAACATGTTTAGACAAAAGGATATTATATATCAGTGAAATTAACAAGTAACTATTACACAGTACAACCTGGATGAACTCTAGAAACACATCATTCAGAGAGAAGTAACCTACAAATGAGCACACATACAATGATGTATTTTATAGAGGTCAAACATAGCAAAATGAATCAATATAGTTTTTGGAATATATTATAAATATGTCTATATTTATATATAAAACACATATATGACAAAAATGTTTTTTAAAAAGCAAAGACAATAATAAAAAAAATTTGGAGTGGTAATTTTTGGAGAGGGTAGACAGGGGAGGAGACAGCTGGATGGTAGTGCATGGAACTAAGACATTAGCTTCCAGGCCCTTCCATGGACCTGTGAAAACATCTGGCACACGAAATGGGAGAAAATATTTGCAAATCATATATTTGACAATGAAAGAATATAAAGAATATATAAAGAACTCCTACAACTCAACAACACAAAACAAACAACCTAACTGAAAAATAGGCAAAGGACTTGAATAGATATTTCTCTAAAGATGATATACAGATGGACAATAATCACCTGAAAAGATGTTTATCACCACTCACCATTAAAGAAATGCAAGCCAAAACCATTATTCACAATAGCCAAAAAGCAGAAACAACCCAAATATCCACCGTCAGATCAATGGATAAACAAAATGTGGTTGTATATATAAAATAGAACATTATTCAGCCTTAAAGAGGAAGGAAATCCTGACATGTGATACAACATGGGTAACCTTGAAAACAGTATGTTAAGTAAAACAAACCAGACACACTCACAAAACAAATATTGTATGATTCCACTTAAATGAGGTACCTAGAGGAGTCAAATTCCCAAAATAGAATGGTGGCTGCCAGGGGCTGGGCGGAGAAAGAAATGGGGTGGGGAAGAGGTTATTGTTTAATGAGTATAGAGTTTCAGTTAAGGAAGATGAAATAATTCTACAATTTGACCGTAGTGGTGGTTGCACAATGTGAGTGTAATTAATTATACTAAACCATATTCCTAAGAATTGTTAAAATGGTAAATTTATATTGTTTATTTTTCTACAATAAAAATATCTGTCAATAGAAGTTGCCAGGTAATTTAAATTTATGGCAGGTTTGAGAATTACTGGGTTAGAGTCCATGGCCTTTACAGTTTAGAATAAATAAATTTGGCATTTGAGAGTCTGAAGAAGTAGACTTTTATCAGAAAATTTCTCTCCAAAAGTCTTTTGTTGGCTAAAACCAAAATATATTGGCATTCTCAGATGGGCTCAGAGTCCCTTAGGAGAATATACTCACACAAACACAGTATCGTGGGCAAGGCAAAAAGATCTTCAGGACCCCACACCTAGACACACACAAATGTACTCTGTAAATATATATTTCTATACTGAATGCTTGACACACATAAGTCATCCTCACTTGCCAGTATGGGAACAGTCACACAGTCCAACCTCTGCTGTGTTGCCACCCTGCTTTCCCTTTCACTGTTCTCTCTCAATCCCTGCAATTTTGCCTCTAAAGGACAATAAAGTGAGTGAGCTGGTGAGCACCATGATGACAGTAGTCTACCTACATGTGACAAGGCCCAGAGGCTATAAGTGTTTATACTGAGAAGTGTTTCTCAAATGAGGCAGCACATTGGAATCACCTGATAGGTTTTAAAACTGCCAAAGCCCAGGTGGACCTTACACCAATTAAACCAATGTTGCTAGAAGTAGCACCAAGGCATCAGTATTTTTTTAAAGAACCCCAAGTGATCACACATGAAGTCAAGTTTGAGAACCAATGAATTGCCTGATTGTTTCGAACTAACCAAATGGCTTCTGCAAGTGACACTTGGCTGGACTTCCAAACATGAGCTTCAATATCTCATTCTTAATTATCTTGAAAATGGCATTAGATCTTTCATTATGACTCAGTTTTGTTTTTTTTTAATGAAAACCTCATCTTAAACTCTAAACTTTGAGTTTCTTATAACACTGAAGATGTTGTCCATGACTTTTTATGTTTTCTATTTCTTTGGGAGTAGCTAACTCAGCTTGGTCTCCTATATCAGAAGAAAGCTGTGTGACTTAGTAGAACATACATCAGATTGGAAGGAAAAAGATGAGTTCTCATTTTGAGCCTGCCATGAGCTTCCTGGTAAGCCCGGGCAAGTCAACTATTCTCCTTTGTCCTTAATTTTCTCATCTGTCCAAGAAGAGGGTTGCGCTAGAGTAGTGTTTCCCAAACTCCAGTTGCCTGAGTTCCTACCACCTTCATGATTTTGGCCAGAGCTACATTCCACCTGTAGTATTATTTACTGAAAACTGTAAGATGTTATTAAAAGGAATTGAAGAAGACACAAAGAAATGAACAGATACTGTGTTCAGAACTGACATAGTTAAAATGGCCATATTACCCAAAGTAATATACAGATTTAATGCAATCCCCATTAAAATCCCAATGACATTTTTTAAAGAAATAGAACAAAAAATCATCATATTTGCATGGAATCACACACACACAAAAACCCTGAATAGCCAAAGCAATCCTGAGAAGAAAGAACAAGACCAGAGATATCACACTGCCTGACTTCAAATTATACTACAAAGTGACAATAATAATTAAAGAACAACAACATGAAATTGGCGGAAAAACAGACACAGAGACCAATGGAACAGAATTCAGAGCCCAGAAATAAATCCACATATATGTGGGCAAATAATTTTCAACAAGGAGTCAAAAGTATATTATGGATAAAAGAAAGCCTCTTCAATAAATCATGCTGGGAAAATTGGAAAGCCACATGAAAAAGAATGAAACTAGACTATCTGTCACCATAGACACAAATTAGCTTAAAATAGATTAAAGACCTAAATATAAAACCTGAAACAATAAATTGCATAGAATAAAACATAGTTATTAAACTCATGGATATTGTTTTTAGAGAGGATTTTATAAATTTGACCTCAGAGGCAAGGGGAGTAAAAGCAAAAATAAATGGATGGGAAGATATCACACTAAAAAGCTTCTGACAGGAAAAGGAACCATCGACAAAACAGAGGCAGCCAATTGAATGAGAGAAGATATCTACTAACAATACCTCTGATAAGGGGCTAATATCCAAAATATATAAAGAACTCATACAACTCAACAATAAAAAAAACAAACAAACAACAGTCCAATTAAAAAATGTGCAGAGGACCTGAACAGATGCTTCTGCCATGAAGACATACAAATGGCCAACAGACATATGAAAAGATGCTTAACTTCATTATTAGGAAAATGCAAATCAAAATCACAATGACATACCACCACACACCTGTAAGAGTGGCTATTATCAGCAAGGCAAATAATAACAAGTGTTGGAGAGGTTATGGGGAAAAGGAACTCATACATGGTGGGAATGTAAACTGATACAGCCACTATGGAAAACAGTATGGAGGTTCCTTAAAAAATTAAGAGTAGAATTACCATATGACCCAGCAATCCCTCTCCTGCTTATCTACTCAAAAATTTTGAAAACATTTATCTATAATGATGTATCTACCCCAATGTTCATTGCAGCTTTATTCATAGTGGCCACGACATGGAAACAACCGAAGTGCCCTTTGGTAGATGATTGGACAAAAAAGATGTGGTATATAGATACAATGAAATATTACCAAACTGTAAAAAAAGATGAAACACTATCATTAATGGATATTGAGATTACCATGCTAAGTGAAATGTCATACAGAAATAGTTGGGGCCATATGATTTCACTTATATTTGAGATATAAAACTGAAATCAACAAATGAATAAGAAACAAATAAACAAAAACTTATAGACACAGTTAACAGTTTAGTGGTAACCAGAGGGAAAGAAGGGAAGGGGGAGGTAGATAAGGGTAAAGGAGGTCAAATATAAGCTTTAAGTTTGGGTGTTAAACACAATACAATATACGGATGATGTATTATTGAATTATACGCTTGAAAATTATAATTTTATTAACAAATGTCACCTTAATAAATTTTAAAAAATTCTTTGTATTGATTCACTCTGCTTAAGTCTATTTTGAGTAAATCTTAATTGCTTCTATAAATGCATGATCAGCATAATCTTTCATAAATAGTAACTCCAAAATAATTTTTTTAAAAAGCCAGTGCCAATAAGTTCTATTTAGATTCTTTTGTCTGACAAAGGCTCTGAGCCTAAGAACTGTTTTCTTATTATGAAAAATAAAAACTACAAATTTTGGACAGGCTAGCACAAGCAAAATCGTTCTATCCTATGAAGATTAAAAGAAAATTGCAAAGAGAATCATTTTTTTCACTATGTGATTCAAGTAAGTTTAAAATAGCAGTTTGTTTCATGCCTTGGGAAACACTGCAGTGGATGATTATTAAAAATTTGTCCAACTCCAATGTTCTATCATCACTCTGTGGCTCAGGCTCAAGTAAAAGAAATAGAAGAGGATGAAATATTTTTGGAGTCCAGGAAGGATGTTCCGTTAGCCCACCATTACAGTCACCAGCTATTTCTGACTCAAGCAGAAGCAACACATTTAGCAATCTGAAAAGAGAAAGATTCCATAGCTATGCAGAAAATATGTTAAGTCTCTTAGTGGAAAAAAAAATTCTGAGAAGCAGAATGCCGTGCTCAGAGGTGGTAAATAACATGTGGAATTAAACCGTCTACCTGACGGTCTACAGCCAATGCATTGCCCGTTAGGTTGGTTAAATCAAAACTTTATTTTGTGGCTGTCTGATGTCTTTGTTGTTTATAAGAAGTTATTTTCTTTATTTCTCACTCTGTTGATCTCTCAGCAGTAAGACATCAGTCATTTATACAAATAAATGAGCAGAAGTTGCCATCTTACCATATTCTCCAAAGGTAATTCACTGGATATTAAACCTGCCAAATTTCCTCTCCTTTCTCAGCTGTGTCACGGGACTGGAAAAGTCAAACTTTCTCAGGCTGTGCTGTCTCAGATAACCCCTCATTCATGTTGTTCTACACTGCCTTCTGGAAACGGCAGTCCATCTAGTATATCTACATGGAACAGCAAGCTGCATTTCTTTATCAGGCTCCATCTTAAGAAAATCTCATTAGTTACCTTATTTAAGCCACAAAATGTATATTTAATTTCCTGACCTTTCTTATCTATAAATAAAGCTAAGGGGGATATCTGTCGGGGAAAGTAATTCTGCCTCTATTAAATTACAATAAACAGTGCAACTGTTCAGTTCTCTCATCTAAGGCTCTTATCTGGATGCTGTTGTGAAAGGAAAAAAAAATCACATAATTTACCTTGAACATTCTGTGGGCAGACCTGCTATTTTCCAAATAAAATATCTAAGTTTAGCATTTCCTGTAAATCAAAATGCTCCAAAAGGACGTAGATTTTAGAATTACATGTTTTAATTTAAAGCCCATCTGTACTATTTGAATAATCCTTTTTTTAGACTTGAATGTCGACCTCACCTTATTTTGATTCCCAATAGTTTGTTTTCTCAAATGCTGAGTATGATCTGGTTATGCTAGATTTCAAAAAGACACTGAATAAAAGGGAGTGTAGAAGGAATTGATGAAAAGTATGAGCTGAGAAAATTAATGAATAGAAAGAAATTAATAAAATATGTTACCCACAGGGGGAAAATCTTACAAAAATATATTTTATTTTAAAATTTATTTTATATTCATTTATATTTATATATATACATTTTCTAATAGAATTAGTAGCTTTTGCTTAAATCACCACTTGAACTAAATTAAAGTCTGTCAACATTCTATGTGGCTAGTAAAATGAGCAGAGATAGTTAGAAAGCCTCAGCAGAGAGACAAAGTTATCCCTGTAAATGGCCAGCATTGCTTTTGTTTTTCAACCCAACTCATTCAGCTCTTGTGATAATAAAATGATATAATGTGCATTAAGTTTTTTGTAAACTCTAAATTATGGCTCAGATATATATAGTGATTTCTTCTCTTATTATTTCCAAGGTGATTAGTTTTGTCTCATCGACCATGCATAAAAAAGACTTTTTTGGTTGTTGAGAGGTAGGCACCTGAGACCTGTGGACATAGACTTATAACTTAGCTTGTACTTAGTGAACAGATTACCTATTAAATATGACCCAGATATCTGCTTTAGAGTGTCTGGGAAACTTAAAAATTCTGACTCTACCCATGGCATCCAACAGACTAGACATGAGGATGATTACCAGGAGAATTAGGAGCTTGGGGGCTTAGAAACCACTGGAATAGGCCACAAGAAGACCTCTAGGAAGACAGAAAACATTATTCAGCTGTTATAGATTGCTTTTATTAAATAGAAAATCAAAAAGCTGGAAACAAATGAGATGCCTCCTCCTCATAACCTTTATGTGAACCCAAGCGATCTGTCCCTCAAGTTTTTATATCATCAATATTCATAGGTGTGCTAAATGACATGGCCAGTAAATTTAAAATTATCAAAATAAATTTTAAATGTCCTTTCAGTTGTAGTAACATTACTCAATTTTTTTTTTAATTTACTAATTTATTTTTAAAAATAAGTAAGCATCTCTCACATATCATTGGTGTAATCTAAAAGGAATTTTTAATGAGCAATGTATTATATTTTGGCACATGTAAATAGTCCGCATAATTTCCAATTAGATTTGAATTTAGAATGTTTATGGATGTTTGAGGATGTAAATAATTAGCATTACTCAAGTTGTCAGTCAAATTAGAAATGATACTATCAAAACTTTTTGAGCCTTGCTAAAAGTATTCATTCTTTTCTAAATAAGAAAATAGATTTGTGACTTTCTATATCAGATAATGGGATATTAGAAAATTCAGGTCAATCCTTCCCTGGAAACCAATAAAAATAAGGATAAAATATATATATTTTAAATTTTTCTCAGAAACATTGAACATATGACAAAAGAAGGAATTATCAGCACACACACAAAAAAGTGAAAAAATAGAATGCAGAGAGATAAAGGTTCACAGAAGCTTTATCTCTAAGAGTATTTCAAATGGGGGATACAGATTGGTAGAACATTTGATTTTACAGCCCATGGGAGAACAGGACAGAAAACAAAGAGGAGAGGGTAATAGAAGACCGTCCTCACAGTAAGCTAGGATCTTAAAATGTTATTTCCCAGGATTAAGCTGAACCAGAAGTGGAACAGACCACAGGAATCACAGCCAAGATCTAATCATCCCAAGCCTTCAACTTGGTTTACAGTGAATGCAGTCTCCAAGCAAATAGCAAATACAAATCTTCTCTGAAAAAAAAGATACAATTTTACGTTTTAAATTGTTTCTATAAATTATATATCAAATATTCTCTTCAGGATAACAATAAGTCACAAGAGGAAATCCCACGAGTGAAACCAGCAAAAAGAATTGACAGTAACAAAAGACTTGATAGTCTTTAGGAACTGGAATTATCAGATTCAGACTGCAAAGTAACTATGCTGATTATGAACAAGGAAATAAAACATAAGCTTCAAGGTATCTATAGAGAAAAGAAAGTGATAAAGAGGGACATAATAGTTAGAAAAAGAATAAGGCGAAACTGTGATAAAAAATTCAAGGGGTGAACTTCGTTTTTGCCTCAGATGTAGTAATAGAGACTCAATTTATCCTCTCATCTGAAAAAACAAAAAAATACAAAATATATAAATTCAGTGGTCAGGTTTAAGAGTAGACTAGATATAGCTGAAGAGAGAGTTAGTGAGCTGGAAAGTAAGTGTAAACGAACTCTCCAAAGTTCAGTAAGGGAGGTAAGGTGTGTTTGTAAGATAACTATATGCTTAATTAGAATCGCATAAGGAGCAGAGTGAAGGGAGAGAGAATTGATGACTGAGAATTCTATGAGACTTTTTTAAAATTAAATTTTTTGTTTTGAGATAATAGTAGATGTACATACAATTATAAGTCATAATACAGAGAGAACTGACATATTCTTTACCCAGTTTCCATCAATGGTAAATCTTTCAAAACCGTAGTACAACATCGGAACCTGAAAATTGACACTGATACAGTTGAGAACAGTTCCATCATCCAAAGATCCCTCTTGTTGTCATTTTATAGCCACACCTACCTTTCTCATCCCCCATTTTTTCTGACTCAGACAACTACTAATTTGTGTTCCATGTCTATAATTTTATTATTGAAAAATATAACATAAATAAAATCATACAATATGTGACCTCTGGGATTGGATTTTCTCATTCACCTTTATTCCTTGGAGATTCATTCAAGTTGTGTGTATCAATTGCTTATTGCTTTTTATTGATGAGAAATATCCCATACTGTAAATATATGAGATGTTTTACCATTCACTCACTGAAAGACAACTGAGATTTTTCTAGTTTTTGGCTATTACAAATAAAACTGCTATAGACATTAATGTACAGGTTTTTTATGTGAACATAAGTTTTCATTTCTCTGGGATAAATACCTAAGAATGCAATTGCTGGGTTTTATGGTAGCTTTTTAAGGAACTCCAAACTGTTTTTCCAGAACAGTACTATTTTATAGTTCCACCAACAGTGTATGAATGATCCAGTTTCTTTGCTTCTTCACCAGCATTTATGTTGTCATTATTTTTTATTCTGATCATTCTGACAGGTGTGCAGTAATCTTTCATCCTGGTCTTAATTTGCATTTCCCTTAGGGCTGATGATGCTGAATATTATTTCATGTACTGATTTTCTCTCAATTTATCCACTTTGTTGAAATGTCTCTTTATATCTTTTGTTCATTTTCTAATTGAATTGATTGATTTTTTTATTCTCAAATTTGAGAGTTCTTTGTAGTTTCTAGTTCTGTATATGGTATGCCGTTTGCAAATGTATTTTTCCAGTCTACAGTTTGCCTTGTAATCTTTTATTTCTCAGTAGGTTTTTGACAGAGCAAAATTTTTAGTTTTGATGAGATCCAATTTGTTAAATTTTTCTTTTATAGATCACGCTTTTGATGTCAAATCTAAGGACTATTTGCCTAACCCTCGGCTAGATCCCAGAGATTTTCTCCTATTTTTTTTCTCGAGTTTTATAGTTTTACATTTACATGTAAATCCATGATCGATTTTTGAGTCAAATTTTGAATAAGGTGTGAGGTTTGAGTCAAAGTTCACTTTTTTGCTTAGGGATACCCAATTCTTCCAGCGTCATATGTTGAAAATACTATCATTATCCTTCTTCCATTGAATTTATTTGCACCTTTGTCAAAATCAGTTGACCATATGTGTGTGGGGCTATTTCCTCTGTTTTGTTCTATTCCGTTTCATTAATCTATGTGTCTATCCCTTCACCTACATTGTCTTGATCACTGTAGTTATATGTTAGAATTTTTACCAAGTTCATCTTGCTTTATTCTTCCTTTTCAAGATTTCTTTCGCTGTTCTAAGATCTGTGTTCTTCCATATAAATTTTAGGTTAAACTCATATATTTTTACAAAACAATCCTTGCTGGAATTTTAAAAAGAATTACATTAAGCCTACAGTTCAGTTTGGGGGGAGAATTTACATCTTTACTATGTTGAGTCTTCCTATGTTGAGTCTTCCTTCTTGTGTTGAGACACATGAACATGATGTGTCTATTTATTTAGGTCGTCTTTGATTTCTTTCATGAGTTTTGTGGTTTTTAGCATACAAGTCCTATACATATTTATCATATTTACTACTATTTTTTCCCATTTTTTGGCATGATTGTAAATGGTATTGTGCTTTAATTTAGTTTCCACATGTTTATTGTTATATATAGAATATGATTAATTTTTGTGTGTTGATTTTATATCTTGCAAACTTGTTAAGCTCACTCATTAATTCTAGATGTGCTCTGTTTGTTTGTTTTTTTTTAGATTCCTTGAAATTTTATACATAAAAAATCATGCCATTGGTAAATAGGAATAATTGTGTTTCTTCCAGTCCAACCTATATTACTTTAATTATTTTCTCGGCTATTATAGTGCCTAGAACTTCCAGTATTCTGTTGAATAAGAGTGCTTTGTTCCTAATATAGGAAGGAAAGCATTCACTCTGTTATCATTAAGTGTGATGTTAGCTGTAGGTTTTTCATAAATGTTCTTTATCAAGTTGATGAAGTACTTTCTATTCTTAGATTTTTTCAGCGTTTTTGTCATTAATAAATATTGGATTTTGTCAACTAATTTTTCTATGTTAGATGTTATCATCATATGCCTTTTCCTCTTTAGCTTGTTGTTATTGTGTATTACATTGATTGATTTTTGGATGTTGAACCAGCCTTGCATGAAATGCCATTTCATTATGGTGTATCATTCTTTTATGCACTGCTGAATGTGATTTGCTGATATTTGTTGAGGATTTTTACATCTAAGTTCATGAGAAATATTCGTCTGTAGTTTTATTTTTTTGTATGGTCATTGTTTTTGGTATCAGGATAATAAATGCTGGCCTTTAAAATGAGTTAGAAAATATTTCCTCCTCCTCCATTTTCTGTTCAGAGATTTCTTAAATTTGGAGTTCATTCTTCATGCACTGCCAATTAGCCATTTTTGGCACTGCCTTTTCAGTCTCCTTGAAGATGGGTAAATGTGGAGGTCTCATGACCACCGTACCTGGCCTACACCCAGGATGGGGTACAGAGGGGCACTGATTAACCCTGACTCACACCCTTGAGTTCAGAAATTTAGTCTAGTTGATGCTGTGTAGGAGTCGGGGCTCAGTCACAGCTGGACCCTTGTGGGGAATTCAGAGTACTGTCTGTTTCTTCTGAATAGGTGATGGAAAGACAGCTGTGTGCTTTCCTGTAGACACCACCAAGCAAGAAATCAGAGTGCTGGCCCACGCTAGCTCTGCGATGGAGTAAAGCCTAGGAGCAGGCCAGGAGACCAACTTCCCACTTGGTTGGCCCCACTGAAATGACTACGGGAGTATAATTTTATTCATTGGTATTTGGCTGAAGTAGGGTGGATATTGTCTGAAAGGTTTTCTTTTCTTTTCTTTTTTAATTGTTAAGCCAATTAACGATTGGTCTGTTGGTTAGAAGGAAAACAGATTTTATTGAAAATTTTTCATTTGTGTCTGTTGGGGGTCTCTGCAGTGCCCTGTCGAGGCTATATGGAGCAAAGAGGGAAACCTAGGGCAGTCACCACTGTGTTTTTCCTCAAATTCTGAGGTTTCCAGGAATCTTGCCTTCCCTCTACTGGTCAGAACCTTCCTATAATGTTGTTACTTCTGGGATATTTTTAGCTGTTATGGTAGAATCTGGGAGGAATAGGGGCTAGTCCATCTTGGCAGATCTGAAAGTTTTCCCCAAACTTTTAAAGACAAAATTTATTACGTAGTGTAGTTTGATGTTCACAGCAAAATTGAGAAGGAACAGAGGTTTCCCATATGCCCTCTGCCCTGACACATGCACAGCCTTCCCTATTATCAACATTCTCCACCAGAGTGGTACATTTATTACAACCAATGAACCTACATTGACGCATTATAATCACCCAATGTCCAGAATTTGGATTCATTTGGTATTGTAAATTCTGAGTTTGGACAAATGTATTATTATGTATGTGTACACCATTGTAGTATCATATGGAATAGTTTCACTGTCCTAAAAATCCTCTGTGCTCCACTTATTCATTCATCTCCCTCACCCCCAACTCCTGGCAACAGTGATCTTTTTACTGTCTCTTCAATTTTACCTTTACTAGTTCTAAGACTTTCAAAAACACTAATCTATGCATTCAAGAAGCACTGCAAAACTGATGCCAAGGAAATGGTTTGGTGGATCTCAAAGCCAGTAGCATTACGAAAACAGCACAGGCCTCTGTCCTCACCTGTGATGTACTAGTTAATAGATGGGATCCCCATCCATGTATGCTCAGGCTATTTCTCTCTGCTAAGTCACTCAAATGTCTAGTCTTGCCTTTAATCTCTCCTTTTGGATCTCAAGGAATTTGAGTCAATTAACCAACTCTCCATACATTTAGTGCTCCGAGTCCACTGAAATGAGATGTTTAATGTCAAAAATGAACTCACAGCCCACTCCCTCTGAGGCAGGAGTTTTCAGGGAAAAAGGAAGAGATGTGAGGAAACTATGGTTGACTGTCATCCAGGTGCGTCAGGCTATGTGCTAGGCTTTCCTGTCGTGCAAGCTTCATATCCATAGCTCCACTCAACAAGTTCCCGCAATGAGGCTGCATCCTTGGGCACCATTGGTTTATGTGCTGGAGGAAGCAGGGTGCAGTGGCCTCTGAGGTCGGGAGATGTCATAAAGTTCCCTGTGGGAATCAGCTCAGTCTGGCCCATTCAGAACTACCCAAGGCTATAGGGCGGCTTTGCCTCTCTGTCTTGTGAGAGCTCCCTGTACATTACCAAGCTTTGGAAAGGAGGCCTTCTCCCGGGGGATCAAATCTTAGAAGTCTTCTAAAGCCAGCTATTTAAAGCTGGCTTCTTTCACTTACATTAATGCGTTGAGAATTATCCAAGCTGTGTGTATCAATAGGTATCCCTTTTAATTGCTGAGTCCTATTCAGTTGTATAGATGATCAACAGTTTATTTACTCATTCACCATTGGAGGACATTTGGGTTGTTTCTAGGTTGAGCAATTATAAATAGAACTGTGACAAACATTCATGAGCAGGTTTTCATGTAAACATGTTTCTATTTCTCTAGAGAGAAGACCTACCAGTGGGATTGTTGGGTCATATGGTGTGTAGGAAAACTCACTTCTTCTCCTGCGTGTTTTTTCTTTACTGTTCACACAGAACAGTTCATTTCTGACACTTCTGGTCACCAAATGTAGGGAAAGGATATCCTTCACCAAGTAATTCTGAGACATCCTCTGGGTGTCCTACAATATAACTCAATTATGACACAATCTTGTGGAGAAAGCATTAGATCCCATCAGTTAAGGGCTCAGTCCTACAGGACTACCCCTCTGCCCCCACTTCAGATGCCAATTGCAAATCCAGGTTGTTACCTGTGCTTCTGATCAATGGGCTGTACATTAAAAGTTCCCATGGGCTTTTCCTTGGGTTCAATTAATTTCCTAGAATGGCTCATAGAACTCAGGAAAATAATTTATTACTGTTTACTGGTTTATTATGAAAGAATGATAAAGGACACAGATGAACATCCAGGTGGAAGAGATGCATAGGGCAGGTATGTGAGAAGGGGTGCAGAGCTTCCATGCTCCCTCTGAGGGCACCACTCCCCTAGCACCTCCGTGTAGTCACCAACACGGAAGCTCCTTGAATCCCCCACAACTGGATTTTATGGAAGCTTCATCACATAAGCATGGCCGTTTATTAGCTCCACTTCCAGCTCCTGTCCCCTCTCTGCAGAGTGGAAGGTGGGGCTGAAAATTCTAAGATTCTAATCATGTCTTGGTCTTCCTTGGTGACTAGTCCTCATCCAAGAGACATCCAGGAGTCCACCCCGAGTCACTTTATTAAAACAAAAGACACATCCATCACCCAGGAAATTCCAAGAAACTTGGGAGCTTGGTGCCAGAAACTAGAATCAAAAACCAAATATTAGAACAAAAGATGTTTCTAGTGCTCTTATTATTTAGGAAATGATGAGAGTTTTAAGAGTTCTGCGCCAGGAATGGGGAACTATATGTATATTTTTTCTGTTATCTCAGATATGGCAACTATAGGAAGGGTATGACTACAAAGAGACAGTACTAGGAAGTCCTTTGGGGTGATGAAACTATTCTGGATTCTGATTGTGGTAGTTACACAAATACATACTGTGTTAAAATCCATATAGCTCTACATAAAAGAATTAGATTAACTGTGTCTTAATTTAAAAATAAAATGAAATGAAAAGACTTTCCCATATTGTCATTAAAAACAAATCAAAGCCAAGAATTTGGAGTATTTGTGTCTTTTCATTTGTCCTGAGAGTTTCTGGGTAGAAAGAGTGAGATCTACTAATGTCTATGCAAATGGCCAACCTAGTGCTTCTAAAGGAAGCTCACAAAACTGTCTGCAGAGAAGGTAAAAGGTGTGCTGAACAATACCTGGGCGGGAGGAAGAAGAATGTGAATATACCTGAACTCCATGGTTTTTTTTCTTCAAAGGTTTATGTTAGGGTTATATTTCTGTGTGTGATCCCTGTGGGTTTTTTGAAACAGGATCATCACAGCTGGACAGAAGAGATGCTCTCCCTTGCCATGTTTGACAGAAAAGAGCAGCGAGTAGCACAGAGGCCTGCTACTTACTGTGACAAATATTCCTGATAGATGTTGCATTCATTTCCTATAGCTACTGTAACAAATTAGCATAAACTTACTAACGGAAATTTATTCTCTCACAATTTTGAAGCCTGGAAGTCCAAAATCAGTGTCATTGGGCCAAAACTAAGGTGTTGGCAGCACCATCTGCCTTCCTATGGCTCTGGGGGAGAATCCAGCATTCCTTGGCTTGTGGCCCAATCTTATAAAGATTTATCCCATTAGGTCCAGTCTGGATAATTCAGGATAATTTCTCCATCTCAAGATCCTTAATTTGATGACATCTGAAAACTTACTTTTCCTTTTCTTTTTCTTTATTTCTTTTTTTTTCCTAAAGGTAATATTTCTAGGCTCTGGGATTGGGACATAGATATCTTTTAAGGGGCTCTTATTTGGCCTACCACAGGTTCCCTGGAGTAAACAAAAAAGAATTAGATATTCATCTTGCCCTTAATAAGGAATTTACCTAAATTCTGTATGCAATGTATATAAGTAATCCTAAAGTATATAAATATCTATACTATAAATACCCTCACTAGAATCAGAGCTGTAGTGGTGAGGGGCCCTGGCAGAGGAACCTGACACACGTAGATAATCTTAATGAATTTAGGAAAGTCCCTTGATTACCTTATCTGTGAAATGAGGGATAATAATAGAACCTACCTCCAGGTGAGGATTAAAGAAAATTATTTATTTAAGGCTTCAATCAACATCCAGGGCTCCCTTAAGCAGTAGCTGCTGCCACTGTTGCTCTTAAGTGCTGACTTTGTGACAGATAACTTGTAGGAAAAAAAATATAACACTTATAATGACATCTAGTGTCTTATCTGATAGGAAAAGATTGGAAAGTTACACACTTTCTCAAGCTCAGGTGGAAGGCAAGTGGTATACCGGAATTCCCGCCTTCAGTATGGGACCATGGGCTTTTGTCTTAAACCACACCATTTTCCTCTGGCAGAAAATAAGTACCTGTTAGAGGTAAAAATGAAGGACTTCCAGGCTTCCCAGTGTTTACTGATAAACAGGCAGAGACAGGAGGACTTCCTGGAAGAGGCAGTTCTTAGGCAGGGCCTTTAAAAATGAGAAATATTTAGAGATGCAAACCCAGAAGCTGGGCTTTCCAGGTGGTGAAATACGACTGAGGTCAGAGTCACACAAAAGCTTGGGGTACTGTCTACAAGCCTAGCAGGGATGCTCCCTGTTAGGGTCACACTATCTTCCCGCAGAGCAGAAGGAAGCCAGCAGGCTAAGCCTAGGAAACTAGCTTGCAGGGGTCCCTCACATACTTCCAGCTAAATGTTTTGCCAGAACCATACATTCCTTTGGCACAAAATGGCGTTTGATACCACATGACATCGCTGAGGCAGGATTTCTCTGTGCAAGACTTTTCCTACAGGAAAAGAATTAGGAAAAATTTACCAGTTACAGACAAGCATGTAAGACTTGAGCTTGCGTTTTTTGAAACCAGGAAGCGAATTCTAAAATGAACACCTCTCCCAGCAAAGGCACTTTTTATTACCTATGTTGTCCTGGAACATCGCAATCTCAGCTTTGCATGTTCCCACCAGCACAAAACTCACGCATTTATTTTTCACTCCTGCTTCATTGCTATTGGTAATATAACGTTCAAGTGCATTTTCGTGCCATTTTTTCAACATAACCAAAACAGTATTTGAAACTTTTTAAATGTCTTTTCAAAAGCCTCTAATTATTATAGCCTTTGTGTCTTTTATCATGTCTGAGGAAGAAAACCCTGCATAGAAAAGGTCAGGTTTTTCTTCCCTCTATGGCTGAGCCTTGTGATTAAATAAAGTATTTATCTATGCTCGTGACCTGAGGAAAGGGCCTGCGTACTATGAGTCATTATCAGAGATTGAACTATGAGTCACTGGAACCTACTGACAGGGAAACTGATTATCTAAAGAAAGTGTGAAAGTAATACTGTATGTGATTTTTAATATACAAATACATATAAGAAAGATAACTAAATGAAAGCCGTTGTCTCCACAGGAAGACACAATTTCAGTCTCAGTTCTGCTCAACTGACAGACTGACAGCCGGCTCCCCGCCCCCCACCCTCAGTGCAAGTAGCTTTTTGAGAAAGAAGCAGGCATGTGAGGAGCTTCTCCTGATGGTCTCGCGACTCTCTGCATCTCTCCCGCTCCTTACGCTGGCCCAAGCGAGTTCTCATTAGAGGGCCTCTAAACCCACGAGTAGTCGTCTCTAAGGCCATTTCTGTGAACGCTCCCCGCTTTAGCATTTGGCACTCACTATCAATCCCAATACCAATATTATTGCCGTATTATCTGGTGCTCATTCACGTCAGGCCCCGTGGCCACCGCAGGTGCAGTATCTCGTTTCATCCCTGCCCCGATGCCCGGAGGCTCCGTTTTACAGGACAAGATGACAAACAGCTGAGAAGGCGTTGTCAGGACTGAGGAGAGCCAGGCTGCACTCGTGGGTCTGAGCAAAGACAAGCTTCCTCCCCTTAGTCGCTTCGGTAAATGTCTTCTTCAAAGTCATCCGTTTCACTTTCACCCGGAAATCACATCGTAAATGGAATTACTCATTATTCATTATGCTCATAAACTGACTGCTTCTTGGAAATTTTAATATAGAATTTCTGTCGTTATAAGATAGAGGGAAGACAAATCTTAGAAGCAAGTGACCCTGGGAGCCATTCAGCCTTATGGACATTGAATTTCTAGAGACTTCTAATTAGATGGTCTCTATTTACCTGCTCCCACTCTAATGACCTGTTTCCAAAACCCATGGAGGCTAATGTCTCATGCATTCATCAAACAGTTTTAAGATGATTTTCATTGTTATCTGATATCACTGAAAACAACAATGTAGCCTCCACTGACTGAAGGACAAAGGCAGCAGTTAAGGCCTCAGTGAGCTGGCCCTTGCCCCTGTCTAGTTCCCTCTGCCTCCCACCTTCAGCCACACTGGGCCACTTGCAGGCTCCAAGCACACCTGGCTCTTGTTCCCTCTGGGCCTCTGCCTGGCATTGCTCTCAGCCTGGCAGCCTCCCCCAGCTCTCTGTTCTTGGCCAGTCTTTACTGGTGCTTCAGGACCAGCCTAGCCATCCTTCCTCTGTCTTCCCCTCCCCCCAACCCAAGGTGGGTGGCCCCTCTATAAGTCCTGTGCATGCTCTTATGATTTATAGTTGAACCTTAACTAGCCTAGAAGTTCTCAAAAACATGGGCTGGATCTTGTGTCTCCTCGTGGTAAAGGTAACACAATGCCCACCACAATGCCTGGCTCATAGTAGCCTCTGCACAAATGTATGAACAACTGGGTGCATGAACCACTGCCATGCTACCACACTCCTGACCACTCCTGTGACCAGAGGTATCATTCTTGGACAAACCACCAAACGTTAGGTGAAAAATTTCCATAAATAATTTTTTAGAACAAACAAACAAACAAACAAACAAACAGAAAAAAAAACCCCAAAACTCTATGCCCAAAGGCTGTTCCTAATAGCACAAGGGCTGGTTCCCCTCACATAACTCTCCCTCCTGCCCTTTCATGTTATCTGAGATAGTATGTCTCAACCTAGGAGGGGTAAGAAATTTTCTGGAGTCACTGAAAGCATCTCTAACTTTGGGAATAAGTAAGTGCCAAACTAGAAGAAAAATTTGCTATGATAGGTCTGCTGATTTTTACAATAATTACTAACTTGCTTAGAGAATGGCAGGCCTGCGTGGCATCTCGGCATCTGAGGCAGAGGAGGAATATTCCAGTAACACGAGGAGATGACTAGTGCTTCGAACACTCTATATTTTCCTCTGAAATTCATTCATTCATTCATTCACTCACTCTTATAGTGTCAATGTTAGCAGGCATTATTCTATAAATTCATGTACAGCAGGGAGCAAAACTAAAGAAACTTCTGTCCTTGTGACACTTACATTCTAGTAAGAAAAAGGCAGTAAGTAAACAAAATAAATGGGCGAAGTATGTAGCATATTGGGTAGATAAAATGCATGGAGGGAGATAAAGAGGGGACAGTGGTCTGGGAAGGCCTCACTAAGAAAGTAACATTTCAGTAGCAGCCTGAAATTGCCGAGGGAAAGAACCCTAAGGTTGTCTGGGAAGAGCATTCAAGATAGAAGGAGAAGCAGGTGCAAGGGCCCTGTGACAGAGAAGGCCTAGACCCTTCAAGGAATGGCAGGGAGGCTGGGGTGGCTGGAGAGAAATGAAGGATGGGTAGATGAGCAGAAAGGGAAGCAAGAGGTAGGTAAAAGGAGGCCAGTTCCTCCAGGCCTTAAGGTGGAAACTGACTTTTCTTTTAGGTGAAAAGTAGAGCTATTGGAAAGTATTGAGCAATTAAGAAGTTATTTGCATTTTAACAGTTTTTTTTGTTTGGATTTCTGTGTTAACAATAGACTGATGACAGCAAAGGATGAGTAGAAAGACAGATGAAGTGGCTTCTGAAATAATCTACTGAGAAGCAGTGGCTCATAGCAGGGTGGCAGCAGTGGAAGTGCTGAGATGCAGTGAGACTGGCTATGTTTGAAAGGTTGAAAAGGGGTAGAATTTGCTGATAATTTGTATATGAGGTGTGAAGAAAGTGAAGTGTCAAAGATTATTCTAAAATTTTAGGCCTGAGCAAGCTTAGCTGCCATTAACTGAGAAGCAAAAACATTCCAGGAGTGGCAGGTTGTGGTGGAAAGTGACAGGGCAGAGGACAGAAATCAGGAAGCAGCACTTGGATACAAGTCTGAGAAACTTATTGGACAATCAGGTAAACAGTTATATGTACAAGTCTGGAACATATAGTATTTCCCTGCTTGATAGTCAAACGGCCCCAACTCAGGTAACTGGCAGGGAGTCGGGGGTAGAGGTGGGGCGGGAACAATGCCCTGGTGATACCTGTGTCTCAGTGGGCAGGCAGGAGGCAGACAGACATTTTCAGGATGCCTTCACTGCCAGTAGTGACACCTAATCCAGCTCCAAACCCTTCATCATTAAATGACTGAAGAAAACCTTACTAAGTTTACTTTAAAATATTTGTAAAAGCAGCTTTTGGATATTACAGAGAAAGAGAGCAGTAACAGCTCTAATGTGATGAGTGTGCGTGGGCACCATTATTGGGAGACTTAGTGCTTGATGGGGACCTGATGGGAAGAAGTTCTCATTCAGCCTTAGAAAATTGAACATGGCAGGGTCTGAGGGACACAATAGACCTGACCGGCTGATCAGTTGGCCCTGCTCTGAGTTTGTAATTTTAACAAACTTTGTAATGTAAATGATTCGTTAGCCCTGCTTTGTTGTTGTTTGCTTCCTGCTTTGAAGATTATACTTCCATTTCAAGACTACATGGATCAAGTCAGTCCCTAATTTCATTGATAGGTTATGAACATACACGACACATTTTCCATGAGCTTAACGCTGGGTGGCTGGCTCTGCTAGAGCACAGGAAGTTAATGGGATAATACTATGAAGGAGGAGGAGGCCTGTGTAGTGAGCAATTATCATCAACTATGCCTAAAGCTCATGTCCTTGCTATATGAGTAGGTCAAGAAAAGAAGAAAGCACCAACTTATATCTGGTGATCAGTGTCCCTTCTTAAGATGAACAAGGGAGAACTGGCCTCTGACACATCATGAGTGTGGTGATTGTGGTAGCTCATCACTGGTAAATATTTTCGAGATTTTTGTAGTGAGACATTATTAACCCATTATTTAACAGTCTGAGGATTTTTTCTTTCTTTCTTTTTTTATTAGAATTTGCTTTTAGAAAATGTATTAATTTTCTATTATTGCCATAACAAATTAGTACAAACTTAGTGCCTTGAAACAATATACATTTATTATCTTATGGTTTTGTAGTTTGGAAGTCTGAATTGAGGCTTAAATCAAAGCATCGGCATGGCTGTGTTTCTTTAAGGAAGCGCTAGGGGAGAGAATCTATTTCCTTCTTTTATGGGTTGAATTTTGCTCCCCCTAAATGAGATATTAAAGTCCTAACTACCAGTGTTGCAGAAATGTTGCAAAATCAGATCGACAAGAAACCAAGCACCACTCGGAGAGTTGGAGAACTCAGATTTATTATGCTGGCAGTCGCAGAAGAGCTAGCGCTCTGAAGATCTGGGCCCTGAGTTCAGATGCAACTTTGCTTTTATAGGGCTTATCCGTGCAGCTACATTTGGCTACTTGGCATGGGTATATTGGTTAATTTGTCATCAGTTACAAAGAATTACAAAGTACAAGATTTTCAGACAGGAACTCAGGCAATATATCTGTTATCTAGACAAAACAAGCAAAAGGGAGGATGAGTCTTTAGTTAATTTTGAGGTCACCCTGCCCTTCGGTCTATGTGGCAAGCATATCTACAGAAGCAGAACAAAGAGCTGAATATAAGGTGAGCCATTTGAGTGAAAAATTCTTCTTCACCGGTACCTCAAAATGTGAGCTTATTTGGGCATAGAATATTTGCCGATGATGATCAAGTTAAAATAAGGGCATTGAATGGGCCCTGATCCATCACAACTGTGTTCTTATAAAAAGGGGAATTTGGACACAGACACACACATGCAAGGAAGATGTCATGTGAAGATTGGAGTTAGGCTGCCATGAACCAGGAAACCCTCAGAAGCTAGGAAGAGGCTTGGAACAGATCTCTCCCTGGCACCTTCAAAGGGAGCATGGCCCTGCCCACATCTTTGTCTCAGACTTCTAACCTCTGGAACTGTGAGAGAATAAATGTCTGTTGCTTAAGCCATCAGTCCATGGTGCTTCGTTAAGACAGCCCTAGCAGACAAAGACATGTTTCTTTTCTAGCTCTAGAGTCTGTCCATATTCCTTGGCTCTTGTCCTTTCCTCTCTCTTCAAAGCCAGAAATGCGGCATCCCTATGAGCCATCTTGCATAGTCACATCTTCCTCTGCCCACAGCCAGGAAAGGTTCTCCAATTGTAAGGACTCTTGTGATTAGATTGGGTACACCTGGGTCATCCAGGATAATCTCCCCATCTCAAGGTCCTTAATTTAATCCCAGCTGTAAAATACCTTTTGCCACGTAAGGTAATATATTCCAAAGTTTGTAGGGATTAGAGCATGAGCATTGGGGCTGGGAGCATCATTCTGCCTACCACAGAAGAACATCAGTTTCTAAAGTGTCATAACAAAACATAACAAAACATGTTCTTCTCTGTAGGAGCTTGCTACAGATCAAGCATTGGAGAATGGGTGGGTGGGCTGTTAACCAATGGAGGGGGCCCCAGGAGACGTGGCCCGAGAAAGGCAGGCCTAGGCAGAAGCCACAGTGGGAGGGGCAAATATCTAGGTGCAGTGGAGGGCTGCAAGGTAAATTCAGAGTGAGAACCCTGGGCCAGCATCGCTATATGACTTTGAGACTGCCATTTATCCTCTCTGCATCTCAGTTTTGTTGTTTTTAATAAGGGGTCATCTCCCTTACAGAGCTCTAACAAGAAGCAAATGAGATCATAAGAAATGGATATTTCTGAGGTATGTCTGTATGGAGGGAGGGCATTGTATGTGTCATGCTCAGTAAACCATAAAGCCCTCCAACAATGATGATATGATTGCCTCCTGATCCCCAGAGCGAATGGGAGCACCAATGGAGAGGGGAGATACTCAGAAAGACACAAATTGCTCCATTTTCACAATTTCGTTTAGAACCAACTATGGCATTGAGATCCACCATAGGAAAGAAGGGAAAAAGAGAAGGGGGATTAGAACTACTGAACATCTACAACGGTCCAGGCCTGATAGGGATGCTTGCCCACATTTTCACATCTGCTCTTCATGGGAGCTGCCTGCTGTGGTTGTCCCTAGGCATTTATAAATGAAGAAGCCACATTCAAGTATGTAGCGTTAAGGAGCAGTGCTGGGTTCCCGCCCAGACTGTCTGAGTCTTAAGCACTTTGCACACAACTACAGACAATGCAGGACAATCTCCCCATCTCAAGGATAGAAGCAAGAACCTGGTTCACTAAAAACTGACTGTGAACTCACTACACAGGAAGCCATAGGTGTGTCTGTCTTGAGTACTCTAAAGTCAGAGCATAATTCCACATAAATGGCACATTCTCATGTTTAATTTTTCCACAGTATTCCTACCAGATTAGAGGTCATAATCTTTTCAGATAGACTAATCTTCTCACACACACACACACACACACACACACACACACCCAAGAGAACACTGTCTGACACATTTGCTGAAACCAAAACAACTATCAAGGATAGCGTGGCTGTTCTTCTGATGAACATGCATCCCTCCCCCTATTTCTTTCATATTTAAAAGGCCAATTTTAAGCCCAGACAAGACCTGTCTAAGACAGTGGACATGTACCTAATTAAAATACTGTTGAACCAATTCTATTTTCTAGATCCATTGTAAAACAAAATACCCATATTAAGTGTAAGTGCATAGAATACATCTTTCTAGGTGATACTGTTGTGTCTTTTCTTCCTTTAAAATTAAGGTGATTATTTTCTTATGAAGCGATTTGTTTCTACAGCTGGTCAATAATGGTCTTGATTGATAGCCTCGGAAACCAAACCATTTCACAACCTTTGCAAAGATTTATTCATTTAATCTAAGACATACTTATTCTCAATTACATATTTTTCATGAATTAATTTTGGTCTCTAAGTATTTTTTGGATATCCCTAGTGAACAATTTCTTCTCAACTTCTCTGGTTATATCGTTGTTTTGATGCCAGTCCAAACAATCTCCTGCTCTTCCCCTCATTTTATTACCCGCCTCCCCCCTTCCCCACATACACACTCTCATGCCACTCTCACCCTGAAATCACTTCCAAATACGGCGTGTTCTACTGTGTATTCTTTTCAGAGCATTCTAAGTTAAAATCCCAAGGTTACTCTTTTTGGTGAGTCTCTTCTTTAAAAAGATTATGTTGTCTGTCACTACCCACATCCAATCCATCACCAAGTTGTCCTGATTTACCATCTTTGAGTCTCTCTACCCCCACCCCCAATCCATTCCTCCAACCACTGCCATAATTTCTCATCTGAACATTTGTAATAGCCCCTTCGTCTATGTTCCCTTTACCCATTATGATCTTCTCAAATTTATCTCCACACAGATCACAGAGCTGTTGTCTAAAGCAGAAATCTGGCTAATATCAGCCAACTGTAAAATCTCTTTGGTCTGTCACTCGTAGAGTAATTGTTTGTACTGCTTGGAACCCTAACAGATTCTTTGAAGGAACCTGTTGACATAGAGAAAAATCAGGGGTTGGATGGTAGAGAAAAAAGATGAGAACCTAGTTACTGGAATTAGAAGCCAGCGAGTTCAAAGTGTTTGTAATGCTCCCTTACGCAGAGCGGATCTGACCTCAGTGCCAATGTTAAGACTGAGCCAATAAATGGAAGAAAAACTACTCCAGATATTTGAATTGGTGCTAGACTAACACACACACACACACACACACACCACACACCACGCACCACTTGTCACTGTTCCAAGGTGATAGAAATTCCAATTTGTTTACCACATTTTTATAGTTTATTTGGCCCAGCCTTTTCTTTCTTTATAATTTTTTATAGCTCATAGTTTTCAAAATTTCAATTTCCTTTTTACCTTGTGGAAAATAGGTTTGCATATGCTATTATTTTGGAAAGACTCCAGATGATGAGGAAACTTAAGATAAGTTTATTTCTTTGCTCTTTGTTTTATAAATCTTCACTATACATCATTCAGGTCTATTTCGATTTTTCCAACAGGATGATGTCTTTCTAAAATTAAGTTATCATTCAGAATCTTATATGAATCTTTTGAGGTTTATTATAATTGGTGGCTAAGAAATAAGATTCCAAGAAGGTCAATCGATGTCTAAAGCATGACGCCTAGGACCCTAGGCTGTTTCCATTCTGGAAAACAATGATTAATAAAGCACACACACGCACACATGTGCACACACTCCAAAGTCACACAATATTAATGCATTGCATTTTCCTGATCTGAGGCACAGTTGTTGAATTTCTCATTGAAGTGACAAAAGCTCCCTGTCATTGTCCAAGATAAAGAGGGCATCATTTAATTACTTTATATGCTTCACTTTTCAATATTTTTTCCACTGTACCTTGCAATACAGATCGTAATCTGAGCCATAGTTGTTATTGTTTGTTCTGTTTTTTAAAAGAAGACAGAGGATAAATGTCTGATGACACAAAAGTTATAAAACAATAGTTTAACTATAATGATTTTTTGATAATTATCTAACACATAATCTAAGCTGCAAAATTAACAGCTTCCTCAGTGGAGGGGAAACATGAATCTTAAAAAGAAGAAAATATAGTTTTATATGCAAAAGAGAGAAACTTCCAGAAAGAAACATCGCTGAAGTGATCAGACTATGTTCTTTATAAGTTAAAAAAAAATTGTTTAAGAAAAAGTTTTAAGCAACTTTATATTCTCATTTCTTAGATGCTCTGATCTCTTACCACAAGCCCCAAAATATGTTAGAGTGGAAGTTTTTTTAAATAAACTCAAAAATTTACTCTGTTAGCAGTAGACAATGTCTTTTTTTTTTTTAATTAAAAAGAGAGAAACTGAGAAAAATTGGAGTATGGCAATTATTCATTATTTGCTTTCATACTGCCTGTGCCTTTCTAAAATTATGGCTGCAATTTCGCTTTCCTTCACCGTGTCCAATGTGCTAGGGGCAGGCTGCCGTCTGCTGCCTGCCTCTGTGTCCCCTTTAGACACTTTTCAGGCCTCTGAGATAATGACTATCTCCTCCTTCCACCTGGTTTCTCACCCTTTAATGGTTTCTCCCGTGTTTCTGAATCGCATAGAATAAGAAAATGCATCCAAGCTCTAGTGACTCTTAGGTTTTTCTTCTAAGTACTCTTCCACATGAAAACTAGATGGTTTGCTTTTTTTCCAAAAAGATTATGTGAAAGCATGTTTTGCAGAAAATTTGCCTTAATTTCCAAACGAAGCAGTAAAATTAAAAAAAAAAAAAACTGTTTTGTTGAGGGAAATATGATACAAAACAAAGGATTTTACTGAAAGCCTTTGGTAGGAAGGATTTTCTAGACTATCTAGCGCAGTACTTTGCATGTAGGACCCCAGAGCCATGGGGTCGAAGGGCACTGAAATCTCGGGAAGTGCATTCAGTGACTGTGGGGGCGGGGTGGAGCCACGGCCACCGTGAAGACTCATGACGTCGCCTGAAGAATGTACTTGTGAATCTTAACAATAACAGCAGTATCATTTATTTAGTGTAAGGCTTTTCGATGTAAAACTTTTTTTTTACATATATTTAATAGTTTAACTTTCAGAACCAATATACAATTATTATCACCATCTAGTATATGATCAAAGGAAATTTACCGAACTTAGCAAAGTACTGAGTTCTGAGCATCACCGGATGCTGGTGTGACAATAGTGGTTCTGACGCTTGGTGAGGGTCAGGCCCCATATGAGTACTTCCCCGCAGGGGAAGTACTGGCAGCTCCCCCCAACCCTCCACCTAAGGAGGGAGGTTCTGGGATCGCCTCAGTCTGCAATGAAGGCAGTGAGCTGGATGCAGAGGTCCAGACTCAGCTGAGGTTACAGGGGCAGTGAGTGCACGTTTCCATCCACTTTGGTTTCTGTGCTCTGAGTGTCATAGAGAGCGAAGCTTGGAAAAAATCTGAATTGGAATCTCTGTGTCACGACTTTCAAACTTCACAATCCTGAGCAAGTTATGCAAATTCTCTGATCTTTAGTTGTCTGTAAAAATAAAGACAGTATTGCCTCCTGTTCATATTTTTGTGAAATCTGAGAAAAAATTACATAATTCCTTGCATAGGTAAGATAGATAGGTAATGATAGATGATAGACAGATAGATAGATGATAAAACAGAGTTCTTTGCACAGTTTCTACTCGACATAATAATAGCTAACATTTCTGGAAATTTTACTTGGTATCCTACAAGATCATCTCATTTAATCTTCATAACCACCTCATGAGACATATCTATTATTATTATCCTCACTTCACAAATAAGGCCTGAATTTTCCAGACAAGAACACTGAGACACAGAGAGATGAAGTAACTTATTCACACAGTTTCTGCATGATAGAGGCCAAGTTTGGATCTCATCAATTTTTAGTGCCCAGGTGTGTGACTGTGTATCCTGGCACTGGCTCTCAGTAGCTGTCTAGCCATGGGAAAGTTACTCAGACTAGCCAATGATCAGTGTACTTATCTGGGAACAGTAGAAAATGATCAAACCAACTTCATGTGTTATTGAGAGTCAACTGCAATATAAAATGCTTAAAGCAGTGCCTCCTCAAGCTTAATCGAAGTTACAGGTAACTAGCGAGACCATCAACAATAAACATTCGATCAATCATTATTGCTGTTATTATCCTACATTTCAAATTTAAGAGATGCTTTTCTAGGTTGCCCTGCACTGTTCTGAAAAAACTAGAAGAAATGGAAATTTTGACAAATTAAATACAATCACACATACTATACAAGTACACAAGTATTCAATACGGTTTTTAAGTAAGGGAATATAATGAAACTTGTATTAAAAGTTACCATATATATCTTAAACTCCAACTTTATTGAAAATTATTTTTCAGATATTTTATATTATTATATAAGCAATATGCTATATATATTCATTGTAATACATTCAAACAATATAGAAATATGTGGAATAAAAGATAACAGTCTTCTTAAGCCTCCTCTTTTCCCTTCCTTTCTCTAGAGACAGGCACTATTCATCATAGAGTATATGATTAAGCATAATTTTAGGGAAAGTGGAACACTATTCTTTAAAGCTATAACAAAATTTTGCAAGATAATTTTGAAAGTGATTATTCAAGTGTAGCTAGCTAAGTTTTCCAGACACTGTGACATTCAGCCTCCTTGAGAATTATAGAAACACAGCAGAAGCCGTTAGAGATTTCATCTTTCTAAAGAAGTACAAAAAAGTTACATTAGAGTTTCCTATTAAAGTAATTCCACAAGCACTCAGGAAGACCCCTCTACAATTTAAATTAATCAGTATCACTTCAATGAAATCTCTTACAAAGTTACTCAAGATAGGCCATTTCTATAATACCAGAGAAAAGTGTCAGGGCCGAACCCCGTTCTGATTGGCTTCCGCACAATCCGGTGGAGATGGACCTCACAAAATCAGTGAGTGGCTACATGCAAAGACAAAAGGCCGAGTATACGTGACAGGTATATTAGAAATAGGAAGACACATAGGTGACAGGAAGGAATGTTCTGCCCCACTCATCTCTTTTTCTTTCCCTTCTCAAGTGAGAAGGGAGTCTGTAATACAGAATACAGAAGCAGTGACTTTGTTGGCAAATTGCAAGTTGTAGTTATGCTATGAGAGACAAACAGCATTAGCAGAAATATGACTTGTTTGTATCTTAGATCTGCCACTCTGAAGAATGTAAAAGACCTGCTAGAATATTTATGGCTGCCCTTTTGTCATGAATCCAGCTCCACAGTCAACATGACTGAAGAATTTTCAGAGCAGGGCCAGAGCTGAGATCTTGGAGAAAAGGGCTGAGAAATAGATGAGGTGGAAGCAAATGAAGGTGAAGGGAGAAGAAGAAGGAAGATAGATAAGGGACAATGCAAGTTATGACAGGAATCCTGAGACAAGAAAAGACATCTGCGCTCCATTCTCCGGACTTGGTGTAGCCAGGGTCAGCTGGTTTCCTCTCAGGAGTGGACCTGGTCTGTGCACCTTTCCAGAGACGGCAGAGCATTGCTGAGGAGCTAAACATATAGTATCCTTTACAATCATAGTACAGACAATGCTCCCTGCAGTCTGACCTTTAAACTGATGTGAAGGACAACTGATTCCTGGACATGATAAAATGTAGTAATTCTCAATGAGAAGGAGCGGCAAAGCTACAACCATCTGGACAAATGGTAGCTCCATGGTGATGGTTTATGCTAGGCGGGACACTCAATATTTCAAGGAGAATGAATTGTGTTTAAGACACAGGAACTAACGTACGAATAAAAGCAAATGAATTGCTCATAGCTAATATCACTTAAATATAAGTTGCCCCCAGGAGTGTGAGCATAAATTTAGTCTTTTTCCTATTGGGATGGAGTGTGGGTGTTCGTTGAGACATTGTGTGTGCGAGCTTGGTAGCTGTCCTTTGACAGGCTCACTGGCAAGGCAGGTCCTTGCCTAGTGTCCGGAAACTTGAATATTGGGAGTGTTTCCACCATTTCCTAAATGACAATATGAGAGACTCGAGGTGCCTATGCTGTTTATACAAATGTGTTTTATGCTGAACACCTGCTTTCCTTCTGGGCATCTAGAATTTGGGTATATTCTAAGCAGGGGTTACCTATGAGACCAGCCCCTGATAGACACCCTAGGTCTGAGTCTCTAATGAGCTTCTTTGGTTGGCAACATTTCACGCATGTTGTCACATCTCATTTCCGACTGAGGTGCATTTAAACGTAGCTTGCATGACTCCACTGAGAGAGGCCTCGGGAAGCTTGCACCTGGTCTCCTCATGACTTCGCCCACATGCTCTTCCTTTTGATGATTTTGCTTTTGTATTCATCCCCTGTAATCAATCTTAGTCATGAGTACAGCTATGCGCTGAGTCCTATGGGTACTCCTAGTGAATAAACCTAGGTGCGGTTCTGAGGACTTTTACCCACTACAGCATTCACCCTCTTTGGGAGCTAATGTTTTATGTTAGGCAAGAATATCTTTGGCATTACACATAAAAGAGCATTTCATGATCCAGACAAGTGTTACTTCCTCATTCACCTCCCCTTCAGCTTTGAGAAGTATAGCTAATAAGTTTGGAAATGTGTGAAAACAATCATATCAGAGAATGTATAGGTTTAACATTTAAAGAGAGAGTAAGCTTTCAGATTTAAGTTCATAAATTAATTATCTGAAATTCTTTTATATGCTATTATTTTGGAAAGACTCCAGATGATGAGGAAACTTAAGATAAGTTTATTTCTTTGCTCTTTATTTTATAAATCTTCACTATACATCATTCAGGTCTATTTCGATTTTTCCAACAGGATGATGTCTTTCTAAAATTAAGTTATCATTCAGAATCTTATATGACATCATTAAAACTATATCTAGTATAGAATGGTAAGCAATTGTGTTCAGCAGGCCAGGCTCCATTGTGAAATTGATCATAAAAATGTGGCTAAATAATTTACCTGTAAATATGAGTGTCGCATGAAGTCAGGGGCGTCTCTTGAAACAAGAGACCAGGAAATACAGGCGCAGCACATTGATGTTGGGGCCTGATTTGTTCCCGTTAGATGAGTCATACCTTCAATCACACAGAAATCCAGAACCTGGGTTTCCAACTCATCACTCAGAGACGTGGACCAACTATATTGTATAAAAGTTTGCTTATAAACTTCTCCCTGTAGTTCTGTTCCTACCCCAGTTAGATTATTTTAGTTCCCTTTTACAGTTTTGTTTTTCATTTGACAACATTTATTTGGTCCTATTATGACCGGGCACTGCTCTAGGCACTGAGTGTACAGCAATTAATAAGACCGACACTTCCCGGACGTAATGAGTTTTACTGGTTAGTGGAAAAGACAGAAGCAGGAGCATAATAAGCAGGATGAATTTATAAATAAAGTAAAATAGTGTGAAGTGAAAAACATTATGACTTCTAAGATCAGATTTGGCAAAACACCAACGTCATCCCATGTGTAAAGAATGACAGCAGTGGCTGCAGAGTCTACCTTAGTGTCGCTCTGTCCATCTCTGAATATGATGTTTCTAATACAGTTTAGTGGCTTTTACAGTCATGGAGAATGGCAAATTACACTTCGACCATAGGCAAAATTAGGTTAACTCGTGATGGGATTGTTCATCTCCTTAAGCAGTTGCTTAAATATTAATCGATGGTGAGAGATCAGAGTACATAGCCACGTTGCCAGACATCAGAAGGAACAGCCAGTAATGTAACAGCAATTTACCATCTAATATAATTAAGCTTGATTTTATAATCTAGAACTCTAGCCAAATAATGCCTTCCTTTGCCACGCTTAATGATTTGTGCCTGACAAACTCTGTTTATCATTTTTGAGAGCTTACCGAGTTATCATTTTATTAAATTTATTGATTTAACCTTTCCCCAATTATGAATACAATCAGTTTTTACTATGTAGAATTTTTTCTCACAGAATTTCAAAGTTGTACCTTGCATTCAATTATAAAATCAATATATTAATAATATCATATGATGCCTTGTTTCCATTGAAATAAAATATTCATGAAAATGGAAATATATTGCCTTAGCTCAGTTTTTTTCAAGAATGGCTTTCCAGACTGACAGTTCTGATTTCATTTCTCTTACTAAGTAATGGGAGTAAGGATGGTAAAAAGGAGGGATCACTTTTTTCTCCTGTGCTGCAGCAGTGTACGCTTCACTTTATGTCAGTGAACTTCCCCATGCATGGCTAGACTCATTAGTAATCTTTAATCGATAAGAGAAGAGTGACCCTCCCCATTTCTGCGTTGTGTTTGTCACCTGTATCATTTTATCAGCCTGTAACTTATACCAACACTGACCAACACTGTTCAAGTCCAGGTGGGAACTTGGAAATACATTTTGAACATGTTCGGAACAGAAATTCAGTCTTCTAGCTGGAAATATTGGAACAATCTTTGATTCTTCCCCTTTTCTGCTCTTTATTCGGTTGCCGTGTCCTCTTTCCTCCCCAGCTTTCTCAGTTGCTCTTTTCCTCTGTTTTCCTTTCTGCGGTTCCTCCTGCCTCTCTCCGCCTCACCAGCCCCTGTCTCAGAACCGTTTACGCGGTGCTTCCGCGCTCCTCATCCTGCCTTCGGTCTCTCACTTTCACATCAACCTGCGTGACGGGATGGAAAGGAGGAGAGGGGAGTGAGGGAAGAGGCAGCAGAGGGCTGCCCTTCATTAGACAAAAGGAGTTAACTGAGAATGTAGATAGAGGTAAGACTGAACCACACTGAAACAATAGATGTTTTCTCTTCACGTGTTAATGAGTATGCATGTGGCTGACGAAGTGGCCATAGATGTCCCTTTTCAGTTCTAGTGTCATCCTCACTCTCTAGGGTGCAAAGTGCCCATAAAGACTAAGACACTTAAGTCTGGAGCACAAAAAGATCCTGTCAAAACGATTGTGTGCTGATATCACTAGAGACAATAAAAAGATAAATCTAGAGATCTTTAGACTCAAGAGGAGAACAATATTATATCATTAATTCTAATTCAGGTTGAGCCAAACTCAACACGCTCATTACAGTTCATAATACGTCTTTACACTGTACGGTGCTGCCAAGCTTAGAGAGAAATATGCCCACAAGTAATTCCCAAACATCAAGGGACTGATTATAGTGGTTTTGGATTTTTTAGGCCAATTTTTTCAACCTGCCTTTGGACGTGTGACTATTTGTACACATCTCACAGAAAGAGATGAAGCAGGGAAATAGATGGATAACTGAAAGATTTAATAAGGATACAGATGAAAATGTTACTAAATTAATATTTGAAATAATCTGCAGTTTCTATTACTAATGCCTTATTAGTCATCTACATTATAACTAGTTATTAACCATGAGTTCAAAATAATGTCTTAGAATAGAATTGAAGTAATCAAGTAGTTGGCTTTCTCTTGGACTAGCAGTATGGTTCTGTGTAACTCATTTTCCATCCACTATTCTCCTGTTACCTTGAGAAGAAAATTAATCGCTTTAACGGGAACCCTCTTTTGTGGATTTAAATATCTAGCAAATATTAAAATGAAACTTGGAAAGTGCAACTCTACAACTTTTCTAGAATATCATCCTAAGAGATGTAAATTGAACAGTAGCAAATAGAAGATGAGTTTTATTCCTATCTCAATAATAGAGGGAAATCTCAATTCGTTATTCGGTTAAATAACACAAGAATGGATGAGAGAACTGTCTCTTTACAACATCACCATCACGTGCATAGAGATCCCAGCGGTCCCCCCTCCAATGTGAAGAAAACTTGTATTTTTTGCCATTGAAGTTGGAGCTATCCTCATGGCGTGGTTAGGATAGGCTGAGCCAAGGCAGAAGCAGGCATCATTTCTGCTGAACAGTCAATGAGCAAGGTGCAGGCTTCTGTAGACAGTACATCCTCTCCAGATGACTCTGACACATGTTCCTAACAGAGCTCCTCAGTGTGGAACCCATTGAAATGGGTATTGTTATGGATGAACATCTCTCCCAAATTCATATGTTAAAGCCATAACCCCCAATATGACCAATTTAGAGATGGAGCCTATAAGAAGGTAATTAAATGAGGTCATAAGAATGAGGACCTCAGGCCACTATAACAAAATACCATGACTGAGTGGCTTGGAGAATAGTTCTGGAGTGTGGGAAGTCCATGATGGTGTAGGCTGATATAGTGTCCAGTGAGGCTCTCTTCCTGGCTGATAGATGGCTCCTTTTCTCTGTGTTATCATATGGCAAAGGGACAAGAAGAGAGCTCTGGTGTCTCTTACTCTTCTTATAAGGGCACCAGCTCAATTATATTAAGATTCTATCTCCCATATGGTCACAGTGGGGGTTAATGCTTCAATGTGTGAATTTGGGGGAGTTAATGCTTCAACATGTAAACTTTGGGGGATATAATTCAGTTCACAGCAGGCCTGATTCAATAGGATTAGTGTCTTTATAAAAGGAGAAACCAGAGAGCTTGCTCTCCTTACCCCATTGTACCCCAGCTCACATGCACTGTGCATGGACAGAGTGAGGAGGCAGGAAGAGGGCCTTCGCCAGGAGTCAAATTGACTGGAACCTTGACCTTAAAAATTTAATCTCTAGAACTGTGAGAAATAAATATCTGTTGTGTAAGCCACACAGTCTACATTAGCTCGTTCGGCAGCCTGGGCAGATTAAGACAATTGTGGACGGATCTTTGGCGTTACCTAGTGTCCATGCTGCTGCCAGGTGCTGGCCATAGATTATGTCAGTTGGGCAGAGCTACGATGTCTCTTTTACCTGGAGTCTCTCATAGTCACAATTCCCTTGGCCTCTTTCCTCTTGTCCCTTTCATCTCCCAGCAACTGGCCAATGATAAGCCCCTCCTCCAGAATCATCTGGCTATCTCTATTTATTCTCCTTTTAGTCATTGGTTTCTAGCTGTGTGTTACACCACTTTTTTAACCCATTTAACCCATACCTCTTTTCACTAAAAAGAGACTTTCTTTTGAAATTTGAAGTATATCTGATATATCGTCTCTAATATGGATATTGACCCCCCCTTTTTTTGCGTTTCTGCTATAACAATCCTATTCTCTCTCAAGCAAACATATGTCTATGTCTGAAAAGGGAAAGTGTCACAGCCAAGATCCTATGAACAAAAAGGTACTTTAATGTATTTCGAAGTATTTTCTCCTTTCTCCCAATATTAAGTGATGAAAACAAAAATGTTCTACTCGAAAAAGCTTACAGATTAGAAGAAGCGATACACAAGTGTGTAAATAACCATCTTATAAGTAGAATGTGATCAATGCCATAAAAAGTTTAAGTATATTCGAAAATTGGAAACTAATTAAAATGAGAAACCCTGGGAAATGTATAGAAAATGTGTTATTTAACTTAAACCTTGAAGAATGAATAAGAGCTTGAAAATAGAATATGATAAATTAAGGCATTCCAGGAGAAGAAAAATATTTAAGAAAAAAATAAAAGGGATGAAAACTATTCTTAAGTATCTTAGCAAAAATACTTACAAACATTTACTTTGTAAATGTGCTCATTAAAATAGGACTTTTCTTTTTTATTCTCCTTTATTTAAAGCAGTTTTACCTGATTTTGCTTAAAAACAGTCTGCCAGTTACTTTCTATACTACTGCTTGTACTTGGAAATTTAAAGAAATCTCTTTATTTATTTAAAACATTCTTTGTCAGGCATTTCATTAACCCATATCTCTTTTTCTTACATACTCAGCAAATAAATGCAAAATTTGACTTAACTAAGAGAGAAGTGTTTCTAGTGGTACTCAAGAAACTCTATCACCTGCTTGTATCAGTGAGGGACATCTTTGCCATCATTGAAATCTAATCTAAAAGTCTTTTGATTCAAAGACTAGAGAGACTTTGTCAAGTTGCCTGTAGTAATGGGAGCAGGAGGATGGTTCATGTAAGGCTGTGAGTGCACAGGACTCAGGGAAGCCCCAAACAACGAGGCCCTGGGAAAGTCACGTCACTGCTCTCCACCCTAGAGCTCCACTGCCAGTGTGGCTCAGCTTTGCTCCAAATGACAGGTGTCCAGGCCTCAGCCTCTGTGCATCGCCTCCATTTACTCTTCACGGTTTCTGCTTCCTCATAACTCCAGCTCCCACACTGTAACTTCTCTGGTCCCTGTCTGCATTATGACCTTCCAGCTCCAACCATCAGCGCTCACTTCAATTTGAAACTTTTAATTTGAATTATCGAGAGAGACTATCCCGCTGGCTTTACTTGTCATTTTGTACCAGGACACATCTTATTTACTATCCACACTATGGACTGCTGACCACTGTGTCAGAAGTCCCTTTCTGGTGCAATCAACTTCACTGTGGGGGGAGGGAGAAGGGGTTTCTGGTCTTTATAGGGCTTTCTCTTTAGCAGGAGCTGGGAAAGATGATTTCGCTTGGAATGGAGTATACTTTGGAAAATGTCATGATTGACATCTCTAGCACAGGTACTGAAATTCCGAGTAACTAAAAGTGAAACATAAGTTTCCTGACTCCCAGATCTGATTAGTTACAGAAGTCAAAGAGTTTTATGAAGAAACATGAAAATCTGCTCATTCACATGCAAACACATGCTACCCTAAAGTCATGATCTGTTTCAAAGACCAACTCTTTTGGATTTAAACAAAAAATTGAAGCTAGTGTTGGTATTGTTTCTTGTTATCTACATAAGTGTTTTAAGTCAGAGAGAGAGAGAAAGAGAGAGAGAGAGGAGAGGATGGGTATCTGTGTTCTTTGCTTAAATTATGATCTGCTTTGTTTTTCTTAAATTTTTAAGGAAAGATCGCTCAAATTCTGTAGCCATTTCCTTCATTATGTAATGTATAATATAGACTGAATGTTTGTGTCTCCCTAAAAGTCATATGTTAGATTCCTAACTCTCAAATTTGGAGATAGTATCTTTGGGGGGTGATTATAGGTCATGAGGACAGAGTCTTCATGAATGGAATTAGGACCCTTATAAGAGACTCCAAAGAGCTCCCTTGCCCCTTCTTCCATGCAAGATCACAGCTGTCTTTGAGCCAGAAAGTCAGTTCTCACCAGACTGTGAATCTGCCAGCACCTTGATCTTGCACTTCACAGCCCCCAGAACTGTGAGACATAAATTTCTATTCTTTATAAGCCACCCAGTTTATGCATTCTGTTATAGCAGCTTAAAGAAACTAAGGCATAAAGTAAGCATACTATATATTAAAGTTTAATCATACCATGGTCTGGCTTATTTTTCCTTTTTAATGATTTATTTTCATTTGAAGTTAAAATTTAAGAGGAAGCCTATAGAGTAAATACATTATATGTATAGAAAGCTTTATATTTAGATTTTATTTTAGAAGAAGTTTGCATTGTTGTATAGATAGAATCAAAATAAAAAGAGGATTACATTTGAAATCACGATACGTGAATTCTGGCTCTGATTTTGCTGCAACCACTCTGTGTCACTGTCACTCCCTGGGCCACAGCTCACTCAGCTCTATGATGAAGGGGTTGAAACGGATGGCCTGTAAACTCCCTTCAAGACCCAAGGGAGGACAAAGTGGGCAAAGGGTCCAAGCTGCGTCAGTTACCACTTCTCTTCTGTAGCTCATTAACTTCTGTGTAAACTATGAAGCAGGGCAAGACTTAGTTCTCAGAAGTCTAGGAATTGTTTTATTGCTTAAATTTTTTTTAAAGCATTGATGACTTTCTCTAAATGAAAACAGCCAGACTTAAAAGCTACATACTGTATTATTCCATTTATAGGCCATCCTGGGAAAGGTCTGAACATTGTGATGGAGAATAGATCAGTGGTTTCTAGTGGGTTAGGGACTGGGAGACACTTAGCTACAGATTGGAACCACGAAGGAATTTTCGGAGACAAGAAAGCTTCTCTGTCCTGATTATGGTTGATTATGGTTAAAGTTACAAGACTCTGCATTTGTCAAAACCTGACTCGTACCCCCAATAAAGTAAATTTCACCATATGTAAAGCATAAAATAAAATCTTAAAAACTCATCACAAATAGATATTTCATTACACATAAAAGCTAATGTGTTAAAGTTAATTGCCCACTTTTGATACATACTGATGTGCCTTCAACGATAACACAACTATTTTTCCTTTGTCACCAGCCAGATTGTTTCATTTGCAGTGTCCTCCTTTGCCCCCGACACTGACCTGTTTTTTAAGGCAGAATTTAGAATTCCTGCTGTTCAAGATAATGAGGTGGAAACATCTTGCCTCTCAAGGTGCGAGTCCGGCTTACCTGTGAGAGTGGCTGCAGACTGCCGGCAATGACAGTATAACCTCCAGGACGGCAGTTTTCTGCTTGGGCACAGATTGACCGCTGTGATTACTACCACTGGTAAGGGCTGGTAATTAGCACACAACAAAAAGCAAGACAGCAGTTGATTAAAGGAAAGTTCTGTTCAGTATAATTGAAGTAAGAAGATGGTTAGACTAACAAGATCACAGGATATGAAACTTCCTTTGGAATACTCGCGTTGTTAATTTTTAAAGTTTCCAGAGTCATTTTACCAAAGAACAGATAATGGATGCTGATTCTGATGGGAAAATTTAATATCTTACTGGGAAATAGATGTTAAAGAGTATCTATATTTCATAATCTGTTGCTACATGTTGATTTTCTGTCATCTAGCCATCTTTCTGTGCTGCATTTGACACATGGTGTTCTTCCCGTCATGTCATGCACCACGTAATGATGCTTTGGTCAACAGTAGGCCACATATATGATGGTGGTCCCATAGGATTATAATGGAGCTGGAAATTTATTAATATCTGGTGATGTTTAAGCTGTCCTAACTTCGTGGTGCAGCACATTACTCACGTGTGTGGTGACGTGGTATAAACATACCTACTGCTTCACCAATGATATAAATTATAGCACATGTAATTATGTACAGTATGTAATATTTGATAATGATAATAAATGGCTATGTTACTGGTTTATGTGTTTCCCATACTTCTATCATTATTTAGAGTGTACTCTTTCTGCTTATAAAAAAAGTTTGCTGGCTTTTGGAGAAACATGGAGGAATGAGAGAGGTCTGAGGACATCTCTCACTTTGACACAACAATAAGCTGAACATCTAAAACTAAACAAAAAACTCTCAAACAACAAACGAGCACGTCAGAGCATGGGATCTGCGCATGGGAGCTACCACAGGTCAGAATCCTGGGTGTTGGGCGGTGGACTGGGAGAAACAAAGAAGCTGCCTCTTGCTGCCTCTGGAGCTCCTGTAGGAGGAGGGGGAGAGGAGAAGTGTGTTGAGTTCCCTGAACAGCGTTGCCTGGGAGAGCTGTGAGCTCCACCTAGCAAGGCACAGGGTTCAGTCATCAGGGCAGAGAGCAGAGAAGCAGGATGGCAGAAAAACAACAGTTGAATTTTACCAGCTGCAGTTGCAAAACTGATGCTGAGCTACAGCCCCCATCCTCCAACACACAGGGCTCCTCCTCCCATACCCTCCGAAACCAATCACCATGAAGCCCCAGGGGATTCTGAACAAACACTACAGAAACTGTTGCAAACACTGTCAAGGACTGAAACTGAGGGTAGCAAGTGTGATTAAACATCTACAAAAAAAAAAGGAGGGGCATTATTACGGCTTTATATAAAGCAGGGATCTAAGAGGCTTAGACGTCACCTACTGGAAGCCAAAAGAGAAGCACCTTCTTTGCAGCGGGCTAAAGAGAGACCTTTATATAATAAATCTTCTTTCTGGAAAAAAAGCAGAATACATTTCCATTAATGCCTAGGCAGAAAAATAGTCCATTAAACACCATGAACAACCAATGTGACAAGGCATCTCAGAAAGAAAGAGAAAAAGTTCCAGAAAATAAGCTTACAGACATAGAAATATGCAACTTAAATGACAGAGAATTCAGGATGATACTTCTGAAAAAACTCAGTGAGTTTGTAAATGAGTCACATCAACAATTTCAGGAATTGAAAAATCAACTAGTTGAGCAGCATGAGGTCTTTAGCAAGAAGTTTGAAACCCACAAAAAGAATAGAATAGAACTTCTGGAAATAAAAAAAAAAACACTGCAAGAATTGAAAAATAAAATAACAAGCTTGGGAAATAGAGTTGACCAAATGAAGGAAAGGATCAGTGATATTGAAGACGTAAATCTGGAAATAAATTAGAAGGAAAAAGAGATAAACTGAAGAATGAAAAATAATGAAAGAGAAATACAAGAAATAACTGACATCATCAGGAGAGGAAACATAAGAATAACGGGTATTCTTGAAGGTGAGGAAAAGGAGCAGGTACTAGAAAGCATTTTCAGACAAATAGTTGATGAGAATTTCCCAAATCTAAGGAATGAGCTGGAGCTTGGAATTCACAAAATCAACATAACACCCGATTATTTCAACCCCAAAGGCCTCACCAAGACAAATTGTATTGAAATTATCAAAAATCAATGACAAAGACAGAATTCTCAGGGCAGCCAAGGAGAAGAAGATGGTAACTTATAAAGGAAAACTCATTAGATTATCGTCGGAATTCTCAGCATAAACCTTACCAGCCAGAAAGGAGTGGAATCAAATATTCAAACTATTAAATGAAAGGAACTACTAGCCAAGAATAATGTATCCAGATAAGCATTCATTTAGATATGAAGGAGAAATAAAGATCTTTCCAGACATACAAAAATTCAGGGAATTCTCTACTATGAGACCTGCACTACAGGAAATACTGAAAGGGGTCAGCTCACCTAAAACAAAATGAAAAAATATATATACATAATTAGGAGTAAGGTGACTAGCAGGCAAATAGAAGTAGAGGAGTACAACCTTTACAAAGAACAGGGCATTATAAGCTTAAACAATAGGAAGAGAATTGCTATAGCAAGATAGTAATGAACGTTTAGCATACATAGGAAAAACTGGGACAACAATGACTGAAAAGAGGAGTATTCAAAGATCCAAATTCACAAAGAAGAATTGAGATAAGGTATATGCAGAAGAAAATGGCCACTGTATATATATGACTACCCTTTACATAGTTATAATAGTAACTGCACAGCAAAGATTCAGAACTGAAGTATATAACATAAAACAAGAAGAATCAGAGGGAAAACCCACAAAAGCCAAACAAAATAAAGAAAACAGAAACACAAGGACAAGGAGGCAATGGAAACTTCAAGCTACCAGAAAGCGAAAGATAAAATGGCTATAAGAAGACCTCAAATTTCAAGAATCACACTAAATGTGAATGGAACTAACTCACCAATAAAAAGTCACAGAGTTGCAGAATGGATCAAAAAACAAAACCCAACCATATACTGCCTCCAGGAGACACATCTCAGTTCCAAAGACAAATATGGACTCAAAGTGAAAGGTAGGAAATGATATTTCAAGCAAATGGCATTCAGAGAAAAGTGGGAGTAGCAGTACTAACATCAGACAAAATAGACTTCAAAATAAAAAAGGTAAAGAAAGATACTGAGAGACATTTCATAATGATAAAGGGAATCATGCACCAAGAAGACATAACACTAATTAATATCAGTGCTCCCAATCAGGGAGTCCTGAAATATATAAAGCAATTACTAACAGAACTAAAGGGAGAAACAGACCAAAACACTATCGTAGTAGGGGACCTAAATTCCTCACTGTCGGATATGGACAGATCATCCAAACAGAAAATTAATAAGGAAATAATGTCCTTAAATGACACATTAGACCTACTGGACGTAACGGACATTTACGGAGCCTTCCATCCCCAAACAGCTGTTTACACATTCTTCTCTAGTGCACATAGAACATTCTCAAGAATCAACCACAAACTGGGACACAGAAATAGCCTCAATAAATATAAGAGGGTTGAAATCATACCAACCATATTCTCTGATCACAGTGCTTTGAAACTAGAGATCAACTGCAAAAAGAAAGTGAGAAGAACCATAAATATATTGAGATTAAGCAACATGCTACTGAAGAATAATTGGGTCAGAGAAGAAATAAAAAGAGAGATCAAGAGATACATAGGAAAGAATGATAATGATAGTACAACATACCAAAACTTTTGGGAAACAGCATACGTGGTCATAAGAGGAAAGTTCATATCATTACAGGCCTATTTCCAAAAACAAGAATGAGCCAAATAAATGACCTAATGCTTCATCTTAAAAAAAGTAGAAAAAGAAAAAAAAATGAAGTCTAAAGTCAGCAGAAGGAAAGAAATAATCAAAATCGGAGCAGAAATAAATGAAATTGAAAACAACAACAAAAAAAGGTTGAAAACATAAATGCAACAAAGAGCTGGTTTTTTGAGGTTAATAAAATTGACCAATGCCTGGATAGTCTCACTAAAGAAAAAAGAAGAAGGACGCAAATAAACAAAATCAGGGATGAAAGGAGAAATTACGACAGACAACACAGAAATACAAAGGAGCATACGAGAATGCTATGAATAAGTATATAACACCAAATTTAATAACCTAGAAGAAATAGACCAGTATTTAGAAAAATACAATCTTCCTAGACTGGATCAAGAAGAATCAGAATATCTAAATCATTAAAAATCTACCAAAAAGTTAATAGTATAGGACCAGATGGCTTCACCAGTGAATTCTACCAAACATTCAAGGAAGATTTAATACCTATTCTCCTCAAACTCTTCCAAAAAATCAAAGAGGAGACACTACTTCCCATCACATTTTATGAGGCCAATATCACCCTGATACCAAAACCTGGTAAAGGAAACACAAAAAAAGAAAACTACAAACCAATATCTCTCATGAACACAGATGCAAACATCCTAAATAAGATACTAGTGAGCCAAATACAACAACATATTAAAAAGATTATACGCCATGATCAAATGGGCTTCCTCTCAAAGGCACAGGAATAATTCAACATACACAAGTCGATTAATGTGATACCTCACGTAAACAAATTAAAAAATAAGAATCATATGATCATATCAATGGATGCAGAAAAAGACGACAAAATACAGCATCCGTTTATGATCAAAATACTTAACAAAATCGGTGTAGAAGGAAAGTACCTTAACATAATAAAGGCCATCTATGACAAATCCTCAGTCAACATTATACTTAATGGTGAAAATCTAAAAACCTTCCCCCTTAGATCAGGAACAAGGCAAGAATGAGGCGGGAAGCATCACTCTGCCTGACTTCAAATTATACTACAAAGCGGTAGTAATCAAAATGACATGGTATTGGCTGAAAAACAGACATGTGCAATGGACCAGTGCAACAGAATTGAGAGTCTAGAAATAAACCCATATTTATATGGGCAAATAAGTTTTGGAAAACAAACAAACAATATCTAAATCATTAAAAATTTTCTGCATGTGCAGAAAAGAAAGCCTCTTCAATAAATGGTGCTGGGAAAACTGGAAAGTTACCTGCAAAAGAATGAAACTAGACTGTTGTCTATCACCACACACCAAAATTAACTCAAAATGGATTAAGGACCTGAGTATAAGACCTAAAACAATAAAATGTATAAAAGAAAACATAGGAATTAAACTCAAGGACCTTGGACTTAAAGAGAATTTTATGAATTTGTCCTCAAAGGCAAGGGAAGTAAAAGCTAAAATACATGAATGGGACTACATCAAAATAAAAAGCTTTTGCTCACCAAAATAAATCATCAGCAAGGTAAAGAGACAACCATCTGAATGGGAAAATATATTTGCAAATGATGCCTCTGATAAGGGACTAATATCCAAAATATACAAAGAACTCGTACAACTCAATAACAACAAAAACCAAACAATTCAATCAAAAAATGGGCAGAGGACCTGAACAGACACTTCTCCCTAAAGGACATACAAATGGCCAACAAATATTTGAAAAGATGCTCAACATCGCTAGCTATTAGGGAAATGCAAATCAAAACCACAATGAGATATCATCTTACACCTGTTAGAATAGCTATAATCAATAGGACAAGTAATAACAAATGCTGGAGAGGATGCAAAGAAAAATGAACCCTCATACATGGCTGGTGAAACTGCAAATTGGTTTGGCCACTATAGAAAACAATATGGAGGTTCCTCAAAAAACTAAGAATTGCTCTACCATATGATCCAGCAATCCCTCTACTGGGTATTTACCCCAAAGACTTGAAAACCCATATCCTCAAAGATATTTGCACACCGATGTTTATAGCAGCATTATTCACGGTGACCAGGACATGGAAGCAATTGAAGTGTCCTACGATAGATGATTGGATAAAGAAGCTATGGTACATATATACAATAGAATATTACTCAGCCACAAGAAGAGATGAAATACTGCCATTTGTGACAACATGGATGGACCTCGAGATGATCATGCTAAGCAAAATAAGCCAGACAGAAAAAGTCAAAAACCACATGATATCACTTATATGTGGGATATAAACCTAAAAGCAACAAATGAACAGGACAAACAAACAGAGACTCATAGACATGAACTATAGACTAGTGTTACCAGAGGGTAGGGAGTGGGGGGGAGAGAGAAGGTAAATGGGGGTCAAATATGTGGTGACAGAAAGAAACCTAACTATGGGATGTGAGTATATATATATATATATATATATCCCTACTGTTAAAGTATACTGCTGAAATTTGTTGGATTTTGTTAACCCATGAGTCCATAAAAAAAAAAAATTTGCCTCATACATCTGTGTTTACCTGGTCTCTTGTTAGCATCATTTTCTCTTGTATTTGATTCACTCTTGAGTTGTTTTATATAGTAACATGCTGTACAGATTTGTAGCTGAAGAGCAATAGGCTACACTATATAGCCTAGGTGTGTGGTAGGCTATACCATGTAGGTTTATCTAAGTGTACTCTATGATGTTCGCACAATAACAAAATCACCTAATGATGCATTTCTCAGAGTGTATCCCTGTTGTTAAGTGGTGCATGACTGTAATCAGACTGAGACTTTTGTCGATGTGTGATTGGGTCATCCTTAGACTTTAATCCTGATTCATCATGGAACACTTTGCTGAAGATCTGGTGAAATTAAAACAACAACAACAGAGAACAAGAAAACCTTGTCTTGTCTCAACTCAACTACAAACTGATTATAATTCTTGTAATGTAATAAATCCTTAAATTTCTGTCTCTTATTTTTTATCATTAAAAATTGAGGAAAAGAATAATCGTCATGCTTTCTCAAAATGTTCTGAAGACATATTAAAATAAGCAAACACTATGCAAAATGTCTGCTATTGTTGTTGTCACCATTATAATGAGTATCAAGAATGAGGATCCAACTGGTAAAGTAAAAAAAAGTTAATAAAATGAAAAAATATTTTTTCCTTTCCCTTACACCTGACATTTAGCGTTCAAATAGTTGACTACACTTGCAATGCTCCATTTTCCTTCTTCCTTCCAATTCTGACTTCTTGCACTCTGAGCTAAGGCAGCAGCATCAGCCTTCCCAGCTGATCGCCCCTTGATCCACAGATAACCGTTTTGAAAGTCTGATGTTCATTGTTTTCCTGACATACTGGTTAGAAGGCTGCCTAGGTATCACTTTGCCTGTCCAGAATAATGATGAAATATTACCCTAAGTCATTCTGTAAAATTAAGTACCCTACATCCCATAAAAGTTGTCTTCATTTCCTCTCATATGATAGATGTGCCAAGAATCAGAATCATCTCTAACTCTCAGGGTTTCCTGAATTTTTCAATACAGAAGATACATAAATAAACATTCCAGTGGTGCTTCATTCAGTGTTGAAACTTTGGACTTAATTTCCATAACCTGTCTTTCCATGAGTCTTTCACAGAGGCATTTGCTCTGAAGGAAATCACAAAAAATGACTTAATATATCTTAAGCACATGTCTACGTAAGTAATTTCTCATAATATTCACCAAATTCAAGATGAAGCATTAATTTTGTAACTCTAACTAGGACAACTGGGTACTTTCTCTTTTCAAAAAGAAATTGACAGAGCTTTTAATGCAGGTATCATTTTTGCTACCAATGTACTTTGTTTTCTAGAAAATTGACATGTGTAGTAGAGAGACAACAAAAAAATAAATTGCATTATTAGACCCTAATCTAATTGCAAGTCTTTCATGCAATTGTCCTAATGAAAATTTTCTTTGTAAATATCAGAGTTTAGGGGTGTTTTTCTTCTGCATGTTTATTTTTCAAAGCAATTTTCTGGACAAAATAAAGTTGAGCATCCCTCCATTCTTTTTGACAGCCACATTAAGTGAAAATGGCAGTGCTTATTAACCCTCCGGCCTCTCTCAGGGCTGTCCTTTCTGAATCAATTGTTGTGATTTCTGAGTAGAATACTATCCTGATTTTCCTCTGTTCCCTGATTACTTTTTGGCACTAGTGAAAGCTTTGCTTATTGGGAAATAACACTGCCTCAGACAGCTACCAAAAGTAGGGTCATTGAGTATTATTATCATGACATGTAACCTTTCTCCCTACCCACCAAACACAGGAGATTATGAAGATAAAAGTAAATTTCAGCTTCTCTCCTCTAGGCTCTCCTTTTATAGACTTAGGTTAAACTTTGATAAACCTTTATCTCCATATGAGAGAAATAATTTCCCTTTTAAGGACATTTCAAAATTTTGAAATAAGTCATTTTGTAATTACATATGAGTAGACCTATCAAAACACAGCTGGCCTTATGATAAATTTGGCTGTTTGCTCTTTGTTTTTAAATGATTTTCATCCAAGTACATGGGATTCCTTTATAGTATACCACAGAAACAAGAGATTAATGTTTTGCTTCTTGCTATGCTAGAACTGGTTTTAAAATTGTTTGTGAGAGTAAAGACTAAATGTGATAGATCAGTTCAGCTCCTCTGAGAAACAGATGCTAAGCAGAATTAAACATGTATACATTTATTAGGGGAATGCCTGTGAAGGCGAGAGAGTAAAGGAGTAGGTAGGGAGGGTGATGTGGGGCTGACACCAATAAAAGGAGAAAAAGGAGAAAGTAGAATGAGTTGGAGATACATCAGACTCAGTGCTCCCCTGAGAAGCTCTTAGTATAGGCTGATGAGTAGAGAGTGCTAAGTAGAGGGGCCTTGTGTCAGAAGAGAAAGGCCTACCTCTAATACCCTACCTTGCTCAGGCATTTCCTGGGAACAGACAGGGGAGCATGGTTTGGCCAGAACACTATAGTGGATCTTAATGTTTGATAGCCAACAACATACTTCAAAAAGTTATTTTGAAGGGAGATCTGAGTAACATATCTCCAGGATCATCACGTGTCCCCAGAAAAGTCACATGTGATGACTATCAATTTGAATTAATTCAAGATGTTTCAATGACATCCTTCCTTCATTAGTTGAACATGTCCTTCATCTAAAGATTCTAAGGAAATAACTTAAGGAAACTATGTTATAAATGGCTTAGAGCCATTCACTTTGTTCAAGGATTTAAGTAATGTTTCGATTGAAATGAAATTCCAAGTTGAGCAGACAGATCCATCCATGGTTTTGAGGCACATCGATTCTTGATACATTAACTGAAGTTGAACATACTCTTTATGTTTGAGTGTGTGTTTGCAAGGACTTAATGATATCATATAATATCTGTTTCATTATATAATTTTATCATAGTGAGAGTTTAATCCTGGGTGGGCACTTAGGCAAATAACCATCATGATTAGTCTATTCAGCCACCCAGATGGATCAGGAATGGAAAAGCCGAGGAAACAGAGATAATCTGAGGCTGACTGGTTAGCACAGGGAAGCGGGTTGTGGGGGGAAGGAAAGTCCATGTCGAACAACAAGGGTCACTGAGGGACCTGAGGAGAGATTCATTTGCTACATTAGGTGCAGAGTGTTGCTGAGTCACAGGCCAAAGATCTAATTGTGGGAATTGAGCCATCAAGTCAGAGAAGAAACAATAGCAAAACCAACCTAATGTGATTTAGAGGTTCAAAAGAGTGCTATTACTTCTGTCCAGACAATCAACTCATCTCAGAGCCTGCATGGGTGGGGACTGCCGGTCCCTTTCTTGAATGTCAGAGGAAGGGAGAGGACAAAAAGAAGAGCCAACATGTCATTGCATAATTGAACAGTGCTATCTACTATGCTGGTAAAAAAAAAAAAAAAAAAAAGAGTGTAAGTATATTCTATAATGTCTTGTCGATCTCTTTTACAAGTCAAATTCTACTACCCATCATAAACTCCTTAGCTCATCTTCACCGTTGTTGAACAATCTTTTCCAACTCTCACAGAAATGAGTGATCTATAATATATAAGTTATATGCCTGGCAGGAAGGGCAGATATGCAATACAGGAGGGGTTACGTGGAAATTTCATCATAGTGCCTTTTTCTAGGCATCCACAAAGTAGGCTAGAAATGGCTTTACCTAATAGAGGTGCAAAAAGATGTTAGATGTGTGGTCATTAGGGAAATTTACAGAAGTGAAGGGATATTGCAGAAAAAACATTTGATAAGAATTGGAGATTGAACATCAGGATTAAACTAGTAGATTTCCTCTTAAATCATGGACTGTCTACTTAGAACTGTAAGCTTCTCTTTTATTTCTACTCTTGCCTAAGATTCTGGTACAATGGGAGTCAAAACCAAGAGAAGTTAACAGGACTTTTAAGCAAAAACGTAGGGATTAGGTTTACCTCTCAAAGTGGCATAACTGAAGAGATTCTACTTATTTTTTAAGTATTCAGTATGGGAAGAAGAAAAAGAACATCTCAGTGGTGAAGCCTTAAAGTCTGTCCATTAAGGCACTGACAATGACGTTATTATGCCCAGTAGCTAATTTTTCAAAAGAACAGAAAAAAGATCTATGTATAAAACTAATGCTTTAATAAAGTTAAAACACAAATATAATTTAAATCAGACATATTATGGTAAGACAAATATAAAACAGAACAACTAAGAAAGCAAGTTACTTAATAGAAGAAAAAACTCTAGTGGATATTTATCAGCCTTTATCATCATACTAGAGATGAAACACAAAGACACCATTGGTTTGAATAAAAAGAGAATTCTTATTCCTGTTGGTTTAATATTGCAACATAACACCTTTTACAATGACATAAATTGAGTTTTTTAAAATATTAACTCAAATTAATGCGATTTAATTTTTTTTTTGTTTCCTATTAAATTAGAAAGAAAAATATTGATGGAAACTAAGGCTATGAATCACTGCAGTGAAAGATGAGAAAGCCACTTAAAAAGAAATATAAATGATTATATTATGAGCTTAGGTTAAAATGCAGCCCCTCCTCTCCATTCTGTGGTATTCAATGTACCATATGAATCATGGCTTGTATATCACAATCTACTTTTATCTGATATAGTAGTGTCCCTTGACATGTTACTAGGATCAAAAGGCTTAAATGTGAATTAAACTGAACTATGATGAATAAGTGTTACAGATTTCATTTCTCTAATACAGGCACTGTAAAATTTCCACAAAGAATGGTTTAGAGCTCTGAGCGGGTGATGAAGAATTTAGTTTTAATTGCTTTAGATTACAATCAGATGACAGAGACCACTCCAGCCAAGGTGAAGCAATGAAGGTGCTAGACACAAGTTCGAGTGAGTTTCCAGGGCAGGTCTCCTTTGCTGGGCGGAGGTGTCATTTTTCATTTTAAGCATCATTTGAAATGCTCATTTTCACCAATTTTCCTATCATTACTTCAATATTTCTGCCAAAGGGGGGAAAATAGAAGGCTTGAAAATAGGTATTCTAGATGCATACATCTCCACTACCTAGTAGATATTTTGCCAGTATCAGAAGAAATTTAAGCCTCTTAGATGGAAAAGAAAAAAAACACTTTAATTAGCAAAAAAAAAGATGTATAGTTTTTGTGCAACCTCAGAATGTTAACTACAGTTAGGAATGGAAGTGTGGTACAGAGACGAATTAAGCTGGGGTTTTTTGTTAGTTAGTTTGTTTTTACTGTGATTTGGGTAAACTACTTGGCCCCACTCATTGGCTGTTTACACACTGGCAGGAGAAGAAACTGCCGTCTTAGTACAGTGACATTTAAGTGCACAGTTTATGCGGGACGCTAGATCAAGGGCTAGCACACAGTCCCTCCTCCTCAGGTTCATCCTTTCTCTCTCTTGGGTTGTTGATGCAGTGCGTGACGAAGAGTATGAAGGAGGCAGAGCTGTCTACTGAGAGATAGTGTACTTTCAGAGATGCAGACAAAAATTTCCCCAATTTCACTACTGTTTGGAATTTTATTATATTCATCTCTAAAACAGGACTCCTAGTACCCTAGTGCACAGAAACCACTAGGGTACTGTTAAAATGCCGTGCATGTCTGTGCACACTCTCTCAGAGTTTCTGCATTTAAGAGCACCTAGGGTTTGTCCTAGAAGCTAGCACTCTAGGATGGTCAGACATACCTGTTCTTGATCCGAACTTATGCTCGAATTTCAGTCTTTACTATATTTCCTCAAGCCTACAAAGCTTTAAAATGGAAAGCTTTAGGGAACTACCCAAATGATCTGAGAAGATAATAAAAGAGCATTGTTTGGATTTCCAGTTTCTAGATTCATATAAATTATGTCAAGGATATTGCAAGAGATGGCAGGTGTGACATCAGAGTTACTCCTGGTAATTATTTGAAAAGCATGAAGCCTAGGAAAGATGCCAAAACTGGAGGAAGAAAATATCTCCATGTTTAAGAGAAAAAGCAAAGCATAGAAATAGAAAGTACGGGTTGATGACTTCAGCATACAATTTTTGAAATGATAATTAAACAAATGTTTGTGAGTAGTTCAAGAGAATGTGAAATCAACATGAGTTCATTAAGAAAATTATGCCAAACAATCTCATTTTTTTCTAAATAAAAGAAGTGGAAAGAAAGTAACTTAATTCTATTTCTGGAACTATAGCAGACTAGATGAACAGAAAAAGTCCTCCTAGGATAAAATGCCAAAAATACTTGATTTAATTTAAAAATGAAAAAAAAAAAATCTTTTTTCAAGCTTGGTTGGGTTGATGGTAAAAGAAGACAAAAAATGCAAGCCAGAAGTCAGGATTGCACACAGTTTTGTAGGGTAGCAGCGTGTTTTTCCAAAGACATTTGTCTGTGTTTCATGGTTAAGACATGGTCTGCAAGAAGCAAATGCGGGTAGGCAGCCAGTCAGGCCTGAGACCTGAGCATGGAGGGAGATCTGATCAGATGCGCCATGTGCCTGCCTTGGGACTCTGGAGAGAGGTGGAGAAGTCTTTCTGAACTTTTAATCACAGGCCAGAACGTACACAATCTGTGGCCAGAATCTCAACTACCTGTGTGGTCTGAAAGTCTCCAAACTGAAAATTTAGTTGATAGTGTCCTCAGGTTCGGCAAAAACACAAAATTTCTCATGGAGGACAACTTAAACATGAAACACAGGAATTCCCAAAGACCACCCAAGAACACTTAGAAATTGCAATATTGAAAAAGATACCATTTAAAAGAGCATTGGAAGATTTGGAGTCTTGGAATAGATAAATCCAGCAAAAGATGTTCAAGTCCTCCTTTATGGAAAAAATAGATATGTAACTTTCTTGAAAGACATTTCAAGGCTTTCATATTCATTGATAGAGTCAATATTGTAAAAATGTTAATTTTTCCCAAATTGATGAAATGAATCAGCATAATCCCAGTCGGGTTTTGCATGGAACTTATTAGGCTGATTCTATTTGCATGGAAAAGCATGGACACCAAAAAGCCAAAACATTCTTTATAAGAAGTGTAAGGTGGTAGCTGGGGTAGAGCAGGGACTTGGCCTTCTAGAAACCAATAACTGGTAATCAAGACAGTGTGATACTGGTGCAGGGCTATTTAAATAGGTCAACAGAAGAGAATGGAAAATCCAGAAATAGACGTGCACATCTGTTGAACTTTGTTATCTGCAGACCTACTGTCACAGTTCACTAACAAAAGGACATGGTACTGAGGTGGTTGGTTATCCATTAAGAGAAAAATTTAAGGAACTCTCTTTATGACCTAGGTCTTGGATAGAGGTTTTTCTATTGGTGTTTTTAAAGAAGGCTGTGCATATTATTGGCCATAAACAAAGCTAGAAATGTCCCCAGCAACATGGACTTATTCAGGAGCGATAAGGAATTGCAATCCAGTACATGCAACCATGACGAGACCCAGGCAGTCTGCTGAAACAAAGGCGAGAAAGCTTTTCTACAGAAGGGGAAAGGAAGTTGGCAAGGACCATTACAAAGAGTTTCTCCTGCTGTGCTTTGTGACTGGCATGGGGCATGAGAGCTCCCCCTTCTGGCCTCCCATTTTCATTTTAAATGAGTTTTTGTTTATTGATTTTTTTTCAGCATCATAAGGAAAATATTAGTAAACTCAAGTATATTTGAATTAAGATCTTCTGTTTATTGAAGGACACTATGACAAGAATGCACAAATTGGGGAAAAAAAGGTATTTCAAAGACTTATAATTGTCAAAAGCTCAATATCCAGAATGTATAAACTCCTAAAAAGTAAAAAAAATAAATAAATAAACAATCCAATCAAAAATCGAGAAAGCGCATAAACAAGCATTTCATAGAAGAGGAAAAAGTTTCATCAAAAATGGCTCAGTCTCATTGGTAACTGAATTAAAACCACACTGACAAACCATTTTACATCAGCCTCAGTGGCATAAATTTAAAATACCAAAGTTTGACTAGGTTCTAGGGTAACAGGAATTTTAAGCCCTGCTATTAGAGTGTAAATTGATACAATCATTTTGGAAAGCCTTTTGATATTACTTAGAAAATCTGAACATGAAAGCATATAATAACCAGCAACTCAGAGAAACTCACTTGTCTAACAGAACACATATGAAGAATGTTTATAGCGTTATTCATAATAGCAAAATATTGAATACAAAAGAAAAGTTAATATAAAAATTGTATGTGAAAATAAACCAGATGTAGTCATAAGCATCCATGTGAATGGATTTAAAAATAGCATGTTGAGGAAAAAATTAATTCACATAAGAACACATAGGGTATTAAGATACTATATATATACATTTTAAAAGAGGAAAATTCAACCATTGTTTATGGATGCATACATACATCTGTGGTAAAAATGTAAAAAAGAAAAAGTTAATGCTAAAGTACATTTAGGATAGCAATTACCTCAGGGGGAAATTGAGAAATAAATTTTGAAATTGAATCTATATATTAAGAGCATGTAATACTGTGATATTGTAATATAATAAGAAATATCTATCTGGTCTTCATCCCTGCTCATCACCAGAGCTCCAAAAATCCTTGTAATTTCCTAAGCAATAACGGAGAAAGGAGCATCTTTTATGATATTTGTTTTCTTGTCCTCAGTTCTTGAAATAGCTCTGGGGTGGAGTAATAAATATGAAAGAAGTTATTCATAGTGAACCCCTTTCAACCACACTTGAATTTATGTTTATAAGCCTTTGCAAAGCCCCTAAGGATAGGGACTGGTTGCCAGGGGAACCAATCACGTGATTAGAGGCCTGGAAGTTTCAGCAGTACCCCCTCCACTTCCATCTTGCTGGGAGAAGAGAGGGGCTAGAGATTGAGTTTAATTACCATTGGCAAATAATTTAATCAATCCTGTCTATGTAATAAAATCGCCATGAAAACTCCAACTGAAGGGTTTCAGAGAACTTCAAGCTTCTGGGATGGTGAATAAGAATGCATCTACATGCTGGGAGGGTGGCACAGCTCCAAACTCTACTGGGACAGAAACTTCTGTGTTCAGGCACCTTCCGAACCTACCTCTTCATCTGGCTGTTCATCTGTGCCTTTATAATATTTTTATAACAAATCAGTGATAATAAGTACAGACATACCTCGGAGATATTGCAGATTAGGTAGGTTCCAGATCACCTCAGTAAAGCAAGTATCACAATTACATGAATTATGTTTTTGCTGGTGGAGCACCTTGCTTTCAATTTGTAAAAAACACTGTATCAGTGTAGCTCAATAAGCCAAGTGTGATAAAATTAGGTATGCTTGTAAATTGATTCCCTAAGTTCTGTGAGCCATTCTAGCAAATTATTGAACCTGAGGAGGGGTCATGGGAACCCTGGATTTATAGTAGGCAATCAGATGTATAGGTGCCAAACTGAGACTTACAATTAGCAACTGAAGTTGAGGGCAGCCTTGTACTGGGCCCTTAACTGTAAGACAGCCACTTGGTATCAGAATCAGAGGATTATTTGGTGTGGAAAACCCTCACTCTTAGTGCCAGAAGTAGTGACTTTTGGAAAGATAGTGTTTTCCATTAGTATGCTTTTCGTTTACGGCATTTCATAGTAAATTTTAAGTGCTATTAGGATTGTGACATGTAGATGACCATAGACATAGTGGATATTGATTTTCTTATAGAACAAAACCTTGACATTTGGGTATATTTACAGCTAGTGAAATTACTGACCCTCAGAACAGTTTTAGGAAGGTATTAGTGGAACACAGGGCTCTTCTCGAGGGCCTGAGTTCCTTCTTATTCACTGCCTGGGTTGATGTTTTCTCGAGGGCTCTCATCACACTTATTAAAGTATTTACTTCAAACAAAGTCAACAAGTGAGCTATCACTGAATTGACAGTATCTTGGGCTAGGACTGCTTAAATTTCCTCTATTAGTGTGTCTTAGAATCTAGGACCAAGCTGATGGAAAGGAAAGTGGAACAAATTAAGGAAAATGAAGACCAGAAATCATAGGAAGTGGACAAATTATTGTATATGACAATGACCTGCAAATATTTTAAGTCAGTTATATAAAAAAGCAAGGAGATTTCTTCTGCATTGCTCTTGAGATCTTTGCCCATTTCAGGGAGGCAGACTTTAGCTCTTCATGAGAAAGACCTTTGCAAAATTGTAATTATTCAACCACAACTGAAAACGAGGTGATAAGCTCTTTAACAGATGGGTTTTATTTCCACTGGCACTTTCATTGACCCTGGCTTCAAACTGAACTCTTATAATTACTCTTTATTATCCCATAGACTGGGAAGCTTCTTGAGCAGGAAAGCAGAGTCCTTTTTATTTTGTTATTGTAGTCACATCAGTTATCATAGATGTTATGAATTAAACAGAGTGGATAGAGATGAGTTAGGTTGATCTAAGATGCTGAACTACTTTGCTCCAGGGAGGAATGTTAGTTTTTACCCTTTTTGTGAAAATGCTTATCCTTGGCTTATATCTATTTGAATCTCAGTTCCAGCATCTCTGTTGTCTCTGTGATGAAGATTGATTCAAAACTGTGTCTACTCTATCAACAGAGTTGGAGAAAGTGGATTAGGATTGCTAGAAAGATAGATGCCACAAAGCTTGGATAAAAAAGCAAATAATGTTGAGCAATAAAGGATGGTAGTTTCCAAAATAATGCCAAATGATGCCATTTCAGATCTTAATATGACATGTAACTCATATAAAGGACTTACCAGTTCAGGGTACAAGGATACTGTCACCTCTTCTTTTCTCAGTTATTGTCAAATCCCCTAAATTGTTCATAGAAAACAGAATTCTTTTTGAGGACTCTCCTACTGTAATGCCACACTAACAAATAAGCAAACAAAACGCAAGCCCTAGGAGTTTCTATTTGCTTACTGGAGGCGAGGAGGGACAGATGCAATCCTGTCTCTACTCAATACAGGCTTCTGATTCTTTTCTTCTCATTGCTGCCACAGGGTGTCGCTGTTGCAAACTGTTCCTGCGCAGTCTTGTAAAAATATGTTTCCCCAGCCTCAATCTCTGTGTAGTTGCCAGTGGTGACTCACACTGGGATCTTTGTCCACATTCAGGGTCTTAGAATTGTTTTTCCAAATGACAACACCATGTCAAGGTAGTTAGACCTCAGGAGCATGAGACTCAGTTGCATACTGTTCTGAAACCAGTCCTCCTCCTCCAATCCTAAGGCCTGATCTTGAACAGGGATTTTCACCTTTGTTATCTTCTGCCCTTTTAAGCTCCTTCCCTTCTGACTTCTTGGTGTCTGTTGCCACAGGGTAATGACCTCCCTGATGACCCCAGTGTGGTTCTCTGACTGAATCTCAAGGAGCGTCAGAGTGTAGGCCCCTTTCCTTTCAGAAAGTATTTCATTCTCTTTGTATCAGGAGTGTTGTAATCTAGGCTGTCTTGTTCTAAAGCCCCCAAAGATTCCATTTCATTCTTCCCTAGGGCCAGAAGGCCTCTTCACCCTACAGTTCCATATCCCAGGGTCCCACCGAAGTGATTATTCTTGCAACAAAGACATCACCTTTAACATAGCACTCAGACCCTGCCTATTCTGGAAAATAATTCCTGGTCCAGGTGCATTTAGTATCTACCTTGTCTCAAATATAAAGTATAATTTGATTATAATCCAAATTAACACAGGCCATTTTAAAATATCCTGCTCTTGCTTTAAGACCAATGGATGCTCTAAAAAGAAACTTCATGAATTCAACACCAAAAGCATTGAAAAGCTACAGGTAATCACTGTAACTTTCTTGAACTGTCTTAGCCCTCATGACACTCTGCACAATTCTTAAAATTTCTTCTTTTTCTAGTCTAAACCTTCTCAATTTATTTTCTCCAATCTTTTTGTTTTGAAAATTCAACCCTACAGAAAAGTCATAAGAAACTTTAGCAAGATGAAAACCCATATACCCATTATATAGATTCACTAATATCTCTCTCTATTCTATTGATTATTAGTTCTAGACATTACAATAGTTCGCGTAGAAATATTTCAGCATGCATCTCCAAAGAACAAGGATGTCCTCTTCTATAACCACAATATAACTGTCTCTGTCAGGAAATTAACATTGATAAATTGCTATTATTGAGGATATACATGATATTCAAATTCTTTTTTTTTTTTTTTTTTTTTTTTTTTTTTTTTTTTACTTTTTCTCTCTCTGTCCAATCAAGGAGCTTGCACGTCATATTTCTCTAATCTTTTACGTATTATGTAGTTCACATTGTTGATATTTTTACAGCTTTACTGGGATATAATTGACATATAACATGTAACAAATGTTGACTTGACACGTTTACTGAGTATGAAATTATTACCAATAGCATTAGTTGGCACCTACATTATGTCATATGATTACAATTTCTTTTTTGTGAGAACGGTATTTAAAATTTACTCTCTTAGCAACTTTCAAGTATATAATGCAATTTCTTTTTTGTGAGAACAATATTTAAAATTTACTCTCTTAGCAACTTTCAAGTATATAATGCAATATTATTAATTATACTCACCATGCTGCACATTAGATCTCCTGAACTAATTTAGTTAGTACTCTGATCAATATCTTCCCTTTTCCCCACCTCTAGCACCTGGTAACCATTATTCCTAGTCTGTTTCTATGCGTTCGACCTTTTTCGGATTCTACATATGTGATACCTTACAGTACTTGTCTTTCTATGACTTATTTCACTTAGCATAATGCCCTCAAGTTCAATGCATGTTGTTGTAAATGGCAAGATTTTCTTCTTTCTCTTGGCTGAATAATATTCCATTGTGTATATATACTGTACACCACATCTTTATTTATTCATCCAGTGACAAATACTCCTGTGGTTTTCATGTCTTGGTGATTTCATATCTTGGTGCTACAAGGAATGTGAGTGTGCACGTTGTTGATACTTTTGAAGGGCTCAGCCCGTTGCTTTGTGGAATGTCCCTTTATATTTATCTGCTTCTTCTCTCATAATTACATTCAGATTAGACCTTTTTTGGCAACTATATTACATAGTTGTTCAACGTTTTCTGTAATTATCTCTGTTCCTCCCAAAACACCTTTCCTTAAGGCAGCTTCTGCATCTCTGGCTCTCTCCAGGGCCACATCATGACTTTGTGGCCCCTGGGCACTTTTCCCTTAGGGAGCCTCTTTATCCATAAGAGAATTTAAAATAATGTTTTACAGCTATGTTGATATAAAGGCTAATATAATCAGTCTGTGTTCACTATTACGTATTAATTATCATTAATCATTTTTTTCTCATGATTTTAAAAGAAATTACAATTACAGAATTCCATGAGCCCCTAAATGTACCACAGGTTTGAAGTGCTCCCTTTCTCCCTTGTCTCAAGTGTTCTCTCTCTCTCTCTCACCAAATCTCCAGACCTACTAGATCCTCGTCGTATTCCTCCTGTCTTCTCTGGACAGCTCTGCATTCATCTCTTTGCCTCTAAGTATCTTCTTTCAAGAAAGACCCTGCTTCTCAGAGAGGAGTCAGGGAAAGGAGCCAGTAGTTTTCTCTGTCATGACTTTATTTTCTGAAATATGATCCCATAGTCTTTGATACAGTTTTCTTGCCATTGTCAGCTTCAACTAATTTCCCTTTCCTCAGCATTGAAGACTTTATTAGAGGAAATCAGCTTACCTATAGCAGGAAATACTCTCCACTAGAAGGTGTAGAACCCTTCGGGCAAGATGGTGAATCTGTAAACAATGCTAACGAAAAATGAGTTTGCTGATTGGCCCTGTGAGAGCTCCTGATTTGCAACGTGTTGATGTCCAAGCTTGTTCTTTACTCATACCCATGGACAGTCTAAAGCCTGGGATTTCTTGCAAACTAGGCTGAGCTGCTATTTGTTTAGTGCTTATTGTGTCTTAGGCCCCCTGCAAAGTGCTGTATTTCATTTTGTTTCATCTCAACAAAAGCTCCTATTAAAGGGATATCATTATCCCCATTATACAGATAGCATGGCTGAGGTTTTCAAATGCTTAAGTAACTTGCCCAAGCTCCACTGTCATAAGAGGTGGGCAAGAATTTGGACCAGATCTGTCTCGCTCCCATGTTCCCCGGTTAGCTCAGTTTTTGCCTCAGATTTGTAAGGGAGCCATGGGCCTGGAGATAGGACAGTGGATGAGGGATGAGGGTAGGGAAACACGAGGCTCTAGTGGGTCTCATCTCCTCCTCCTACAGAAGGAAAGCATAATGCAGCCTGTAATTTAATCTTTTGTTTTGTTTTGTTTTGTTTTGTTTCAGGTACTTGTACATATTTGGTCCTTGGAGAGTCTTAGGATAAATTTCTATAGGGGAAAAAAAGGTTTTGCTTATCCTAATTCAATTTACCGAAATATAATGATTCCTTCTCAATCTTAGCTTCTCTCCATGTAAAATAGTATGTCCTGACTCACAGCAAAGACATTTACAGAGCAAGCTTTGAGGGCTTAATAAATGCCTCTTACTGTTAGCTCTAAATATCATTTTTTGGGGGATGTAGTAGCATTCTAAAATTAAAGCTATAAAATGAAAACCATTTAAATAAGAAAAAGGTACTAAAATACAACAAGTCTATGTCCTTTCAATTAGAAATAAATGAAACTCATTTAAAGATTTTCTGGTACATAGTTAAACACGTTAGCCATTATTTGATAAACAAGTGTTTTTTGGAGAATGGACATATTTCTGAAGTTGAGGAAGTACATTTATCTAATTCCCTACTATCTGTGGAACAAAGGCTAAGGATACAGTGCTTCATTGCTCGATAAAAAGAAGAAAAGCAAAAGGCTTGATTTTTTTATTAGCTGTGTGTCCAGGATTGCCTATGAAACAGAGATAAGAGCAGAGCGTGTCTCCGTGAGTAATAGAGCTTGTTCATTAGCTGACTGGGGCGGAGGCCGACCAGCCACCACAGCACCAAGTAATAAAAGAAATGGCTGTGTGGGCTGATAGTAAAAATGTCTGAGAGAAAAGCTGTGAATAAGTCGCCACTAATCAATGTGTCATCAGAGCCTCACTCTGAGACCTTGCTCAGTTCCCACTCAGACTTCAGGCTATCTGCCCCACGGTGTTGTTTGCTTTGTTCAGAGGATAAGGGTTTTGTCTTAAGACCCTTAAACTAAGTTCACTTATAACCCAAAGTACTAAATAAATCTACATGAATGCATACTGATATAAACAAATGATTGACACACACATAAATGGGAGAGAAGAGATATCTCTTCCTTATAGAAAAATTACAAATAATACTTCTCCCTCTAAGAAGTGGAGCTTAATTTTCCCCTCTCCCAACCTTGGGGACAGGCTAGATAGAGTGACTTGTTTCCAAATAATAGAACAAGAAAGGAAAAAATAGTGACTTTGCAGTGGAGATACCTGGCAAACCCTTGCTCAGCCAAGTGATGAATGTTCCTATCACTGGGAATGTCTCAGGGATGTCACCCACTTTCTGACAAAAGTGACAAGAAGGGAACTTCACCTCTACGATAGTCATTCAAAAACCGATAATCTCAGTCTCATCATGAGAAAAACATCAGACAAACCAGGTTGTCTGGATCCTCGGCCAATCTCTCTCAAGAATGTCGAGGTTGTGACAGACAAGGAAAGACTGAGAAACTGTCACAGGCCAGAGAAGGTTAAGCAGATGTGAGGACTAAATGTAATCCTGTGCCCTGAACTGGGTCACGGAAAACCTAGTGAAATTTCTGGAGTGTACTTACTAACAATGTACCGATGCCACGTTCCTATTAAATAATGTCCTGTGATAATGTTAGGTGTTGACAATGGGGGGACCAGGGGAGGAGTCTATGAAAACTCTGTACTATCATGCACACTTTCTGCAATTCCAGAATCATTCCCAAATAAAACAATTATTTAGAAACCTAAGTTTTTTACCAAGGAAAGGAGTAGGTTATTAAGGGTGTTTTATTTTGGTATGTTCTATAATCTAATTCACAATTTTACATGCCCCACCCCCCCCACCCTCCACCGACATTTGACTCATTTTTGCAATACGGCATTTTGGTGTCTCAAGTTTTCATTCTTTGCATGCTTTTTGAAATCAAAATGCTTATTCAAGCAAGTAGGTGGTGATAATCTTCAAGTAGCTAAGTAAGGTATGCATAGGCATAGAACTGGAGGGCAACCTGGAAAAGCTGATTGAACTTTTGATTTGAAAGCATTTGAAAGTCTTCTAGCTATGCATTGTGCTCTGCCCCGGCAGCAATGCTGTTGATAAAGGTTAGTGGTCAGAAAGGCAAGAACAGAAGCATGTACTGGCCAGGGGACTCTCACCACTTTCCAAGAGGCCCTGACAGGGCAAATATAGGCTGGGGTGACAGAAAGGAAAAGGAAGGAGGGACAGCAAACTGCAGTGCTTCTACTAGTGTCCTGGTTCCGTCCTAATATACATCTTCCAGCTTGCCTGTCAATAACTCGTCTTGACTCACTCTCTGATCACCTGGAGATCTGTGTTTGCCATGCACACCTGGCCAACCTCCTCTCTTGAGTGTTGCCACCAATGTTGTGGAGGTGGAGGGAACCAGGGATCCCAGCTCCTGCTGCCACACAGGCTGCTGGACAGGGTGTAATCTTGTAGATGGAACTGGAGAAACTTTTTCTCCAGAAACAATGGAGAAAGCTTAGTTTCTTTGGCCTCTTAACATAACACTCTACTTTCTCGTACATTAACAGATTAATAATCTGCATAGGTTTACGGAAATGAGCACCATTTAATTGTACTATTTCTCTATGGAAATTCATTTCAAATTCTGAACCATCAATTTATAACAGATGACTTGGAACACATAGAAGTTGGAAATTGCTTGATCAAATGAAATTATGGGTCGTGATATAGGAAGATATAGGCCTTGATAAAAAAAGAAGGTAAAAAATCAACTTAACTTTATAGAGGGAAGATTTAAGATGAAAAGAGAAAAGGAAATGGAATCAACATAGGGTAAAGCACATGAGATTAGCTCTTTCTAACTAAAAATGCTGCAGCAACTCCCAGGCAGTGGTTCAGTTATATGACATTTCAAGGCAAGGGCACTCTTAGGTAGAGCGTGTATCTTTAAAAGTATTCTGGTATCACAAGAGGTTGGAAAACAAGACTAAGAACTGAAATAACTGGCACTTGCTTATCATGGAGCTTTCTTTCAAAATGGAAATGCCTATATTTTCTTTCATGCATTGCAATAATGAGTTATACACTTTTCATGAGAATTGAATGGGTATACAGATAAATATCTTCCTACAGTGCAAATAAAAGAGTGGAATTTAAATTACGTTATGAGTTTTCTCTATAGGAAACTCTATAAACTATAGAGTCGCATCCACAATCTGATGGCACCGTTATTATTTAGAAATGTGAACATTCTTTATTTCACTTTGCCATGAAAAGGCAACTCATATCTTAGGAAACTATTCATTCACCAGATAACTCATATTAAATACATATTGACTTTTATGCATCTGAACTATCCTTTTATGTCATCAGCTGATCAGTATCCTCAGACAAGCTATAGGATAAAAATATTCATTGTATTGCATTGAGGGAAAGTTACATTGCAACTTTAATTTCCTGCAAAGAAAAGAGGTGACAGTTTTAGACATTGAGCTAGGGTCGTATGCCTGAAAGCTTCTATTCTAGCCATTTCTGTTTCAGAGCTGTTTGAAGTTGGGCAATGATTAGAACATGAAGAGTTGTGACAAACTAATCTTCTGATCTGCCCTTTATCCTAACGTGCAACTACCGCCTTCTGTACTGGAAAATCATTGTGTTTGCTCGGCCTTCCATGGGCTAGCAGAAGGTCCGTAAAGCACTTAGCCCACCTCAGTGCATGGTGGGCCAGACCGATGTGCATAAGACAGAAAACCTTGCCTCTTCCAGTCAGGTAGGTAAAGAAACCAGTTCTCGAAAATGTTATGTAAACTTCAGATGGGCACATTAATGTGAGTTTTTTGTAGCATCGTTTCCAATAGAAGGCTTAGGAAAGAAGATGAAAGAGTCCCTTTGATGTATCCCTGCCCTAGAATCTTTTTACCCACCAGGTAGACCATTGACCACTGGAAGTTCCTTATACAAGCGCTCCCACAGTGACTGTGATCTTTCTGAGGTCTAGGGTAAAGGAATAAAGGGAGAAGCCTGTTTCGATAGAAGTGTTTAATAGGACTTTTCCGACACCACGAAGCCTGCCATCGTGGTGTATGAAAAGCCTCAGACTCAGCTCACAAGTGAGCTTTTTAAAAATTTTATATAATCCAAGTCTCTGTCCACAATGCGACAGATTTACAATTCCCTCTTCTACTTTGTGTCTCGCCACTAACAATCCACTTTATACAACCACAACAGAAACTGCTAACAGGAAAATAAAAGGAAAGAATATTCTTGACTTTTACTTTGGTGTTTTATCTGGTGATTATATCTTCCTTTGGGGGCACTGATATATGATAATATGCCTCTACATATAATTATTATTTCATTTCTCAATGTCAAGGATTCCGTGAATCCCCCTGTGGCCAGATTTTGTGTAAATAACTGCACAGATAGTCCATATCATTTATCAGAGTTTCAAAAGAATCTTTTCATCAAAGTTTGAGAATTATTATACGCACACCTATAATTATATTTTTGCATCTATGTAATGTTTATGTTTGTGACACACATATCTATGAATGATACATTTGCATATATATGCCTTAAATTTAATCAGTAAAGCTTCAATTCTCTAATACTGGTTTAGTTCCCAGTAATTCCCTTTTCTTTTTCCTCTCTGAAATTTTAGATCAAAAGATCTACTTCATGTATTTTTAGGGAGCAATATCCATACTCATCTCCTCCAGAGACACGTGGGGCTTGAACCAGATGACAGCCAGGACAGGTGTTTGCAATCAGCTAGTGCACTATGAAACACCGGACTCAGAGCTGTGTTAGGAAGGTATGGCAATCAGCAGATAAACACCCCTTGCCGGGCTGAGACATAGTGCTCTAATCCAAGTGAAGAGCAGAAGTGGAGGGCTTAGACAGGGGTGGGTTTGCTCAGGAAGTGCATCTTGATTTCCTTCCCTGGCCATCCTCAAGGGCCACAGCTTTTCCTGTCCTGTTTAAAGGTGCTGCCTGTCTTTTGATAAATCTTCATGAACCCAATCAGACCTAGCTTGCAGAGTTCTTTGTTAGGAAGAAAGCAAGTATTTTTATACTACCTCTAAACTACATATGCAGAGTAAAACTCATTGATGGGGTATTTTCAGGAAAGTAAAAATATTATTTTACAGATATTACTGACTTGGTATAAAATATTTTCCTGGATTGACTATATTACTTGGTCTATATTTCCTTAGTTACATTTAAGGGAATGAGTATTTTCTAGAAAAGTTGAAGAGACACTTACTACATAAATATAAAATGGAATAACAACAAAATTAACATGTAAACAAATAAATTCAAATTCGGGACATGCAATCTGTGATGATTTTGTAAAACCTTCAAAATTAAACTTAAATAACTTCGAATAGTTATGGTTAAATTTGACTGTAAACAGCACATATAGATATAATTATTACTATTTAAAAGAATATACTTTTTATTTATAGACTACAATGTAGCAATCATCCTTTCTAAAACATCATTCGATCTTATTTTTTAACTGTTGAAAACTTCCTTAATTTAGATATGTGTTATTTGTAAGTTACATTCAGGGTACCTGCTCCTAAGCCCACCCTAGAAGGAGGCCTTAACAAGGAATTAATAACGGAAATGGTTGTGGGTACGTCAGACATAACTTTGATGTCAATTATTTTCGTGCAGGGCATTCTAGTCAAAATACCTTTTAGGAAAAAAATGTTCTTGGCACAATACTAAACACATAAGAGCTACTCTAATTATGTTTAATATTTTGAGCACAGTGTCAAATTCCTGTGGTACTAAAATTTCACTTGCATAGTTTTTTTCCAAAGTGGTTTCTATAATAAATAAAGCTTATACACAACAGAAATGTGTATACTGCTGTAACTTGATGTGCAGCATGAGGCTTCTCCAACCAGGGAGGAAGATAATAAACCTTGCCTGAGCTCAACTTCCTGGGACACATCAGAGAAGAGCAAAGGGAAGCAGCCACAGGACACCCAGTACCCAAAGGGTGCTGTGAAATCGTGTGATGTAGGTAACCGTTGGCCCTAAGAGATCAAAAACTTGTGTATCACCAGGAACAGAAAATGCTGCTCATGGTAGCACCTAAGAATCACTAATGAATTCACTGGTCGAGGCATTCAATTATTCATTCAGCAGATATCATCTGGAAGTTTATTTGCCAGACATTATGCTTGGTGCTGGAAAAACACTACCTGGAGGATATAAACACCTGGCCTTATGGAGATTTCAATCTAGTGGGAGAGAAAACAAGCCATTATAATATAGGATAATAGCACTATGATAAGGAATTTGGTTCGAATTATGGCATGGAGATCAAGATAGAAATCTTCTCATAACCCTGGGTAAGCACGTATCAGGCAAGTGGCCATGAGAAGCTTCCATGTGATACCAGCAGTACTCAGACTCATGTCTGATTGGCAGCCAGACCATTAATAATCAGACTACTGGGAGCAACATAGTTCCTAGTGATCTTATCTCTTAACTCTGAGCCCTACAAGGTCACAGTCAAAAGTTACAATAAGAATAGTGGTAACCAGTGCTCATGACATTAGCTCCTTATAGTGGAACATGACTATGAAATTGTATATGATGGTAATGAATACTTGAATAAGATCATTCAGTTTAGAAATGATTGGCCTTAAAAAAGGCAATTGCTTTCCTAAGTTTCTACTGCCTGCTGATCTTGTTCACTGAGATTCCCTGCTGCGACATAGGGTATGTTGGAGTAGGGTCTGAGTGGTCCTCAGAGCAACCGGAAACAAATAGATGCCTTAGCAGCTGGAGTTTCTGCACTAGCAGGTAACAGGAGTGAGCAAACTGTGGGGACCTGGGCACCTGCAAATGCACCAGATGCACAGCTTCCGGCCTCAGACTGTGAGCTGAGACACTCCATTTCCTCAGACACTGCCGAGGAAAACTAATGGAAAAAGTCGTTTGAACTCATGGGCCCCACAAGATCTTGTCAAAAGTAATTATAAACCTTCAACAATTGTAGGGCCACAGTAGGGCAAAATTATGGCCAATCTGCAGAATATGGAGTACTTCAAGTCTGTCATGGAACATTACTCTTGCTGAAGATAATGTCACAAATCCAAGTTACAACGCCTATGAATAGAAAATCCAGAAACCTATAATTGGGAAATTTGGCACTCATAGACCTAAAAACAATGGGCCGAACAGAAAGGACTTAAAAGAAAGTATGTGCAAAGTCTCTAAAGAGAAAAAACAACTTATATGAAAAGAGAAACAGGAGGTTATAAAATAAGAATGGGCTGCTATGAAAAGGATGAAGTGACGAACATAGGAAAAACATAAGGTAAAAGAAATTAAAGGTAATAAAAATAGGTGGGTTGATCAATACAGGTGGCAAAGCTGAAAAGAGAATCAGTTAACTGGAGGATATACTAGAAGACTCTCCCAGGGCATAACCCAGTGTGTGAGTGAGAAGGTAAATGGAAGTAAAATAAACAGAAGACAAAAAAGAAGATAAGGGAGAAGGCAGAATGAGAAATCTTAAGTCAAATAGCATTACCCAAAGGAGAAAATAGATGGGAAAGTGAGAGTCAAAGAAATAAAGTTTGAGAGTTTAACCTTTAATTAATTAATCCTTTGATTAATTCGTTAATTCCTCAGAAATTAAGAAAGACATAGATATTAGATGGCAAAGATGTGTCTGGTAGGATATCTTAACTATCTACACATAGCATGGCTGAAATTCCGATCATTAAGGACAAAGAGAACATGTGGAAATCCTCCACAGAGAAAAATCAAATGAAAAATAATTTATTAATTCAAAATTATCGAACAGTTCAAATTAACAGCTTAATTCTCTTTTGCAGTGACAGATTCCAGAAATAAATCAAATAATATTTTTGACGTGCTAAAGAAAAATTATTATAAACCTAGACAACTTAAGTTGCGAGGGCAAGATAGAGATAATTTTTAAAATAAAAAGACTTTAAAAGTTTACCGCCTACAGATATTTGCTGAAAAAACTATTAATAGTTGTACCTCTGTAAGGGCAAAGAGTGAACCAGAACAACAATGTGGGATAGAAGAAGAACAATAAAAAATTATGTACATATAAAAAAACTGAAAAGAAGGAAGGGAGAAAGAGAGAGATCTTATTAAGAACCGGGAGGGTGGCTGTGTCTTTGGGCAGTTTCTTTTTCTGCGTCTGAACCTTATCAGCTCTTCCACCTATAGGATGACAGGACTGGCTATTAACTTCAGAACTTATTTGACAAATAATCGCAGACAGTTTTTTTTAATGATTTTTATTTTACTTCAATGTTGTTATTTAGATTTCATATCCTCTTTCTCCTACTATATGTGATTGTGTATTCTATGTTTAAGATTCTTCTTGTTCCCTACAGCCTAACCTAGCAAGCATTTATCATCATTAGATCGTTGCTTGATTGAGATGACATAGAAATTCATACACATTCATAACCATGTACACATACACACTGTCAAGTGTGGCTGTCTGTCTCCTTGGCCAAGGAGTATCAGTCATGATTTGGAACAGCAGTCAACCTCCAAATCTCAGTAGCTTAAAACAAGCAATGTTTATTTCTAACTCATGCTTTATGTCTGTTGCAGGTCTGTTGAGGGCTCTGCATTACAGTTCTCCCTCTGGGACCTCAGTTGCTTCAGCAGCCACTATCTTGAAATGTATCAGTCAGAATCAGAGAAGGAAGAGAACAGTGTAGAGTCCACACTGGCATTTAAGGCTTCTACTTCCATTCACACCTCACTGGTCAAATAAGTCACATGACCACATCTAGCTCCACAGGAACAGGAAGGGAAACCACACTTTATGCCTGGGAGGAGAATAAATAATATTTTGTGAATAGTACTAATAACTACCGCACCGGGGTGGAGTCATTTCTCTTGCCAAATTTTGAAGCGCATTCTGGGACAATCTAGTTTAATTTCCTCCTGGACCTCTGTTTCCTACAATGAAGGCTTTTATTTTCTACTTTCTAGATAGTTCACTCTGCCTAGGAACATTTTTGTTTTCATCCTGAAACATACCAAAATATGTCAACTCCCCTTGGCAATAGGAACCATCATCCTTACCAGGAGATAGGGGTGTCACCAGTAGGAAGAATTCCTTTTATTCTTTCATGATTAACTTGTAAATTAGAAAACAAATGTTTTGTCTCAGTGAAAGTAATGTCTCAGTGAAACATTCCGCCATACTAGATTCTCAATGACCTTTTAGCATTGCTATAAAAAATCCATGAAATGCCACTTTAAAAGTTTATCAGTTATTGATATAGAACATATGACTGAGTTTTGATTAAACAATAATTTTATCTCCTCATCAGTGAAATACAAAAAGGAAATTTAGATTCTGGACTTCATTAACTCATCATACTTTATTTCTAGGTATTAGTTAATGTATATATAAATATATATCATTTGTGGTTTTTTGCTTGCTTGAGGTTGTCTATACTATGGATTTAGAGCACGTAAATCTGGTTTTAAATCCTAGTTCTTCCCACTGATAACTAAGTTTCCTTTGTAAGTTACAGGCCACAGGAAAACCTCAATTTCTTCACTTAAACAATTGGGATAATGCTACTCTCCTAAGGGGTATGTTTAAGAAGATTAAATGAACCAATGTTTATTTATAAAATGTCTGGCACAATGCCTGGCTCAATACGTATTAGGACTTTTCTCGCCTTCCATTTTGCATAGGCAAGACGATACTACCCTGCTTAGGTTGCATCCTGAAATGAGATGTCTACAATGTGCATTTCTTCTTTCAAATAATCATGGAGAATAATGAGTAATTAGAGAATGTAAGAGAAGAATAAATTACATTCCTAAAGAGAGCTGGTTTGCAAAATGGCAGTAATTCAATCCAGAAATTAAATCTGTAGCTCGTAAATTCTCCATGATGATTGTCTCTAGTTCTTGAATTGCATCCTCCCCAGAAATCCACATAAATGGTAACCCACAGGGAGGTCCAGGCTCACAAATAAGGGATGTGTACTTGCCTACTTGAATTTCCACCATCTTCGGTGTGTGAGAGGTGACCAAGCACCCAGGGTTCTCAGGGAGACACTGGTATTGCTTCCGGCAGCCATTGATTTTCTTATGCTTTAACTCTCCCTCCTGCCTACCTCATTCCTTTTTTCTTGTTTCTTATTAGATACATTTTTACAATTTTCTCTCTTGCTATTTATCATTTGGTAAGTTATTCTACTTCATCACCTAATTGCCACTCTTCCCTCAATATCTTTTTCATTTTTTATTGGAAATTTCAAGACTTGCCTTTTAGATTTGTATAATCCCAGAATCTGAGGCCACTCTTTGTCCTCTGCATGACCTCCTTTACAATAGTCTTCGTAACTGATCATCTCTGCTGGAGCCAAGCCAAAGAGAAGGAACTTCTTTCTTCAGGATGCTCTTCATGGCATTGTCAGGGAGCACTAAGGTTTGGAAAGACTTTCCCTTTCTTTGCGCTAAGTTTACCTCCCTGTCATTTCTGTTACACGGTCTCAGTTGGGTATATAATAGTCATCTCCCTGAGTGTGCTTCTGTTGCTGAAACACATTCTCAATTTTTTTTTCATTATGTTGTTCCACAATTATAACTTATATGTATAAGTTTGATGTTCTTCCTTAGCCCTTGATCGTGGCTTAAACTTCATACGCTCTCTCCCCAACACAAAATGCTAAAAAGATGTTTAACATACATCTGTCATCTAGGGATTTTAAAATGGTTTCAGAATACAGATAACCCAAGTTTGCTTTTTCTTGGCCGGTTCCCTGAAGATGGGACATCACCCTGAAGATATGAGGCACTGAATATAAGAATGAACAATGGCCAGACCATATATAAAACTATAATTCTAACCCAAAACCTTTAGTAACCAATCCAGGAAAACAATGCAGTCACCACAGTAACAACGCCGAGAAGCCAGCCTGTTATTCACAAGTCACACTTGTGGGGAGTCAGACCACTATCTCTAGTAACAGGCGAGGAAGCCAAACAATAATCCCTATGAGAACTGGTCCCAAATGACCAACACTTGCTTAATAATTGATAGCCTCCTTAATTGTTATCTCCACTTCCAACTTAGGACCAACCAAAAATGCCAAATAGCCTCCTGCTTAGCCTCCTTCCCCTACAACTTCCCCAGGACAGCAACTTCCACTGGGACACACCAGAAGGTTCCTTTTTTCTCTATACTCTCTCCTCTGCCTGCCTTTGCATTTCTGCAAAAGAAATGGTGGTTAACTCCCTTGCTGTAACAATTTCTGAATAGATATGCTTTGCTTGTTCTCACTGATTAATCTTTGTTTATTTCCACAGGTAATAGTTTAATGGAATAAAATGGTGATTTATTTTTATGGCAGAAATATACTTTCTTACATGAGGGAAACACAGCTGAGAGACAAACATAATTTTCTAATTGACACTGAGGAGTGTATAAAGATATGCCTGGAAAGGATACTAGATTCTCCAGCTCCAAGCCTGAGTTTCTCTCTAGTAGCCCACACTGCTTTATATTAATTCCCTCTTACAGTCTTTGTACTTAGTTTCAGCCATCCTTCCCTAGTCTCTCTGAGTCCTCACCTAAACTTAGGCGATAATGATAAAGAAACATTACAGAAAAAATCAAACAAGGGAAGACATTCTTCTCTATTTTATAAAAACATTTCAAAAATGAGTCCCTCACCCCATTTTATCCCATAATATTACTATTATTATATACCAAGGAAAATCTACATCATTTTAATTTTCAGCTGAGAGAGGACATTGTAAACTAGTTATTTAATCAGTTATCTCCAACTTTTGAAAAGTTAGTAAAAATTCTTTTTCTTCCTGGTATTTTTTTCAATATAAATTAATCATCACAAATTAAAGTTAATTTTATGCTATTGATCTAGAGTTCCAGCATGACGAGAACAGCAAAGCAAGGTGGGTGGAGCAAATGAAGAAAGACACTGAATAGAGAATAATTCTCGATCATTTTCAAATCAAAATCGTTGATGTTGTGCATGTGGAAAAGAGGAGAGAGTGGTGGTAGGGAAGTCGAGGAGAGGATTTATTTTTCAAGGGATGCAGATGGCAAAGTGGAGATGAAGATGCTACCTTCACTCTTTGGGGACTTGATAAGATCCAATAGCATGGCAAGTGCTCAACAAAAGTCAAGGACAATAGCTCTAAAAAGGTTTGTCGTTTAAGGAAATGGTAAAAATAAATGAAAAAGGGATTGGATCTTTCCACATTTATACTTACCAGTTATTTAATGCCTACCATATACCATATACTATGTTAGGTGATTTTCACACATTATCTTATTTATGTCAACTCCATGAGGTTAGTACTGTTGATTACTCCCATTTTGCAGATGAATAAACTGAAGCTCAAAAAGGTTACCGAACTTGCTCAGGTCATAGGATTAGTTAATAAAGAGCAGAGCCAATATCTGAACTGAAGTCAGCTAGTGTTCCTAACCAGGAGGTCTACCAGGGCTTCTGGCAGTTAACATCCTGGGATCACTCAGAGGGGCAGCATCACTCTGGAAGGGTAGGCAGCCTTGGAGTTCTGCACTGGGCTGTGGAAGCCCAGCTGTAGGGACTAATATAAATCTGGGAGGGGAAGCAGTTTCACTAACATCTGTCTGACGAACGATAAAGTTGATCCAGATTTTTAACAGCATTTTAAAAACCTTTGGCATTTATACCTTTGTTCTAAAGACACGACTTACAGAAGATGTGCTTACACCAAGAATGTCATCAACTGCTGAGCTGTTTTCTGTCTTTTGATTCTTACCTCCCCCGCTGAGCAAAGAGCACTCTGAGCTGTGGCAGTGACAGAATGGGTACCCAGCAGATAAAGAGCATGCATTGTTTGTTGACAATAGTTTTCTAACTTATTTTTCGGATGTGTAGGCAGAAAGCGGTTAAGTGACTTACCAGTTTTCATAAAATAAGTCAGAGACAGAATAAGGAAGAGAGCTCAAACACTGGATATTGGCTTCACGTTTCCTAGGCGACATGATCTACTTGACAGCAGATAACAGAATCAGTCAGAAGAGAAATATTAAATGATATCATCTAAAATATCTTTTAAATTTAAAAGGGCACTATCACAAATGAATCGCTGTGTTGGAAACAAATGAAAATTGTTAAAATAGAATCGCCTTTCTTCTTCCACAGAATAAAACTGTAGCTGACAGCTATGTTTTGATAGACTTTTCTATTTGATTTTTGGCGACTTAATGGGATAAAGTCATGATATTAGTCACAACAGTATATAGAAAAGATAATTAGAGAAGATAAATATACAGACAATTGCAAGGATGAAAAAGTGTGGCAGAGTAAAATTTCCATTAGACAGAACAAAGACTTTTAAATACAACCGAGGCTCTTGTTTGCTTATATCAACAGAATGTGCACATTAGATTCCACATTGGAACATGGCAAGTCGCAAAGTGTCCAGGTTCCAGTCTCAGAGAGTGTCCACAGGAAGTCTCTCCACTTATTCCTTGAACAGCTGCACATCTGCTCAACTGTCCAGGTAGCAAACGATTTACAGATATAAGTAAATACACCATTGACACAAAGGTAACCAAAGTTCAATGAAAGAAAGGGACATTGGGAACTAGAGATGCTCCTTTAGTTTTCCTTTCAATATCTGTATGTGTGAGAAGCCCTAAGGATTTGGGAATTAAGTTGCCCTTTGAACTTTAAACTGTGAATGTCCACATAAAACAGACGTCATTAGTGACTTGTATTTGTAAGTGCGTATCCAACAAGTTTAAGACTATCTCAAAGCTCAGTGTATCCTGGATTTAACTTCTGGAAGACAGAACTGAGTTGCAATTATGTATACAAGAACTTAAATAATTATATTGCACCTTTTTGTATAAAGACTGTATAAATGGGGTGGGGGGGCGGGGAACTAGTTGGATAGAAATAGTAGCCCAGAGATTTCATTCAAAAACAGGACAGGGGAGAAGACTCCCTCTCAGGTCAACGTGAATATCCTCAGTCCATAATCTCCATGGCCAGTCGCAATGAGCTTTAGAACTTGATGCCACTCCATCTCTAAGCCAGGCAACCACCAAAAAGACTTGCCTTCCCAGGTACTTGTCAGATCAGAGCAAACATCCATTTCTCTTGATAACAATATTTCTCATTGGAAATTAACACATGACATTCTGGAGAGTTTTGTTAGTATAAACTGGCACTTCTAAGTCAATTCTTTGATGGAACATTGACGATATCAAGTTTTTCAGCCTACAATGTTAAGGACTACACTTTAGGACCACACTTTATTTCAAAGCCATCTTTAGTGATCTTGGGGAATAGGAAAACTCTCTAGGTGTCCCCTGCTCCACTGCAAGTGCCACTAGGCTCTGCGTCAGATTCCACCTACAGGTGCTCTAAAGCTAGATGGAAAATTTGGGGTACAGAAACAAAAAGGAAAGGTTTGTACTAGTTAGGGAACATTGTGATAAAATTAATAAATGGGGCACAGGGCTATTTGAAAAATTCAGATTTTTCAAAGTTTTCAAGTTCCTTCATATAAGTAGTCATTTCAACTCTGAGGCATACACACTTTGCCTTAGCATGTCAGAATTCAGATGATAAGTGTTACTTTACAAACAGAATTTTCTATGAAAGTATTAGTTATCATCATCAGCTTTTTAAAAATGAATTTCTTTACTGGCTTCTACATGTTATTTTGAAGCTTCGTGTAGTTTTTAGAATACGGTACTTTACTAGGATATATTGCAGTAATAATTTGTTGTTTTTATCTTAGATCGTTTTCTGAATTTTGGATTTATACTTTTCATTATTATAACCTAAAAATTACTGTAGCTTAACTTATTTTGGCATAAAACTTCTTTCCCTTTATCCAAAAAGTTTCCTTAACACTTTTTTACATGGCAGGTGAAAAACATCCAGAGTATAGATTTTACTCTGAGAATAGGCTGTCTACCTATCAAAATGTCCCCATCGGTGTGATGAATTAATCCTTATTAAGTTGTATTTTGTTTTAGTCTCAGCTTCAACTTTGTCGATTCTAGTTCCTCAGAGCTTAATCAGGCCCCTCCTGATATTTATACCTTTAAATGACAAGTGAGAGGTTCTCATGCCCTCTAACATGTCCTAAGTAAATAGATTATCAACGTCTCTTGCAAACGTGCTCAGAGCTTTATCGATCAGGCTGTGAAGATAAAATATCTACTTAATAACATGAGTCAAAGCTCTGTTCAGCAGAAACCAGAGACTGTGAGTGATGAAATCAAGGTCGAAGTGGAGACAGATTACAAAGAGTCAGAAGAAGATGAAAACATTTGAGTGCCTCTCCTTTGCTGAATTCCTTTTAGGACCATTGCCTGTCATTCTTTTCTTTCTTAACTGTAGCCTGAACTGGAACCTGAAGGCAGTAGGTGATGAATGTAGTTTCCACATTAAAAGACACACTGTTTCCCAAGTACTTCCTATATTTGCATCACCCCTTCCTGTGGTCATGGCTCATGAAGGGAATTTAGAATCCACAATTCCATTGAGTCTACAAGAAAGGTATAATGAGGGCCCTTTACAAAAAGGCAAAAAAAAAAAAAAGTGGTTCATAAGTAGCTAATATGTCAGTCAGTCAGTTGGTCTTTTGATTAGTAAGTTAAAAAAAAGAAGTTATTTAGAAGTTACCATATCATAGCACACATCAGTGGACAAGTATTGCATCTGATTCAAGAGCCAGTGGTTTTATGTAAAGACCTTTACTTCTCTGAGCTCTAAATTGCTTACCAACAACTGAGGTTTAATATCTATGTCACAACTGATTTCAGAAGTACGTAGAATTTTATATGTAAATCATGAAATATGATACCTGTCATCACTTAGTTCCGCAATCAATGTTAACTATTATTATCATCCACGGGATACATAAATTTACTCCTGTAATTAATCCCAATCATCATCACTGCCACTCTCAGTTTCAACAGCAAAGAGTATCCTTTGTGGCTTCGAATCCTTCTGCCCCTGCACTGTTCCTTTCTTAGTGCTAGAGACTGGCTCACACGACTTCACACAGCCTCCACAAGAGGCATCATTTTTTTATCCAATGAATTTGTTGTTATTAATTTATTACTAACTTAGTAATAAATTATTATATATATTCTGGGCTCTATGGCTGGTTCAAGGTTCAACCAAGAATAACCTGCCCTTCACACTGCCATACTCAAAGTCATTATCATCACTGTCATCATCTACAGCTTAAGTGCGACAGTGTAATTCCTAAGTAGTATAGTTTTTCTTAACTTGTTCGCATGTATGTTTCTTCCACAATATTTTCTATGATTGTATTTGTGGCACTTAACGTATAATCAAAGAAAATCATACTGAGAAAAGCAAGTGCTATTTTATATTGAAGCTGCAGCAAATATTGGTTAAAATTTGCTTCTTCAGACAGTCATCAAAATAGACTTTTGTTACAAAGTTTAGATAAAACATCAGGAAAGAGTACTAGAGGCAAAGAATAGCAAATAGGAGCTCATTTAAAATTTGAATTTCTGAGTTTGACTTATTTAGAAATTGTTTATTTTTGTAGAAACCACGAGGAGATATTTTAGTATTCAGTAAACATTTTGGTGGATGGAAATGTAGAGAGGTAATATATGAATAGTTTATGCTCTGTCATTGTCAGCTTCATTCTCTCTTGACACTCCTCAGAATTCTCCCTTTCTTTCCCAGAGGAGATAAGAAGTTCTCCATTATTCATGACAACCGAGGGCTCAGCTCTGAGTGTAATAAAATAGAGCAGAGTGTGGAAAGCGTCCCTATCCCGGGCCCCTTCCTCTATTCCAGAACTCGGCCTCTAGGCCTGCACCACTGTAGAGACAGCATGGCCAAGTGATGCAGAGTAATTAAAATAAGTAACATGATTGACTCTGAGCAGACAGTTGCATATATATATATATATATATATATGTGTATATATATATATATATATATATATACATATATATATATATATATATATATAATCTAAGATCATCTGAGAGCTTCCTGCGCAGCTAAATGTGAATTTCTTTGGCTGCCTATGCCTTTTCTTCCCAATTAGGAACATTTGTGTATAGGTTTCATTTTTAGAAATTTTCATTCCTCTTAGATGATATTTTCTGTGGAAATTATGCCCGAAAAGCATCTGGGAAGGGCTATTGTCTGTGCTCTTTGAGAGACACCAGTTCCGGGTCACATTGCTACATTATATTCTCCTGAGAAGAAAAGTCTTCCTGAGGAAGCAGGCTAGGGATTCCGGGTCGGTCGTCTGGGAGGATGAGTGTCACTTTCTCTAGGTTCCCCTGGCTTTCTGCCTACAAACGTGTTTCACACTACAGGAAGCCGGAAGCGCTCTCCAGGAACCTTGCGATGAACCTCAGTGTACTGTTTCTCTAGCTGGTCTCTCTCCCTCTCCCTGACTCCGTCTCTCGTCTCTCTGTGTCGTTCTCTTCGTCAGTCTCTTTTATCAGTTTTCTCTCTCCATCTGTGTGTGGGTCTCTGTCTGTCTCTCCTCTATCTATTCCAGACTCCTTCTCTCAATCTCTGTCTCTGTTTCTGTCCTTGTCTCTTTTGTCTCTTTAATATCCATACTTTTATTTCTATGTTCCTTTAAATAATATTTTTCTAACTCTTTTTACTCTTGTATTTCCTTTCACAGTCTCTAGTCGTGGAATCATGCCAGCCTTTTTATGAACTTTTGAAAAGTTTGTTTTCCTAAAGTCTGGAGTGCGTGTCTGACTATGCCCACTGTTCCCTTTCTTCACTGTTATGAATTCCAAGATGACTTGATCTCTCCCAAGGTTCGTATAACTTTTACTCCAACAGTAAGCTCTTTCTTGTTGTTTAGAATTAAATACAGAATGGAAATTGTCCTTGTTGCCTCCTCTACCTGCATGAGATGAAACAGGCAATAAAGAAAGGTGGATGTTCCACTTCCCACGAATGTCCGGAGAAGGTGAACCTTTTCCTCACTGTTACTTCTTGCCTCTGAGCCAGTTTTATTCTCGAATAAAGTTCATCCTCTACACCTTTTACCGGGCCAGGAAGTCTGCTTTATACAATCACAATATCACCACTTGTTTCTCTCCCTTTTGTGCTCACCTGAGTGTTTTCATACATTCCTTAAGTTCACGGCATTTTATAAATTATACTTTTTTTTTTTTTTTGAGAAATGTGATTGTTTCGTTCTATTGGAGTTGTTCCTTTTGAGCAAAATCTACCTTTTAGTCATCTTATTTGAGTTATGATTTTCATGTGTCAGCTCTTGGTTCTGCAAGGGGATATTCCTATTGTGACTAAGGTTGTGACTCTTAAAATACTATACTCTTTTGGGAAAAAAACATGGCAGGCAGCAGTGGCACCATGGTGGTTTTAAGGCCATGATTCAGAGTTACACACTTTGTCTTTGCCATGGAAAACAGAAGAATAAAATAAAAAAGCAGGAGGCAGCTCACCTCATCCTTGTCCATGGTCCAGCAAGGGGGTCAGAGAGAATGATTCATTCCTCTCTTTACTATTTGACTTAGCCTGAACTATATGTAGTTACATGGATGTTGGTCCCAAGAATAGTCTCAGCCCACTACTCAAGCATGGAAAAGAGATTTTTAAAATTCTGATATCATTTAATCTAATTATTAGTTTGACCTCTTTCTAATCTGCTGAAGTAACAAAAATTGAATCCTAATTATTTTAAGAATGCCGGTCTCACTTCCATCCTTCTCTTCAGGTTGTGTCTAAGTTTCTGGGACGTAAATAGTTCTGAGGTTGGTGCTGAACAACATTATGGTCTATCTCTTCCTCCTCGTCTTTTGGCCACATCATCCCCTGGTGATAGGTTCACCCCATCTGGCCTTCTGTCAGTAATCCACACCAGTGACTGCACAGAGATCTCATGGAATCCTTCAGGCATAGAAGTCTCTGAGGTAACATTTTGCTACTCTTGGGCATGTGATTCATTCGGCTGTACACATATCATGTTTCGGGAAACTCTGCGAGGCTTCCTGGAGACATGCAACCATTTCTTCTCTGGGATCTTGAGATCCTGGGCCATACCTGAGAAATGGGCACAAAACTGCTCTGTTCTCACATAAAACTATATTGGACGAAATGTTCCTGGAGGGCTCAGCTTGGAGAGGTGTTGTTTCAGAAACCCACCAGTGCCTGTGTCTCTCCCTAATTCCCTCCGTTTTCTCTACCAGCCCGAGAAGCAACATTTTGATGTTAAGGTGGGTAGAACAGATATCTGCTCATATACACGATTCTCGCCTCCAAATCTTTGTCTGTCTTCTCCATTACCCGAAGTGTTTAGATTTTTGAAACTTGAAATTCAAAAAAAAACACTTCTTATCTCTACTCTCTGATGTCACATTTCTCTCTGATGTCAGAAATCCAGAATGAATGCTCTAACGACATGGCTAGGAGAAAAGACTGAGTGAAAATGGAAAGACTTTGGTGGTGTCGGGGGAGAGAGATTAATGTTTTCAGAAATAACCTCTCTTTCCTTTTCTTGACACCTTCCACTCTGGGGAGAGAACTATATATAGCAACCAGCCCTGGATATCCCTGACTAAGAAGAGTGATAACAGCAGTGTTTACTCCAATCTTGGTTGACAAAAAGCATAGTGAATTGGACAACAAGGGAGGAGGGACATGAAGGAGAAGAAATTCATTCCATACTTTCCATGTGTCAGGCCTTGGAGTTAAAAAGTTCATTATCTTCTCTTATTTGATTGTCATGAAGTAAGTATCCCATACCTACTTTCCCTTATCAAAAAATGTTTATGTTCCAAACTTACAGGTTTAAAAACTAGCCATTTTTAAATGCCAAATGCATCATTCAATCACTTTTATTCAACTAATATTTATTGAGTGTCTATCATGTGCAAGGCATAATATGTACTCAGTCTTCAGCATGTGGATGTAAATGAGACAGACAAGCAGGGGAAGGCTGCCTTCTCCACACTGCATGCCAGGCTCATGGGTGGGGAGGAGCATAGCGGACAAAGACCAGCGGAGTTATGAGAAATGAGAGAGTGAGGAGTAGAAGAGCCCAGGTCGAGTCTGACATGTATAGGGACATATCAGGTAGACCATGAGAAAGTTTATCATTTTCACCCTAAGGATAAGAAAGTCACTAAATGATTTTAAGCCTAGACTCATATGTTCTGATTTAGATTTCTAAAACCTCCATTTGGCTGCATGCAGAAAATGGACTGGAGCACAGCAAGTGTTCAGGAGAACATGAAGATCAGTCAGGAGGTCATTATAATTCTCTAATTAAGAAGCGATGCGGGGTGTTACAGAGAAGGGAGAGAGGCAAAGATACAGGCTGGGTACCGATGGATACGGAGGAGGCAGACGAGGGAGAAAGAGAAGCCCCTTGGGGACCACTCCTTTGTTATATCCTTTTATTTTCTGAAAGTCATGTCTGGGGCTGCATATAACCAAATAGGCACACACTCAGGAAGTTAGGGACTTACCATCTAGGAAGAAAATATGACATATGTTGAAACAATCACATTTATTGACACTTAATAAGTTCTAAGAGCTTTACATATATTAATTCATTTGGTTCTTAAAATGATCTTAGAAAGATGATGCTAGACTAATACATCATAGTCATTTCATAAATGAGGAAACTGAGACAAAAGGAAATGAGGTAACCTAAGCAAGTCTCAATCCAGAATTCAGGCTCTTTCACAATTATGATGGAAATATGTTCAGATTGAAGTGGTATAAGTAGGAAAGAAAGAGTTCTTTTCAGCTAGATCTAGGGGGCTGAGCAATGATGAGAAAAGCTTTCATAGTATAAGAAACATGAGAGACAAATGAGAAGATATTCCACAGGATAGAACAGTATCTGAGCTAAAGAAATCCCCATTTTACTTCCCCTATTGGTCTAAGCAACATTTTTAAGCAATACAATTGGAACAAATGTAAGGTAAAGTGATGGGAGACAGCTTCCCAATTCAATTTACCTCTGATTGCTATGCATATTTGAATAAGTCACAGAGTCTTTGGTAAATGAAAAAGTTCTTGAAGATTAATGAGGCTGACCACAGTAACAATAAACCAGGAGCTAGATGGCTAAATAATCTCTTCACTATACATTAAGTAATATCAGAAGAAAAATGAGAAGAGGAAAATTATTTAGGTAAATATGACATATGGGACAGTAGTAAGTGTCACATTGGGCCACATTAATTTTTTTGGAAAAATCAAAAAAGTAATGAACAGCATGCAAGTTCATTTCATTAGATAGTATTAGTTTACCATCTCCTCAACATTAGTAGGCATTAGCTTTGGCTCTATAGAGCCCAATGAACATTGTAGCACCATTTGGACAGAATTCAATTATTTATTAAATTCCACAAATTTCTCCCCTGATGGTGTTAACAGCATTTAATGATATGGAATCAAGGTGAACAAAAGAAGTTAATTGGAAGGAAGAGTAACGTGAAAGACTTATTCACCCAGGCTTCCTCCTCCAACGACTATCCCATCATCTTTTCCCAATATCGTAGTTTAAGGAAGTCTCTCCTAGTCTTGCCTCCTATCCCCTCTAAACCCATTATATTCTAGTTCGTAACACTCTCCTGTTGTCTCTTATTGAAGGATACACAGGGCGCCTGCAAACCGCCGGACAGAGTGACCTCTCTCAGACAGGGCTCATTTGGTTTGACTTCTTCTATACACTCTTCCCTAGCTTCCTCTCTCCTCAAATTCAAGTCATCTCAGGAAATGGTTCCTGGCCTTCACTCTAAAGCAGCCCCTAGGCTCTATCTCCAGGGTTATATCACAGCTTTTGAAGGCCATGGGCACTTTGGCCTTTGTGACCCCTTCCTCCATAAAAGCATATATAAAAATTGTATTTTACAATGGCATTGGTATAAAGACAAATATATATTAAACATTGTCTTTGACCTAAAAGTTTGTTTTTCTTCTGATTTTAAAATAAATTAAAGCATTAGGTGGTCAGTCCTATGACATCAGGGAAACTGTCGCCTTACTTACTGTTCTATTCACAGCACTTGGAAGAATGTCCGGCGCACCGTAAAGTCTTAACTATTTATTTGATGAATCAATGAACAAATAACTTTTTTCTTTCTTTTTGAGTTTCTGTCCTTGCCGTTGGCGACTACTCTTTTTCAGTCTTTCCTTTTTCTCCCATTTTCTCTCACTTCTTCCATCTTCCCTTTAAATATAGTCTTGATTTCTTTCCAGAATTCCAGTCTCACATTCGCAGTTGCCGGATATTTTAACGGGGTTTTCTCCACAGCGCCACCCTCTCACGAATAAAGCAAACTCAACGGCTTTTCTTGCTCTCCTTAATAGTATCATCGTCATCATTATCATTGCTACTATTATGAGCACACCCATCATGGTTATGCTATTATCATCTTTCAAGTTTCTCATCCTTAGGAGATAGAAGTCTTTTTCAGATTCCCCTTCTACTTTATACCAGATTCAATTTGTGCCCCAATTTCACAAATTCTGTCCTTGTCATTTCAGACCTCTCATCTTTACGTTGCCTCTCCCCTAGCCTGGACCTTCAGGAAGCCTCATTTGTACAAGGGCATCGGCCTCCGAACCGGTCTCTGGAGCTCTTGTCTGTCCCTTCCCTATTCCCGTCAGCACTCTCCTTTCTAGATAATTCTGTTGGTTAAATTATTTGTTTGATGCCCATTGCGTACAAAGTAAATTCCAAACCCCTTATTTTGATAGTCAATGTCTTGACTTCGACTTAAATGTCTAGCTTTATTTCTACCACTCAAACTGATCCTATGGTCCTGTCATGCCACTCTTCTTGAAAGTTCCTGAAAAGGGATACTGTAATTTTCTACATTATTTTTTCAAACTACTCTTTCTGCTTAGAACACCCCCCACCACCCCCACCCACCCCAACATATGTGCATCTGAATGCCCCACCGGAGCAGAGACACGAGTGGGTGGCAATTATATCTTAACTCTACACTCCTCCCTGGTACTAACACAGGGCTTTACATGAAGGAGGAAATTAGATGTTTCTTCAGTTAAACTTAAAACGAACAAAAGGAAAGTAAACATAAAGAGCCTTAGCTTCTACCATGCTATCATATTTTATGTCAAAAGATGACAATTTTAACTTTTTAAAAAGAGTAAAAACCAAACAGCCATAGTCAATTCAGGTAAATCTACTTACATCAGTATAATTCTAGGCTTTACAGCCATTTAGCATGACAAACTCAGGCAAAGCTAATTGCAACCTGGATGAATATTTCCATTTCAGAGTTTTAACTTAATCAACTACAGTAAATTAATCAGAAACATCTGCCTTGTCTCAAGAAATGCCTTGATCACTAAACCAGCTTTAATGAGACAAGCGACTAATTATATTATCCTTCTAATACAAGACAAGAAAAGGTTAGGGTACAGGAGGAATAACGTGCTTTCGTGTAAGAAAACACAAATAATGTGCACTGATAATTCAATCATCTGAAGATTTAGAGATGATCTTTATAAAAAAAGGTTTCACATATTCCTTTTTTGTTAAACTTGAATTTTTCTTATTTTGTAAAAAAACATGAAGTTTTTTGTGGACATTTTGGGTAGCACAAACAAGTAAAACTAAGAAAATGAGAATAATAATAATCCCACTACCCAGAAAAAAATCACTGTTTACATTTTGCTGTAGGGCTTTCCAGTCATTATTTTATTTTGCCCTTTGTGTGTACACGTCTGTGTGTATGTGTGTGATATGGAGTGTGTATATTTGTTGTGTGTGTATGCATGCACAAAGTCATCTAGTCTCTGTGTGCATAATAAAATTTAAATTGTGATGTATAGAATATTTTTAACTTCCATATTTTTTGACATGCCATATGCATCTTTCTACAATAATAAATATTCTCCTAGAATATTATTTTTAACAGCTGAATACTAACCCATTTCATTATTGTGATATACCCAGAATGTTTTCAGTTTTTTACTACTATTATAAATCATGCTTTGAAAAGAACTTTATACTTTATTTTATATATACATACTATTTTTTTTTATTTCCTTAAGGGAAATTCCTATATCTGGAACTGCTGGACCAGAGGTATATAAAATATTGTCTTTTAAACTCTCCACAAGATCTCATATCAGATTACACCAGCATTGGCATTCCAAATGTATGTCTACATTCTCACAATCTTACACATTACCAAAATTCAGCCGTGGGTACCTTCTCAGTTTCAGGTGGTTTTAAGATTTTTCTAAGTATCCCCACCCAGCTGGGTCTTGGGGCACCTGGTGAGCTTTTCCCTTGGTGGGGTGGGGGCAGTTAGTTTCCAACCTCTCACAGCCACTCAACTCAAATTAGCTCCATATTCAGTTCTACTATTTTCCCAGAACTATGCCAAATGGTTTCACCTGCCTTATCTCATCTATCTTAACAATAGTCCTTGTGAGGCTGGAAACATGTATTACTCCGAGGAGAGCAATGTATGGTTCAGGAGGTACATCAGGGTCGGACCAGTCTCCTTGTCACATAAGATAATTTGGTGATTTTACCCATCGCTTCAAAGAATTAGCAGAAAGCATGAAGGCTATCTTGAGTTCTTTCATGGGGTTAAGCCTAGCTTTATGCAGCTAATTAACTACCATGAGAAACCTGGGAATTAGAGAACCTAAACTCAGCGTGTGTGCTCACAGAAAATATGCAGTGTAAATATCGCATGTAGCTCCAGCCCATTATGAGGAAGTCTCCTAGTCAGTTCTGAACAATTGGCATTCTGTTCCTAATTATATTACTTGTTTATTGAATAAATGAGCATTAAAATCTGTTGGTCTTCAATTAAAACTATTCTTACATTCTTAAGTGGCAAATTATACTTGTATATTCTCTTTTTTCTCCAAAGCTAATTGCTGAGTGAATGTGATTTGAATCTGTTTTAAAGTACGTTTCATATTTTAATGAGAATCACCAAGGGTCTGACCTTTAAGAGCTGGAAGAACTAATCATTAGTTTAGAAATAGAAAAGCTAAAATGACATAAGTCCGTGAACATATAATAGAAGAAACTGAGTCAAAGAGGGTTTTGTTTTGGTTTTGTTTTGTTTTCTTTTTCTTTTTTATTTATTTATTTATTTTAGCACTATATACATCTAAAGATATTAATAAAATTCAAAACTTTTTAAAGACTGAAAAATAGAAAACATAGTCAGCCTACATAATTTATTTTTCGGGGTTTGGAAACAGCTCTCCAGCTTTTAAAAAGAAAATTTTATCTACTCAACCATTAATACCTGTCATTTCTGACACTATGAAGCAGTAAATTAACATAATTGAGCACCTTTGTGTACTGCTGCTTTCAACACATTTCGTTTATTTATTTATTTACTTTTAAATTAAGTTTATTGGGGTAACATTGGTTAATACAATTATATAATTTTCAGGTGTACATTATAATTCGACATCTGTATATTCTATTGCGTGTTTACCACCCAAAGTCCAGTTTCCTTCAGCTACCATGTATTTGATCCCCTTTACTCTGTCTACCCCCACCTACCTCCCCCATCCCCTACCCTCTCTGGTAACCACTAGTCTACAGTCCATATCCATGATTCTCTGTTTGTTTGTCCTGTTCATTTGTTGCTTTTAGGTTTATATCCCACATATAAGTGATATCATGTGATTTTCAACTTTTTCTGTCTGGCTTATTTTGCTTAGCATGATTATCTTGAGGTCCATCCATGTTGTTGGATATGGCAGTATTTCATCTCTTCTTATGGCTGAGTAATGTTCCATTGTATATATGTACCACAGCTTCTTTAGCCAATTATCTATTGGCCACCATGAATAATGCTGCTATGAATATCGGTGTGCAAATATCTTTTCGAATATGGGTTTTCAAGTCTTTGGGTATTTACCCCAACACGTATTTCTTCCTTAAATCTTCAGGAGCTAAGCTTCGCATACCCTGCTCTTGGGACAAGAGAAGGAGAAAGGAATGGGATACCTTTCTGGCCTTGAGAACCAGTCCATGTGAAATAGAAGATGAGGCAGTACATATAGAGAAAGCATAACTATGCCCTCTTTCCAGAGCTCCATGGAATAGTGTAGGTTCCTTGTTCAAAGCCCTGATATACTGGAAGTGATACAGAGAAACTAATCCTCAAAAGATAAACCCTACAGTTTGAGCCAGTGGCAGGAAGAGCTCATATAGGGAGCCTAAGATCCTGCTCAAAGCTGAGGTGTAGAGACGCAAGACCAGAAACTCAGAAGGTCTGGGCCACTCCTAGCTGGTGATTTTCCTGCTTACTCTCCATGGCTTCTGCCATCAGGAAGGAGTTTTTTTTTGGAGGGAGCTAAGGACAAGGGGGAAGTGTGGGGAGAGGAAATAATGCCTGGAGAGCCATCCACACCTCCCTAACTTTCCCTGGGCTCTCATTGTGGGAGATGTTCATGGGGAAGGTGGCTGAGAGCTAACGGCTAGAGAACTCTTCAAAAAGATAGTAGAATATAAGCCAAGGTCCCTAAAGCAAAAGCTACAGGGTCATGGGTCCCAGGCAGTGTCCAGATAGGGGACACAGCTGAGCCTTAGAAAATGAGCACACAATGCAAGCGGAGCTGGGGCGAGTCCAGAGAGAGACCAGAGAACTCCCGGGAAGGTTCCCGCAGTTGCCCAAGTAGAGAGAATAAGCAACTGTTGGTTCGTTGATGAGCCCAGAGGCCGGGAATTCCTCCATAACACTGGGGTTCTACATGGGGGGGGGGCGGGCAGTGGAGAACCTTTGCATTTAACTGAGTACCCACCCAAGAGAGCCTGAGTTTAAACCGTAAGCAACTGAGTTATCCCGAAGTGGCAGAACTAAGAGTTTCCATCCAAGAAAACAGGAGCTTCTAAGCTAAGTTATATTCAGTGACAAAGAAATAACAAAAGTGATGTGTTTGCCCTGACAATATTTAATCCATGGAATCATACTGACTAAACCAGAGAAGAAAGCTCTCTTCTCAGTAAATACAGATTCATGGTCTTCTAGCTCCTCAAAACCATACATCAAGCCTCAAATATTTTCTTCAGTCCCTTATTCAAAAATTATTTATTGAGCAGCTAATCAGTTTAGTTTGTGTCCTCAAGAAGATTAGTGAAAAGAGATTGGCAGAGGAATAAATAGTGGGTGGCGATAGGTCCTACAGAAAAGGATGCTATTTGAGCACAAAGGAAAGGGTAGTTAAATCTTAAGAGAAGAGGTGTTATTCAGAGAAGGCATCAGAAAGGATGTGACATCACTTAAGCTGATTTTTTTTTTTAAAGGACTAGTAGCCAGCCAACTGAAGAGCAATGAGGAGTCATCCCAGAAAGAAGAAATAGCCTATACAGGCAAAGAGAGGCAGGCAAAGGAGAAGCAGAATCTGGTGGGGTGGGGTTTGGGGAGGTGAATGACAGAGACATGGGACAAAGCCCGAGAAACCAAGACAGTGTATGGTGCACTCAGGGGGGACGGTACTGTGGGACGCAAGGGGCACAGAGCTAGTTGGGTAAGCAAAGGCCACATCATACTTATAAGGCAGACTTAAGGAGACTGGGACCTTAAATAGGGGAATGCTATGACCTTATATCGGGCAATACAGAGAACGAAGAGGAGTGTACATTCACGGTGTCTGTAGTATCCTTGCTACTGGGGCAGGAAGCATCACCTTCCCAGCTGTCAGTGGGCTCTCACCAGTTGCCTACCCCTTCATTTATTCTGGCATAAGTCCTTTGCGGGTTTACTTTGCTTTCCCCACCTCCCCCGAAAATGGACTTTTTAAGGAACATTTAGTTAATTACAGTTTATATTGAAACAGCTTTGCAGGGTGTTTCATGTTTTATTCTGTGTTTTGTTTGTTTGTTTGTTTGTTTGTTGCTTTCTCTAGTGCCAACTTTAATAGATTTCAACCTGCTTCTTAGCCTTAGTAGACTCTAAAGTTTTGCTGTCCTCATTTCCTACGGAGTAGGGAAAAGAGCCCAAATATTGAGAACACAGTGGATAGAAATGTCTAGTTTCTAAAATAGGGACCAGTTGGACAATTGTCAAAAATGCTGGAGGAAAGTCTGTCCAGTTCTCCCATCTCATAAACAAATCCCTATTAACTGTGATGTGTGTACTGCAAGGTGCTTGGAGACTCTTAGAATGTGCGAAAGCTTTTCTTCCCATCTCTTTTCCTTGAAAAATATTAATCTTAGCAAAAGGGAAGGCAAACAAACTAGAACAGATATGGGTTGAATGGAAAAAAATTTTTTTCTCAATGCACCCAAATTAGGGAAGGGGTGGTTGACAATGAGGAAGGAGTGGTCCTTTCTGCTTTGGCACAAAATCCAAATAAAAATTCAACTTGGTTTCTTTCAAGTCTGGCAGAAAAACTCATTTGTTTTTGAGACTCCTCTAGATCAGAATTTGAAACAACTCTGGCTAACAGGGCTAAACCGTGAAAGGAGAGCTTACCAAGCAATCTGCAAACGTAAGCAAGGAAAATGCTTAAGGCTCAAAACTATTTTAAGTCAATTTAGAAAACCACTTTATATGTAAATTTTGTCCCTGAACACTGAATAAATATACTAACTAATAAACGATCCATTTATTAAAGTATTTACTTGACATAGGGGTTCCTTTTCCTACCTACCAGCATCTTCACAGAGTGTACTTACTGTGTTTCAAGGAAATGAAATAAAAATTTTTAATGTTCTAAAATCGAAAATTTTCCCTTATTACATTGGTAATCGCCAAGCTTTGCTCTGCAAAGAATTTACAGACTAGGCCATAGAAAGATCAGTAAAGTCAGATAAGTGAATGAAAAAGTGTACAGCTCACCGAAGGACTCCACTGTAGGTGTGGGTCAGGGACGTGTCAACCACAGAAAGGCATGTGACATTTCCAAGGATCACCCAAAGTCCTGAGTCGAAGACTGATTGGTTGGGGGCAGACAGAAAGGACAGTCTCAAGGGGTTTTGCGGTACTGCAGGTGAAGACAATTGCCATTTGGGCCTCTATGGTGATAATGGACATCGAGGGAGATGAGTAGGTTCAAGATACGTTTTGAAAGTAGAAACAAAAGATGTCGCTGGTTACATATCGGTGAGAATGAGGAAAAGGTAGAATCCAGGTCTGTGATGCTGCCTTTCACTGGCCGAGGTAGCGCCCAGGAAGCCACAGTGTCTTTCGTGAGGTGTCAGGTCGGCAGCTCACATAGACGCGTCTGGGGCTCGGAAGTCAAGTCAAGGCTGCGAGAATGACAATATAATGGAATTAAAGAATTAATGGAATTCCAGTAGGTTTGCCTGCTGACAACCACATGCTCCAGCTCCCTGCTGCTGCCTGTCAGCTCAGAACCGTGGGATTGCTCTTGTGAACCATACCCACATTTTCACCCTCCTTACCGGAAGGACACTGAAAGAGCGCCTGGCCCCGCCCCACATTCGGAGGCCAGGTCAGCGTCCTGGTGACTCTAGCCTGAGTTACCATGTAAATCCGCTGAGAGAGGATATCATATCGTTACAGTGACCCCATGACCCAGTCTGCTGTAAACACTCTCCTTCGTTCGACCTTAGCCTTGAAGGAGAGGAATGGAGGCAAGAACTCGTGTCTCCCTTTAGATTTTAGCCGTTTCTGTGTTACTTGAGGCCACAGCTGAATGATAGAACATTGAACCTGTATGCATGTATGTTTTATGGAATCTAAAATGATCACTCTTTTGCCTAATTTTCTACCTGAGAACACCGATGAGTAAGATTTTGTCAGTTTGTCAGAGACAAAATAGAAGCATGTTCAAAACTGTGTGTTTTCAAAGGCTAACCTCGTAGTACCTATTTAAAAAAAAAAAAGAAAGAAAGAAAAGAAGTCCTATCATCTCCCAGCACAGCTAGTATTCTAGATTTAAGTTCAAATAATATCTAATTGGTTTCCAAAGTGATTCTTCAAGGAAAAGTTTACCTTCTACTTTAGTACTTTAGACGCAGCGTTCACCCAAATCAGTTTTCTTCATCAAGTGTTTCTCGTGATTTCTTCCCACTTCCTGTTCCTGTATTCTACCAGAAGCCATGGTCAAAATGATAATCTGGACTGGAATTAATTTAATTAATGCCCTGCTGGTGCTACACCATCTCCATCCTCTTACCTGCCCACTGCAAGTCTTGTGGGGTTACATAGGATTAGGAGACAAGCTGCTGCTCTTAATAAGTTACTTAACACGTGATTCTTTAAATGAACTTTAAGTTAGAAGGTTATATTTATGAAGTTTCAACCAGCAGAAGAGAGTTATTGCTAGTGAGATAATTTCTGTTATCTTCAAGGTTTTGAAATTCAGCCTTAATCTGAAAATATGGCTTTCTAGTTGAGTGAAGAAAAATGGTGCTCTGCTGCCCCCGTGTGGCTAAGATGGGTATTCCACTCTGTAGAAACCGCCAAAAAGTAAAGAAGCACGCACTGTCAAGAGCTTTATTATTTTTATTTTAAAATACTCATATCATGATTTTATTTTTTTGAACAAAGAGGTTAGTGAAAAACCAATAGCTATTTTATAATATTCGTAGAGTCACTTTCTTTTTATTTTTCTTCCAAATTCAAAAGTCAGCGAGGGACCTTCTATAATTATAAAGATAGAGACTATTATTTAGAATTTCTCAAGGAGAAGTCTTATTATAAGTTCACATGCCTTTCCAGATCTTCTATCTTATAAAATAACAACAATAATGATTAAAGTAATACCTACGTAAATAAAATCAAGTGTTTATTCATCAGAGAATGATGTCTATGGCACGCAGAAGATCGAAGTTGAGAAGTCCCGGGAGTAGGGACAGCTCCGCTCCCTAGTAGGTCTTTTTCTGGAGTCCCTGAGACTGTGGGCAGGCAGCAGACTCTCTCCGGTGATCTAACCCAATGTAAAGGCTACGTGGCAGGAACGACACTTGTTGCGGTGGGATCTGGGGAGGCACTCCCCGTTTCCCTGAGCCCCGCTTCTCTGAGTGTGCTCTCTGGACCAGCAACTGGTCTCCCTGGGAGCTTTTTGGGACTGCAGCATCTCATACCCTCTCCACAAGCTAAAGACTCAGAGGCTGCATTTTAACAAAATCCCCAGGTGATTCACATGCACCTGGTTTGATGCTTGAGAACCAAGGGCATCAAACCAGATGCATGTGAATCACCTGGAGATTTGGGTGAAACAACCAAGTTCCACCAACTGGGGGAAAAGGTGCTGTGGTCAGAGATTAAAAACCCGAGCCCCAGACTTACAGTGACAAAGGGGTGCATCCAAATGCAGGTGATGGTTTGTGATCAGTCTCCCAGGGACAGTGTGGTCACTTCAAGGGGGAGGAAAAGCAGGCATGTGTTTAGTTAGTGGTGATTATTAATTCCCTTGGGCTATTCTACTTAGGTCAACCTGGTAGAGGTCACTGGAAGATGGTAGTGATGGTCCCAGCGAGCACTCGACATTGCTGGGCCTGTGCTGAGGGCTTTACTTGCATTGTTTAATTGGACACTGGTAATAATGCTTAAGGTAGTGAAATTAGGGTAGAGCCAGATGAGTACTGTGCCCTAGTCAAGGAGCTACGAAGTGCAGACAGCAGGGTTCGAACCCAGATTCTTAGTCTAACATGGGTCAAGACAAATTTGCACCAGAACATACCCTAAGCTAAAGAAGCAATTCTCAAACTTGTGTGTATATATAAAATACCCTTGATGTTTGTTAAAATGCAGATTCCTGGGCCCCGATGCTGAACTTCTGAATCAAGGAGTCTGCTGTAGGCCCACGGACCTACTACTTAACTATTATCTCCAGATGATTCTGAGGCAAGGGACGTAAAGATGACATTCTAAGAAACCCTGCCCAATGACAACAGAGAATGTTGGCTTTATTCTGTTTTATAGATTGAGTTTACCTGTGAGATATTAGCTGAACAAAAGATTCTGCAGGTAAAAGATGTTTGAAAACCGATCTTAGCTTAGCTTAGCATCAAAGTCTTTCAAAATCCACTTCCCAGATCCACCTTCTGCCATGCTCAGCCTGGGACACAGAATCCATAGGGTGGCTCTCATTTTTACTGGGAGACCTGGGAAATGGGCAGGGACATTTGAGGAGTTACTGATACCCCATTATCAGGATTTTACTGCAGCTTCCTACTAAGTGATTCATTAATATCTACAGAGCTTTCTTTTATGGAACATTCGCTACATCTTTCCAATATTCAATTTCTCATTTTTGAGTTAACTCATCTATATATGCTCTTACTATTTACATACATTAAAAACATATCAAAAGATGTGGCCTTAACAAATTAGGTATCTCAAAGCATTTAAACACTAATTAAAACCTTAAACTTTTTCAAAAGTCAAATATGTCTTTTTTTTGCTTAAAACGTTGTACTAAAAATGAAATAACCCTGGATTTGAAAGTGCTTCATTCTAGTCTCTACTCCATTCTTACCCTATCCTACTTCTTCCTGGGGTATTATTATGAGTGGCTTTGTCTTCCTCCCCCAAATCCCCGTGCTGAAGTCCTGATACCCAGTTCCTCAGAATGTGACCTTATTTTGAAATGTGGTTACAGGTGTAATTAGTTAGGACGAGATCATACTGGAGTAGAGTGGGCCCCTAATCCAATATGATTTATGTTCTTATAAATAGGGGAAATTGGGACACATACGAGGAGAACACCATGAGAAGATGAAGACAGAGATCAGGGCGATGTGTCTGCAAGCCAAGGGCAGCCAGCAAACTCCAGAAACTAGGGGAGAGGCATGACACAGATTCATCGTCACAATTCTCAGAAGGAACCAACCCTGCTAATACTTCAATTTTGAACTTCTGGCTTCTAGAATTGTGAAATAATCCATTTCTATCATTGAAGACTCTCTGTCTCTGGTACTTTGTTATGCCAGGTAGAATTTTATACAGTTTAATCAGAGGAGTCGGCAAAACTCAGACTATCAGGGCTCTGAGTACGGTTTGGCAATAGATGACTGAGTCCACGGGACTGGACGAAATATTAATTTCTAAGCAACAGGATAAGGGGTACCTCCCTGGAATTTTTGGTTATAGATGTGAAACTGGACTGCTATCACAGAAATTGCTAATGCAGAAGTCAAGGATAATAAATAAATAAATTCTTAACCAGAGGTTTCAACTTGCCTTTTTATTTGCTCATTATAATAGAGGATTTTTCAGATGTAGGCCATTATTTTAAGAAGGCATTTCTAAAGGTTAGTACTTTGAAAGCACAGACAACTTTTTAAATGTCTTAATCCCTCGAGGACTATTTTCTTCTAACCTTTTAACTCCGGGGGTGGCTCTTATAAAAACATCACCTCTGTTCCCATAGATCATCTCCATGGACCTGTCTTCCCAAAGGAGGGCTGGAGTGGACTCCAAGGCATTTCTGCTCTAGTCCGTCAGCCGTTGTCACAGGGCCCCTTACACATTGCCTGTTAGATTAAGAACTGCCCAAATTATTAGATCTGACAACTCAGGAGAATTTTGTTGTTGTTGTTGTTGTTTTACCACATCAAATTTTCTGAGTGTCTCATCTGAGTGTTATATCTGCCACATTGACAGCTCACTACAGGATTTGGTCTTCACATCTCCTTTTGCCAGGATGGAGCTAACTTAGGGAGAAGTAAAGAAGCCTGGGACCCGGGCCCCTGGGTTCCTAGCACTCATCATACTCAGATCTACAGGTCCACTGTTTCTCACTTGTAATCTGCCTTGTCCACCTTCCCACACGTAGATTTCTACATGCCAGTAGAGGGCACAGCCATCTGCTACTCAGACTAACAGAGAAATAATGGCTTTGCCTCGACTCCTGGAAATACACAGAAAAAGAAGACTCAAGAAACTTGATAGGGATAAGTTCTGAGCATAAAACAAAAGTACAGTACAATCTGTGGATTTCTTGTCCCTTCCTCACCCAACACCTCACAGACGAGCAAGGTACTGGAAAGTATCCTCTATGGACTAAAGCAAGGAGGAAGAAATCCCTCTACAGAGCGGAGGTGTTGTGAGACCTGGGCTTCAATCAGGAAAGAATCAGTGAGAAGCCAGAAGAGTCGGTGGTTGTCAGCAGCTCTTAAACATCTGGTTAAGAATCTGTGAGGGTGGGGTGAGTTCCCTCACCCCACCCTCACAGATAAATCCTTGTGGATTGAGTATTAGTAGCTATTGTTTTCTCCGCCTAACCTTCCTTCTTTTCTTAACAGGTCCTGTCTTGCCCCTGGAACAGGAGAGTTTGTGATAGGTGAGGGCACATGTCCCAAGCAAACCGACCACTATCCTTTCCAGGACTTTTCCGTGGAGTTAATATGGAAAACTGTTCCATGCAGGTGGAGTTTGCTGGAAGAGCGTGGATCTGGGCTCACTGAGAGCCATATTCCCATCTTGTGGAGGAAGACAGTCTATAGAAGCAGAGAATGAAGGCAACACTCCAGCAGACAGAAAGAGCCAAGGGAGAGAGGTAACCACACCATTTAAACGGTTGATCTTTTCATTCTTAACTTCATCTTTCTTACACAATTGAGCCAATGAATCATTCTCTGCTTAGGTTAATTTGAGTTAATTTCTGTCTCTAGAAAGCAAGGGAGCCTTGCCTAATAAATAGAGCCTGGGGCAAAGGGCTTTGGGTCAGACAAGTTTTTGGAGAGAGCTTGCATGTGGCTCTTCTAAGATTGTTCCCTATTTTATCTCATTTCATCCTCATAACAACCCTATGGATGGTACTAAGGTTATGTCTCTTTATAGCTGAGCACCTTGCCTAAGGCCATGCAGCTAATAAGGGGCTGAGGTGTATTCAAATGCAGATACTGGTGGCCCAGGGTCCCAGTGGTGAACTTCTATACTCGATAACCTCATCTCCAGAAGTTCCTAACTCCCGTCTCTGACAAGGCTCAATAATAAACTACTATTCTTGAATTGTTGAATTAAACACAGTCACTGTTTTAGCAGAGTCACCCTGTTACTCTTCAGGGGTCCAGGGCTTAGGATGACCTAGCACTACTGGTCATTCAGCTTTTACCGTAGGTGGCAGCATCATTTGTTTTCTGACAAGACCTCACAACTTTACATGTTTCCTTTTGTTGAGATATTTAATCTGTTGAGGTTTCCAAGATGTATTTGGCTTGCAGTCCAAAACAACTGTTTGACACACTGAAGAATGTTTTATCACTTCTCCAGAGAATAAAAAGTGTTTTTGAGAAAGAACATTTCCCTCCAGCCCCATGCCACCCCACTGCTTCCCTACCAACAGCTTTAGGCAAAATTACAGCCACTTTAAAAAATATATATTTTTCATGACAATGTTCTCTTTGAAAAATTAAGTCTGGTCCTCTGCCAGTTGGAGATTCGATGTAACCAGAGATCTTAATCCAGCTAGAGAACTAAATTCACTGAAAACAGAAAGAAAAACTTTCGCAATTGTGCTGTTTGCATTCCTCCTGTGAAATAGATCTGACCCAGCACGTCTCTGGGAAGAACACCCACCAGAACTGTGGAAGTCTTGATTCGCGATAGAAAATCTGATTAGAGAAAAGAAACAACTCTGTTTTCTGTCCAACAAGATGGAACCCTTCTTCCCTGATGTTCTTATCTTAATCCTCACAGCAGGACTGGCTGGCAAATGGCTCTGGCTGGCAGGAAGGGACACAGATCTAGAGAGTGAAGGGAGCCTGTGGAAGCGTTGGGCCCCATCAGTGAAGTCCCTCTGAATCGTGGCTTTTCTCCATTCGCTCCAAGTTTCCAAGTGTTTGGCAAGACAAATTAAAATATTTGGAAGTGGCAAAAAATTAAAGATCAAATACAGCCTTCGAAATATCAGATGGTAGTCAGCACTCACAGGGTCACCCATCTTTTAGAAAAAAGTGAATTCTGCAATGATATTTCTAACAAGAGCCACCCAAATGGATTAAGTTGGAAGAAGAAAATAGTCTTTGAAGTTATTAAAGAGCTGAGACATTTAAAATTTTTTCTGTGCTTCAAAATACTCAAATTTTAGAAGGTATTTTTAAAATAATGGTCCATGTCCTAATCCTTTATTAGGGTGTAACATAGAATTCTCTATTATTTATTTATATGAACAAATAGAAGCATTTTTTAAAATTCAATTATGATTTTATTTATTTAATATCCTCAACTTCTGAATCAGCAATTTCTAAGATCATAAACCTCCGAAACTCAGAACCACAGTGAGTTGAGTTTCACATCTCTAACCAATAAGTTCTTGGAGGCACCCCTTATTATCTGTTACTTAGAAGTAAATACTTTTTTTTTTCTGTTGGAGAGATGTTTTTGTGTCCTTTTTTGTTTAATGTCTACCTGTGGGGACAGACTATTGACCTGGCTTTATATAGGTTTCATATAATGGTCATGTGTTGTTGAGATGAAAATCCTCTACATACTTTCTCCCTGCACTGTGGCATCCCCCTCAAGTGTATATGTCTTAGTTCAGAATTCCAGGTCCACCTGTAAGGCACAGCTATTTCTCCACTCCACAAGTTGACATGCTACAGAAAAGGGGAGTTAGGAGAAATCTTATTGCACTATATGAGTTGAACGTGTGGTGCCACAACTAGTCAGGAACTTCCGGTGTGTAAGGAAGGGGCAGGTATCACGAGGCTCAGACAGGTCACGTGCACATTAGTCACCTGAGCACTAGACACAGGACTCAGAGTTCAGTCTCAGCTGGACGCCAGCCCCTAGCACTCCTGAGGCTGTCCCTGCTAATGGAGAGTGAGGAACTCATAAAACAAACATATAAAATCTCTCGTGTTCAGTATATTTCTACTTTGGTGGCATTAAGAACAGTCTTACAAACCCTTAATTCATCAGAGGGGAAAGACTATGCAATTAGAACCTTTATAAATGCTCTGATATACTTGGTACTGAAAAATAATTCAGAAATACTAATGTGTGTAGATACAGCACGTTTTCACGTGTAGCTATTTTACACAGGAAGGAAAAACTTGTACAACAGAGTTTTAATATAAAACCAAATAAGAAACAAAATGAGCATCAATTGATGAATGGGTAAATAAAATGTGGCATATCTATAAAACGGGGTATCATTCAGCCATGTAAAGGGATATGAAATACTAACATATCTACAACATGGATAACTCTTGAAAACATTATGCTAGGTGCAAAAAAAGTCAGTCACAAAAGATTACATATTGTATGATCACATTTCTAGAAAACGTTCAGAACGGACAACTCTATTCGTTAGAGACAAAGATTTGATTAGTGATTTCCTAGAGCTTAGGGAGACAGGGGTTGAAGGAGAAAGGGGGAGGGACTGCTAATGGGTGCAGGTTTCTTTCTCAGGTGATGGGAATATTTTAAAAGTGATTGTGGTGATGGTCGCACAACCCTGTAGGTCTACTAAAATCCCTCATATTATGTACTTTACAGGGATGATTTGGTATGCTATATGAATTATATCTCAATAAAGCTGTTATATTAAAGAGAAAAAAAAGATGACAGGGATTTGTATTTAACCTTCACTCCAACATTCTCAAACATGAACAAGCATCAGCATCACTTGGAAAACGTGTTCAAACACAGAGGGCTGGACCTCGCCCTACTGTGTCTGAGTCAGTAGCTCTGTTAGCGGGGTGGTGGGGCTGAGAGTTTGCACGCCTAACTTCCCAGGTGATCTCAATGCTCTGGACTGAAGGTTACACTTTTTTTAAAAATAAGTTTATTTATTTAAATTAGTTTCAAAGATACAGTACATTAGTTAGACATCTATAATGTTCATAAAACAATCCCCTCAATTGCTCCCTCCCTCCCCTGGCCCTCCACTTAGCCATCATATTAATGCTAACTGCATTCCCTCTTTCATGCTCTCCGTGCCCAATTATCAGCTACTAATTTGTACTTCTTTAACACTTCGCCTCATTCTCCCAGCCTCCCAACCTCCCCCCACCGCCGCTCTGTTCGTCACCAAATTGTCTACTATATTTGTGAGTCTATTTTTGATTAGTTTGTTCTTTTTGTTCCTTACATACAGCATATAAGTGAAATCACATGGTATCTATCTTTCTCTGTCTGACTTATTTCACTCAGCATAATAACCTCTAGGTCCATCCATGTCATTGCAAATGGGAGGATTTCATTTTTTTTTTTAATGGCTGAATAATATTCCACTGTATATATGAACCATAATTTCTTTATCCTATCATCTATTGATGGGCATTTAGGTTGTTTCCATATCTTGGCTATTGTAAATTGTACTGCCATGAATATTGGAGTGCATAGATCTTTATGAATTATTGTTTTGGTTTTCTTTGGATAAATACCCAGAAGTGCAATTGCTGGGTCAAAAGGTATATCCATTTTGAATTTTTTGAGGAACATCCATACTGTTTTCCATAGCGGCTGTACCAATTTGCAATCCCACCAACAATGTATGAGGGTTCCCTTTCCAACACATCCTCAGCAACACTTGCTATTTTTTTATTTATTGATGATAGCCATTCTGAAAGATATGAGGTGATATCTCATTGTGGTTTTCATTTGCATCTCTCTGATGATTAGCGACCTTGAGCATCTTTTCATACGTCTGTAACAATCTATAGATTCAATGCAATAACTATCAAAATACCAATGGCATTTTTCAGAGAGCTAGAACAAACAATCCTAAAATTTATATGGAGCCATAAAAAACCCTGACTAGCCAAGGCAATCTTGAGAAAGAAGAACAAAGTTGGAGGTATCATACTCTCTGATATCAAACTATACTACAAGACTACAGTAATCAAAACAGAATGGTACTGGCATAAAAACAGACATATTGATCAATGGAATAGAATAGAGAGCCCAGAAATAAATCCACGCCTATATGCTTACTTAATATATGACAAAGGAGGTAAGAATATAAAATAGGGTATAAATGGTGCTGGGAAAATTGAACAGATACATGCAAAAAAAAAGAAGCTGGACCATCTTCTTACATTGTATACAAGAATAGACTCAATATAGATTAAAGATTTAAATGTAAGACCTGAAACCATAAAACTTTTAGAAGAAAACATAGGCAGTAAATTCTGATATTACTAACAGGGATTTATTTTCAGATATATCTCCTCGAGCAAGGGAAACACAAGAAAAAATAAACAAATGGGATTACATCAAACTAAAAAGTTTTTGAACAGCAAAGGAAACCATCAACAAAACAAAAAGATAACTGACTGTTTGGGAGAAGATATTTGCTAATGATACATCTGATAAGGGGTTGATATCCAAAATTTATAAAGAACTTATACAACTTAACAAAAAAACAAACAGTCCAATTAAAAAATGGGCAGAAGACCCGAACAGATACTTCTCCAAAGAGAAACTACAGATGGCTAACAGACATGAAAAGATGCTCAAGGTCGCCAATCATCAGTGAAGGTTACACTTTTTGAACCACTGCTCTAAAACAGCCAACTTTTGAAGCAAGAAAAGCACTTGCCACAAAGCAATCCCTGCCTCCCCGCTTTTCTACATAGCCCATGGACGAGCATAGATTGATGCCTGAGAGGATCAAAGAATGTGCAGGCTATCAGAGGCCTGCCAAGTCAAACAACATTGTACAAGGAAATAAAACCCGTCTAGCCTCACAGTGACACACATTACACATTATCAAGGACGAGGTTGGACTTTGGGAGTTTTTAGGAACAACTGCCGACAGAGCTGTGTAATGGCTAGTCTCCGTGATTGGAAGAAGAAACTAAGCTTTTCAGGGAACAACATGTTCTCCTGTGGCCACAGACTAGTGAGAGGAGCCCTAGCTCTCTCATGCACTTTTCTTCCAGATACGGGGTTAAGGCACATCTGCTTTGCACCTTTATTAGAGCCTTTATTTAATTAACAGATTTCTCTTTGTAACAGGAGATAGTCTTAGCTGAAAAAATATATCATGAGTTTAAAAGAACAGAAGGTACTTTGATTATCCCTCTTCCTCATTTTTCCTCCCTTTCTGTGTCATGGTTCTAAATATACCAGCCTAGCCTTGTGACTTTGACCTTAATATCGCTACAGCTCAATTCTCTTATCTATACAAGTATGATACTACTTCTGAGGACTTTAGAGAAAATTATGTGGGATGGAGAATGTCCAGGGCTTGGAATAGTGACCAACTCATTGCAATATTCAATATATTAGCTCCTGGAACCTGAATTTCCGCAAGTTCTCGAGATCAGAAAGTTGTCATCCTGTGTGTTAATACTCAATTAGCATAGTTGCACCCCCAACCTTTGTGCCTGTAAAAACAGTCAGTGTGTATTTCCATGAATCCGAGGACAGCATACATGTTCTGTCAGTCTGGTTGTCACTTGCTGTCTCTTGCTCCAGCCCAATAAACTTGTGTTTGGGTCACCTCTTACTAGAATGCAGCTGTTTCTCCTTGAACTTAGCTGCTTTGCCCAAGGTACCTTCCTTCTCAGGCTGTAACCTGGAAGACAGGAAGCCCCTTAGAAATTAATATCTGAGTTGACCTGTTTGTCAGGACCACAGAGTCCCCGAATGACAGATTAGCAATGGTTGACAAAGTATTTAATAGGGTTTTTAGCTGCAAATAACTAAACCCACCTTAGCTTATTCCAATTAAAAAAAAAATTGTTAAGGAATAATAAGAAACTCCCAGAATCTCAGGAATGGCCGAGAATCAGAATTAGAGGCTATACAGCCAGGAACAAACTAGATTATATCATGAGATCTTCAGTAAAGAACCTAGGGCCACAACCACTGAGCTTGGGCACCTCAGCTCACTGCACACACAGTCCACCAGACACTGCCTTTCAGAGCTTTGCCAGGGCTGACTCTACAAGCAGAACATTTCATTGTTACCTCAATTTAATTATTTCACATCATACCGCCTTCTTCAAGGCACTGCTTTCCAGGTCGGAGCCATGTGTGGAATTTGCAGAGTCTAAGTCACATGTCAGGGTCTTTGTGGCAAAGAAGACTAGAAACAAGAGTTTGTGCTTCTACTGTCTGAAGGTAAAGCCATGACCAGAAGTGAGATCCAAAATTCTGGGCAGGAAGGAATCAAAGCAAATACCGATATGATGAATGGGCCTAAGGACAGCTTTCCAGAGTTACTTGAACACCAGAAAGACACAGAGAGTCCCATACTCCTCCAAGTGGGCACAGAAGTGCTTTCAGGGCTGGTGGACCCAAAGGGCATGGTCAGAATAGGGGAATGTAGACACACAGACTGATAGTAAGAGTCCACAGTGAGATATCAGAACACTTTAGGCACAGATGCAGAACAAAAGCAAACACCCAAAGACCATGAGTATGGTTGTCTCCGCAGAGACTGGACTGTGGCAGAGACTGGTACTCAGACCAGATACCCATCCCTATTGCCAAGATGGTGATAGAAGCCTCTAGGAGCTTGTTCACCACAGAAGAAAGCCAAAGCAAAAGAAGCAGGGGACAACTCTCAAGTGTGACAGCATCTAGACCTCAACGAGCCCCAGTTTAATATCAGAAGTGACAATATTATCTTGATTTGGCAAGTGTGGAAATAAATGAAGACCAATCAAAAGAAAAAAGTAAAGCAAAGTTTATTTATTCTGGCCACCATCACTTGCATTTTGGCAGAAACTCAAAGGCAGACAGAGGAGGAGGAAAGCTTTATAGTAGAAAAAAGAGAAGGCTTCAGATGTGCCCTGATTAGAAGCTGTTGGCATGGGGAAGCTGTGAGCAGCCTGATTAGAAGCAGAGTATTCTAGTGATTGGTAGTGGTGGTGATCGGGGGGAGGGGGTGGTGGTGTATGTTTGGCTTTCTCTGATTTATCCTAAACTGGAAGCAGGAACAAAATGTAGGGAAGCTGTCAGTTATTAATGAAGTCCCAGCCATTTGGGGCTGATTGTTACAGAAGTTTTTGTTTAGCTTCCTAGATTGTCACTAGAGTTAGCAATCTGGCTTCCTGCAAGTCTGGTTTAGAGCCACTGGCTTCCTGGGTTGTTTATTGTGGATAAGGGGTTGATTTTCTGTGCCAGTTGCTGTAGGTTGTGGGTCAAAGTTCTATTTTAAAATATGATCTGACCATTGTCCATTCGTATATTCAGTTTTTCACAATTTTAACTCTTCCCCATCAACCAGAAGAAGATATCCTAAGTTAAGCTCAGTTATGAATAAATTTACATGTTCACACATTAGATTATTGATTCCAAATTCTGAGCCTTCTTGTCCATATTGTCGATATTCTCTGGCCTCTGTGAAGACTTCCTTGTACATCATGACAGAGAGCCTTAATTCAGTTCTTCCCACACCAACTGCTCCTTGAAGGAAAGGAATCTGCATAGGGAAGGGCCCCTGAAGAATGGCTTTCTCAGACAAAAGAGCTGTGTTTCCTGCAGGTGACTCACACTAACTCCTCCACAAGGACATCCCTCCCTCAAAGACACTTTGCCCACTCCAGCTTTGAAAATAACATCGTTATCATTGCCCTTAAAATATTTCATCCTACTCCCACTGCCCCGAGAAAAAAAAATGTCAGGACTGTTAAATAATTCCCTTTTAGCTTTCTTTATACTTCCGATACTTTTATTCTTACCCAAATTCTCCTCTCCCACTTTGTCTCAAAGAAAAGAGAGATTTCTGCTCTCTTCAGCCAAGCTCACCTCATCTGTGCTCTGGACAACTCCTTCTGCTTCTCTGTCATCTTACCCTTCAATTGTCTCCTCTTTTCTACAGCGACTTCTTTTCTCTCGTTAGGTTATTTTAGGTCAACAAATATTTACTGGAGCCCCTCCTCTGTGTCAGGCGCCACGTTGGTCAGCGGAGCACCCCGTCCTCAGTGATCAGGTACCCTTTCAGGGGAGACGAGAAGGACTCCCTACTGGCTTCAAACACGACAGGAGAGGTGAGGACTGAGAATTCTCACTGCGGCCCCGCATGCTCTTGTCCCCACAGCTGGTCCTCACTGGGTAAAATGCAAATTGCTGGACCAATGGCCTCACATCCACAAGAACAATCCCTTCCTCCTTGAAGAATCACCCTTGACCAACCACTCCCAAATTAGTGAAGCTTCTGCTGGACCCCTCCTGCAATAGCCTTTGAGAACATTCTATCTGGTCCCCAAGTCAAACAGCTCCCTCAGCTCTTCATTATCTCTGGTTTCTAAAATAAAAGCTCATGCTAATTGTACCCTTGCTGGCTTTCAGTTTTCGGTGCTGTGACTTGGATGGGACTGGACCCCGCTCTTTAGCCTTAGCACGAGGATGGCATCTTTGGAGACACTGCTTAACCAACTCTCACAGTTAGATAAGGTCAATTTCCATAACAAGTTTCTCACACATACTCACACATACACAAACACGTGCATATGCATCTATATGCTTTCCGAGTGGTCTGTTTCTCTGACTGAACTCAGACTGATGTAGAATTTAGTGCCAAGAGAGTTTTAGAGGAATAGAATCTTAAGGATGAATTCTCAGAATTTATTCTGGATTATAAGGAGTTGTTTTTTTCATTTCGATTGCATTTAAATGTGTTAATGTCACTATTCCCAGTGGTAAAGGGGCCACTTCTAGAAAATGGCAAACAGTTGCAAACTAGTTATAAAAATGATTATCTGTATATACTTGTAATTAAGTATCTACAGAAGAGAAGTTTCTGGGTAATTAAGTATTTATTTAGAGCATTTTAGTTTAAAAAAGGAGTAAAATGGGAGAGGTTGGTTGCTTCTAGTGTGCTGCAGGACTTTGGCAAAAAAAAAATAAGTTCGGAGTCTTAAATTCCCAGGTTAAGTTCCAGATAGGGACCCAAAAAGCTTCTATGACTCCCTTAAACAAAGAAGCAAACAAGGTTTTATCTCCTGTGACTACAGAATGGAAATTCTGAAAACCAAATCCAAAATCTAATCCTGCAGGTGGCTAAATCATAAATTGAGCAAATTGAATACCCTGTCCTGCGTGGTCTCTTTCGTTAAAATTGATTGGGAAGAAATGGCATCCCAAGACTTGGGATGAGGTCGTATGGACAGATTCTGATGAAGCTGAGGATGCTGTATTCCCCACTTCCATCCAGCCTTTTCTGCCTGTGGAAGCACCTCTACTGCTCCTGGCTGGAGAGATTTGTTCCCTCACCTGAGGAACCGGTAAACACCTTCACTGAAGGGACTGCTGATTCTCTCCAGGACCTACTCCCAGACTTCTCCTTCCTTCTACAACTATAACTCGCTCCCAGCCTCAAAAACTCCCAGGGGGTGAGATACAAAATGTGACCTGGAGGCCATGTACTACCTACCAAAAAAGTTGCATAATTTTCTAATTTATACTGACAAAAACCTGGAGAATGTGTGCAGGAATTGACCTGAGGGTGTGGGATCAGAGAGGAGAGGATACAGTGATGAATCAGCCTGAATTTAGTGATTTAGATCCACGAAGCAGGTATTCCAGGTTCAGTGTGTTAGATAAAGGGCTCGGAATGGTTCTCTAACAGTTTGTTTCAATGGTTGACTGAAATATGAAACCTAAACTAACCTCTACTAAATGGGGTTGAAATGCCAGAATTTCACTACACATTCATTCTCACATGCTACCAAGATGAAGGCCTACTAGACCTATCTAGGCTTATCTTAATGCAACTATGACAAAGCTTCATTAAAGACAAACAAACAAACAAACACTACTTGACTGAATGGTTATTTCTCTATTTTCATGATTAACCTTATGGGGAAATATTATCATTATCCTCATTTTGCAGATGAGAAAACTAAGCCACATAGAGGATAAGTTATTTGTCCAAGGTCATTCAACTAGATATGAATTTACCTCATCTGATTCCAAGGCCTGTGTTCACCACTGTACCACACTGCATCCCCAAAGAAGAAAAATCTCTCTGGGCTGCTGTACTTGCCACAAAGGTTTGTTGTTGTTTTAATAGTTCTTTGGGAGCAAAAATAATTATTTATGATTACAATCCCACCCAATAGCATTCATGGTCATTGTACATGGTTAGCATATATTACCTAAAGCTTGTAAAGTTCTTGTTTTATAGGGTAGGGAAATAGTCCTTTGAAAACTATTGTTGTTTTTGAGAAGTCTCAAACTGAATCACTTCTAGTTATTGTTGCATATCAATATCTAGATGGTGTTCCTCCTGTGGCCATTTTGGAACTGATCCAGTGCTCCAAGGGAGAAGGACAGGAAACAGAAGAGAAAGGCCGTGACATGCTTGGCTAATTTCACAAGAGGTTGACAAGTGCTATCTTTGTCTGGCTACCCGGAAGTCACTAGATCTTGACTTTTTTTTGGTCAACTTTTACTTTAATACTTGCTGTCCTAAACAGCTTTTCTTTTGTCCAGTGCACTCAGGCTTTATTAATCTCTTTCTCCATTTAGGCCAAAAAATAGACCTGGAACTTTCAACTTACTTAGAAATGTTTTCTTTTCTCAAAATTTCAATATTCAAACTGCCAGAGTTATTAAATGTTGTCTCTGAGTGAACTGAAGATGATGTCTGGGCAAAAAATAATTTTTTTTTTTTTCTGGCTGGAAACACTTGTTATTACCTTCACAAGTAATAGAGCTGAAGCACTAACTTCACTGATATTCTGCTTATTACCATATAAATGGCTTTTACATTCAGCTTACTACCCACGTTCATGCAAATTATAAAAAAAGAGAAGATTCATCTTTAAGAAACAAAAATCTAGAGTATAAAATTGCTTATACTCCAATGACTAAATAAATTATTGTATCATAGTATAGTCATCTTGGTATTTTGATTAGATTACATATATTTAATCTCAAAAGTACATATTAATTCTCAAAACAGTGATCATAAAATTTGATTATTTATAAATTCCTAATCATTCATGGTCTTAAAGGGAAAAAAATAGTGAAGAAACTACCATATTTTAGATGATGTTTTATTTTGTGATATTTCTTAACAACCAAGTGATAAAATATTGATATTCAACAAGATAACTAAAAAATAAGAGTAAATGTTCTGTCTTCCAGAGAATGTGTACCCTCTTATATTAATTTAAGGTTTTGTTGAAAAAAGTCTTTTATTGCTCAAGACGCTTATTTCTTGACTTCAACAAGTACTAGATATGCAAAGAACTACGGGGCCTAGGACCATACTAAATGGTCTTTGTTAACAATGTAACTTATGGTGGGGCCTTTGGGCCACATGGTATCAACTTGACCTCCGGAGGGGTTGGAGACTAAGGTCAGCCATGAGGGATCAGTCATCCTTATGTGACCAGCCCACAATAAAAATCCTGGACACCAAAGCTTGGGTGAGCTTCCCTGCTTGGTAATACTCTGTGCATGTTGCCACACATAGTTGATGAAAGAAGTAAACACTGTCTACACAACTCCACTGGGAAGGGGAGCAGTTGGTACCTGGAACCCTTCTGGCCCTTGCTCTTTGTGCCTTTTCCCATGGACTATCTTAATCTATATCCTTTTGCTGTAACAAACAATAACCATGAGTATAATAGCTTTACCGAGTTCTGAGTCCTTCTAGTGAATTATTGAATCTGAGAGTAGTCTTGGAACCTCTCAAACTTGCACTTGTGTTTGAGTATGTGTATGATAGTCTACCAATCTGGCTGATCCATCGTTTTCTACAACAAACGTATATGGCTGATTTATTAAGAACACATCCATTGCTTATATCCTTTAAACACGTGTATCATTTGATACAAAAACGGTTTAAGGAAGTAATCATGTGGGTAATTATTGAAGTGTTCTTTTTAATAACTAAAGTGGAAAATAATCTAAATATACAGCAGGGGATACCATAAATAAATCATGTACATCTGTGCAGTTGAACATAACTATTAAAACTTATGTGGTAAAAGAGTGCTAACATGAAAAAAATGTCAAAACTATATTGCTACGTTAACAAATATGTGACCATATTCCTATTAAAGTATGCATATATAATGTATATTTCCATGGGGAAAATTAAACGGGAAAAATAACACAAAGAGTGTATAAATCATGGATATCTTTGAGTAGTAGAATTAAGGTGGTTTTAATTTTTTAGTTTGTGCTTATCTGTTTTACTCATTTTCTTTGTAAGTATGTATTATAATTTTTAAAAATTTACTTTAAAAACCTATTTCTAGCTCCACCCCTACATTTTAAGATCTCCTAAACTAATTTAATGGAATCTAAAATTGCTTGGTGGAGATGGAAAAGAGATTCATAAGACATTTGGTAGGCATAATGACGAGCTCTTGAGATTGAGTGAAAACAGGGGGAGGTAACTAAAAAAGTTGATAAAATATTTCTATTCTTTAGTTTGTGAGAATTTTGGGACACTGATGTCCTTAGCTAAGGAGACTGCCAGAGGGTAGGTATAGGTATATCATTAGTTTGGATTTGAATATGCTTATATTGAGGAGCACACAAGATATTCAATTAAAGATAGGCATTGTGAAATACGAGTCTAGGGCGTAGGAGAAATTTTAGGCGGGCGATATAAATCTGAGTTCGTTGGTGATAGGTCATAGGTGATAGTTTAAAATTGCCCCGCAAAGATATGCTGAATACGATGAATAGTAGCCCAAGAATGGAACCTTTGGAATACAAACATCGAAGGGATAGATAGTATGGACGATCCAAGAAACAAATTAAAAAGAAGTGGTTTAAGAAGTAGAAGGAAAACCAGAAGAAAATTGGCCTCAAAGGTGGAAAGACAGTTTCCAGAAAGGACTTATCGACCACAGCAAAATTTAAGCCCGATAGGTACTGGCACTTGGCAATCTGCGAGGTCAAAGACCATCTCTAAAATGGGAATACATGTTTCCTCTTCAGGGGCTTCTAGTGAGGTTGAAATAAGAAATGTAAAAATGCCACACAAACTAAGTTATCTAGCCATCATCAGATGCACATAATCCGATTTCCTACCCCTGCGTGTGTACACGTCACTTACTTTCCTCAAATAATTGATGAATATCCACTGTGCTCTTTGCTTTCCTTTTAACACCTTACATTCCTTGATCTTGACTTTCCAGGTGCAACTTTTCATATAATACATGACAAAACCTGTTTCAGTGCAAGATGCTTGAGTCTCTCTTACTTTGGAGAAGAAGGCCCTGGGAAATGATGCCGCTGGCTTACGCTGGCTCTCAAGGAACATAGCGACAGAAATGCCAAAGGAGGGTCACAGAAATGATAAGACATTCCGGGAAATTAAAATATACTATGAAGAACGCTCACTAGCACGCATGGAAACTTTGGATATTTTCTGGCTAGATAGCATGAATTTGAAGTGGATGCCAGGGGTTTAAATTTCCTCCACCTCACCAGCGGTTAAAAAAATAGGGAAGAGTAAGTAGATAAACAAAATACAACACTCATACACAGCTCTTTCTTGAACTGAGCACTTATAATAAAAAATACAATTATAAAGGTATATTTATGGAGTATTTAATATGAACCCAATGCTGCAAAGGACTCAATCAGTGTAAAACCAGGAATGTTAGAGTTGTAAAAAGTGTCAAGAAGACATCTGCTTTTTCCCTAATCAAACAGGTATTTTCAAACTCCTATATCTAAATGTGGCCTATGAGACCAGCTGCTTCTGGAAGGAGCGGTAGAAAATTCCAGAATATCAACCACTTAGAAATTCACAGTGAGGACAAGATTCACCAGATTTAAGAGCAAGAACATATATCTCCCCAACCCTGCCATTTGTTTTTAAAATTATAGTTGACATATAGGAAGTATAGTTGATAATATTATAATAACTTTATATGGGGATGGATGGCTACTAGACTTATGGTGATCACTTTGTAAGGTACATAAATGCCAAATCATTAACTTTTACACCTGAAACTAATGTCATTCTGCAATTTCTATGCTCAACACTATCAAGTGGTAAATGCTAATCTGCAAAGCTGACACATATTTTTTCAAAAAATATTCAGGAAACTTAACAAGCAAAATTTCAGAAAAATCATGTCACATTTGAAAGAATGTCAATTCATATTTTAAAAGTACAGCTAACAAAACAATGGGACAAAAAGCAGCTGTCAGTAGAAGAGAGGTGTGTAGTTGGCCAGTGATAGAATGACAGGCCGGTCTTACTCTTTTAAAGTTTGCTTTATTTATCCTCGAGGAAGCCGAATTGAAAACTAAAACATAAAGGAGCTAGAAGACCTCGTTTTCTTATCTACAAGACTTGAGAGAAACAAAAGCCTTGGATGTCTTTCTCATTGTACTTCTTCTATTACCACCTTTCTACAATCTTGTTCTTTTCTTCCTTTGCTCTTTTTCTATCCTCCATCTTCCTTTAAAAATAGCTAATAAAGGATTTAAAATAGTTTTCTTATAGCTATGTTTGTCACATACACGTTTTCAAACGATTTTTGTGAACATGCTAAGACAGAGAATCCCATAAAATTAAGAGTTCAAAAGCAGACCCATTCATAGTAATGAAAGCAGGACAGTTTCCAGGGCCTGGAGAGGGGGAACCAGGAGTGACTGTTCAATGGGAACAGAGTTTGGAACGATGAACAGGTTCTTCTGATGGAGAGTGGTGACAGCTGTACAACATTGTGAATGTATTTAATGCCCCTTGAATTGTATACTTAAAAGTGGTTAAAAAGAGAAATGTGCTATATGTATTTTACCATAGTTAAAAGAGGGGAAAAAAAGCAGATGCGACACACCATTTCAGACATGACCAATTTATTCAGAAAATTCATATTTCAGTTTGGCAAAGTATATTCAGGGGCATAATCATTTCATTGGAGGCAATCACATTTTCTAGAGCTAATAGGCCGTGGGGTAATATCTGAAGAAAGCAAAACTTTAAAAAATAATTTAGTGTGTATAGGGTGATGATCATAAATATTTGCAGAGGAAACAAAACAAGCAACTAGCTTACAGAACTGAGACATGAGAAATGCTAACGCTAGTAGTAACCTTTTATTCAATTTAATTCAACATACATGAAGCACCTAATTTGTTCAAGACACTGGGCTAGCTGCCAGGGTTGATGTGGAAACATAAAAATCACTAAGACATAATCCCTGTCCTTAAGTTTACAACAGCACATATGAAAATGAGTGTTATCGGTGAGGAACAAAAAAAACACTCTAAAAACAGGGCCGGGGGAGGAGGTTTACTTCCCAGTAGAGGTTGAAGTCTCAAGCTGGGGCCCCCGTTGGTGATGTGGGGGATGCACACCACGTAAATGAAACTGGTGTCTCAGCACATCTTAGCGACAGGAAACGGTCTAGTTCCTCCACAGCATAAATGTGTGAGAAGGGAAGGGGTATTCAAATTTTTATTTTAATCCCTCTTACCATCGATAGCCCCTTATATGAAAGAGATTGACAGTGAGGATAATAAAAACAAAGTTGGAAGAGGGACATAGATTGGAAAAAACCATTTCATAGTTTCAGTGTAAACTCAACCCCTCGTGTATATACATAGAGTAGCTTAAGTAACACCATCGAATGGGAAAAAAGCCACCAGCAGCGAGCGCCACAATTCATCATGGCAGAGCATGGTCTCTCCTATTGGACTATAAAGCCAGCTTTGGCTACTGCCAATGGTGGACGTACGAGTAGAAAGAAACTGAAGTCCACATTTTACACATAAAGTCCACAAACATTTCCTCTTTAACGTAAGTAAAGAAGAGGGCTTAGAAGAGATAACTCGGGGAGAGACGTGAAGTCTTTGTAGGTTAATTGATTTAATGATGACTTGGTATGCTATATTTCCTATTTCAAAAAATACAGGCTCTTTCTTGAATAATAACTTACTATGAGTACAACATACACCTCAAAAAAGATTAACGGAACATACTAATTAAACATCACAGTTTCTGCTTTTGCAATTTTACACAAATTACCATAATTATAAAGAACGCTTACAACACAATATATAACAAATTTTAATATTATCCATCATCCTTAACTTCTGAAAGTTTGACTTATATTATCTCAAAAGAAAACTATAAATCTCATTTTCCCACAGAATTAACTTACCACCAAACTTAAAAAAATAATTAAACTTAAGAAAAAGCTTTCCTATAAACCTTTCCCAATGGAAAATTGTAATGCAAACACCTGCCAGGCTTTGATGAAATAAAAATCAACAACTTACATGACCAACAGCACCTCATAAAACCACAACCTCCTTTTGTTAGCACAAATTTCAATTCTTCTTGCTCTCTTAGTAACTGGAACCAGACCCCCTTCCCTCCATCTAGGAACTGTTCTGGTTTATGTAATACAATGTACAGTATTTTTAAACATCAATAAATTGATATGGCACCATGAATAAACAGCTATTTTTTAAAACCAAAGTGACTCAGAGGACTAGAACAGATATAATAGCACACAGAAATGATTTAAAAGTAAAATTTTAAAAAATGTAATCTATCCTGGCCTTATGTTTATTGAAACTAAAAACCAAAGGATAAAGTATCATTTTAGACCTATGTACATCAAGATGCCAGTTATAAAAATGTACTTTAGCTGTAAATGCTAGATTATGCAAAAATAATTTTTATCAACTTTAACTTTAATGAATTTTCCCCAACTCTAATATTAAAAACATTAAAAGAACTTAAATTTTAATGGCAAAAGTTTCTGTTTTCCCCATCTGTTAAAAAAAAGGTTTTGTTTTCCCTTATTAACATACAATGCCCTATTGTTAAGGCACAACTTTTTTAAAATAAAAATGAAACCATAGATTAGGTTTATTTTACACAACAGTTACAAGACAGACTTTTTATTGGCAAATATTAAAAATAATTAATTACATTGGAAATTTGACCAAGATCTAAAATGAAAACTCATTGTTTCTATCCAGGAGGAATCAGCACATAACCAAGATAAGTACTTGCAGCTAGAATAATCCAAATAGCTTCTGTTGTTAACTTGCCACAGATTGTCTCCATAAGGCCCTTTGCAAGGTGTTATCAAGGAGAGGCAAGCTGGATAGTCTTTTCTGAGGGATAGGGAGGGGGTGGCATCCCGCTTTCTTTTGTGTTTGGGCTATCGGGGACAGCTGTCACCTTCAAAGCCCAAGGGAAATCCAAGTTTTGAATTAAACACCTGAGCAAGGGCAGAGTTCCTGATCACAGAGGTCAGGGCAATTGTTGGTTCTGCACTCTTCCTCTGCTATTCTTCCCCTGAGCTACCTTTCCTTTTTCTCAACCTTTCTTTGGCCACTGCCCCTCTCCCACTTTCTCTGACCCAGTTTGCACAAGATTCAAAGAAAGCGCCCAGCAAACAGGAAGAGTTTGCACAATTGTTACTTAAAACACACACCAAAATGCTTGTTACTTTATTATATAGCTATAAACAGTTCATTTGAATATTGATTTAAAATGAAGAAAAAAACCCACTAAAACTGAGGAGGACAACTGAATACCAAAGACAAATATGACCCATCTTGTAGGCTCTTGTAATCTCACCTGAAACAGGCATACACATATGAAAACTAATAGAAAAATCACGTTTTCTCAACTCTCTTATTTTCTGCATTTTCATTCTTTGAAGAGTCAGAAGAAATGCTTTACAAAGACAGAAGCATTGGATTAGACTTGACTGTAAAGCTTTGTGGTTTTGAAGGTGATTTTCCTTTACTTTTTGAGGAGTCTTTGAAAAATAAGTCAACTTCCCCAGATTGAGCTCCTTCACTGGGAACTTTACTAGTGTCTCAGTTCTACCCTGATTTCAGCAGCCAATCTTGAGAGAAATGTCTATGAAAGAATTCCTTGATGAGTGATGGGGAAGACTAAATTGGTTAAGAAAGAGGAGCAGGAATAAAAGAACATTGAGCTAGGGAGACAGGGAACGAGGTAGAAATGAAGAGAGGCAGAGGAAGGGGACAGCTGATGGCTACTGAGGTTATTGATGCAGCTGCTTTTAGTAAATGTGATGTGTAAAACTCAATTTTAAGGGAATATTTTCCTCTAAATAAGGGCAAAATGAGAGAAAGGGAAGACAAAATGTTGGGGAGGTGAGGATCACTAAAAGTAAACTCTAGTTATTTTGCTACATTTTAGAAATAATTTTATTTATGTAATTCTAGGAAATATTACATGCCTCACTTATTCATGAAGGTGTTTTACTGGCATGTTCTAGTATAATAATGACTCACATAAATATAAATACTGTTGTTTGTAGTTATATTAGTTCTGTAATATATACTGATTTTTAGAAACAAAAAAATTTAAAAATGAACTTTCTATAAAAGCACTTAAAAATCACTAGTAACTAGACTACACCCAACATATTATAAAAATGCATTTAACTGACAGCCAATATCATAATTTTTGCACACAAGCCCTTCACAAAGTCATTATCTATATGCAGATTAATGAAATTAAAAATAAAACCAAAGCAATCATATGATATTGGGGGAAAAACCCAACTCCGATTAAATTTCACTTCTCACTATGCCAGTCCTATTTCCTTAAGTTTGAAATATTACAATGACACAAATGCTTTTATACCACAGGACTCTGAAAATAGCACATATGTTTGCCATCTCTCCTGAGAAAAAAGAATTCCTTCATCTCAGTGCAAAGTAAAAAGATGAGGTCCTCATATCCTGTTCAGAATCCTAAGTTCCATTCAAATATCAAGCGTTCCAACTACCAAAACTTTGAATAAATTTTCACTGAATAAAAGCCTACCTAATGAGGCCTACTACTCTCAGATTCATGACCAGTTGCTTGAGATCAGGTGGAAATGTACATCATACTAGATTCAATTCCCTAATGAGGAATTAAAGGGCTGGACAGTATAATATGCAAACCTAAAATTGTATGCAAATTCCATCAGCTGAGAATGTCCACTCTTTGGTCATTTATACCTCTAGGATAGGAAAATAAATAAAAAGTTGCTGTAGAATTAAAAAGTTAAAAAAAAAAAAAATTACCATAAGAAATCCCTCTCCTTATCAGTGTTATAGAATACAGGGACATCAAAGTCACATGAAATAATAGTATTTGTATACATGAAGTTTTCAGATATCACCATGAGAGAAATCAGACATTCCAATGATAGTTCACAAAGCAAGATTCTAATTAGTGACTCAGTGAAAATGTCAAAACCTTTCTTCCAACCAGATTCTGCATACTGAATAGGAAAAAAAATGCATCAAAAAGTAACTTGAATCTTCATTATTTTAATCTGAAAGGAAACTATAAAATATCTAAAAAGTTATTACTTTGAGAGTTTAGTTAGGTTAGATCCATTTATTAACGGTAAAAGCAACCATGACAAAAGCAACCATAAATCATTCTTGATGAGAGAATCCCTACATACAAACCTGGCAAATTTTTTCAAAGTACTGAAACAAAGCTTTTGGAAATAATAAAAGCTAGCTCAATTCATATAGTTTCAAATAACTTTCAATTAATAGTTAGGATCATTTATATTTTCGTAGTGCTTTATAGCACATTTTGTCCCTAATGAGAAAATGTATCAAAATGCTAGTGCTAATGTTGAAACCTTAATCCAAACCTTACAGGTTAAAGGCTTAATGTTGGTCAAGAAGGAAAGGATGGAATCATGCACTGTCTGTAGGGCAAATGAAAATCAACAGCAAGATGGCAGAAAAGTTGATACGAACACACTTTTCTTTGCAGAAACAAAACAAAACACACACACACTGAAATTACAATGCAACCATCATATATCTATATTCTCTACTAGCTGGTGAACCTGTTATTAAATTTCAAAAAAAAAGTTAAGATTTTTCTATCTTAATCCATAAGAAATATTCGGTAACAGATAAATAGAGCATTTGTTGCATATTAATGAATGTGTGGCTTCTTGTGCTTTCCATCTGAATTAGGGGTAAAGCCCCCAAATTACTTTATTTTCAATGAGATATAAGTATAAAGTAATATTAAACATTTACATGAAATCAATCCTTTCTTCAGCCCAATTCTACATGAAAATACTAATAGTGAAGTTTCATGATGCTGTGTGAAAATGGTGACTCATAACAATGTAGACTCAGCTATAGATTTTAATTCACAAATATATATATATATATATACACACATATATATATGTGTATATATATGTATATATATATATATATGCACGCCTTGTGTATGACAACTGTACGAAAATAGTCTCAAAAATAAAGACAATACTTGAGACACGAAGCAACCCATCTTCCCTGATCTTGCATCTTATTACAGGGAAAATAAGTCTCTGATGCTTCATAAATACTTTAAAAAGTCTGGGATGGCCTTAACCATGCATAGTTTCCACCAATCCTTTGAAGCCTCCAGAGTCTCCGGATGACCGCTCAGCTCTGGAAGAGCTGCGATCTGTAATCAGCTTCTTATTTATGCCCTGTCTTCTCCAGATCTGGGAGTTTTCTGACTAGAGCTTGGTGGTTCATTCTGATGCTGGCCAGGAGCCCTCCTTCGATGCCGTCAGAACCAGTGTAACTGATTTCTTCGCCACTCAGGGTAGTCATATGCCCCCCAAGGGCTTTTAAGATGGCATTGCCAGCACATATATCCCATTTTTTTATGTATGTCACATGAATATATAGATCAGCTTTTTCTTGACTTTTATCAGGCACATCCAAGAGCGCTAAAACTTTATAACCTAAAAGATAAACAAAGAACTTACGTTATTGTTAGAAAGATTTAAAGAAAGTAGTTTACTCTTTTTGAGTACCATATTAAAAATAACAGCACAGGGTGTGTAGGATCTCTCTATACTATCTTTGCAACTTAAATCTAAAACGATTTAAAAGTTGTTTTTTTTTTAAAGTAACAGTACAGACATTAAATCTAATTGAGCAAAAAATATACTGCAAAGTAACTTGTTAAGGTATTCTCAAGTATAACCACATATATGTCTATAATCTTTTAAATTTACACCTACTCTGTGATTGTTTTCTATAAAATGATACATTCGGTACATAGCATTTCCTATGGGAGATAACACTGAAATAAACACTCATAGGTTTCACTTGAATAAAGGGTGGATTTGAAAGAAGAGAATACAAAATAACACTACTATCTTACTTCCTATTTGTAATGAAGCAGAATTTAAAAATAAGATAATAAAATGAAACAACCACAGGAGAAACAGGGTCTAGAACCTGGTTTATCCCATTCCTACTAAGTATTTTGGCCATTACCTTTCAAACCAATCTACCTAATGGAGAGCTTATAACAAAGTCATATTAAGCAAGGCAGATATATGCAATCAGTAAACTAAAACTATTAGGCTTAAAAATTAATAAGCATTATTTTTCCCTTTATTACTGTGCTGAAAAGGTTTTCAAACAAATGTTTCTGACCATTATTTGCTATTTATTTGAATTAAAACACCTTTATCATATTAAACAGCACTCAAAACAGGGGTGAGCAAATGGCCTATGAACCAAATCCAGGCTGTGGCCTATTTTTACATGGCCCTCAAAGTAGGAATGATTTTTATAATTTTAAAGGGTGGTTTAAGAAACAAAACAAAAAACAGTATGCAATAAGGACTATAAGGCCTAAGGTATATACTATCTGGTCTTTCAGAAAAAGTTAGCTGACCCCTAATCTATAACATAGCCAATACGATAGTACAGAATATACATTAAGTTAGCTAGGTGGGCACTGGACTCTGGCTCAGCATGGACATATAAGCTGGGAGTTCCAGGGTGGAAAAAGCAACCCAGGGATTAGCCATTCTAATAACACTGTGATGGTTCCTAGCATCCCTCTGCCATACGAAGCATCGCAATGTACTTGGATTTTTTCTTCTCACCCTGATATTCCTAGAGTTAAACTACCAGGATAATTATTCATATATAAATATATGACCATCACTGACAGTAACATGACTGACAGGAAGATGCTTTTGAGGACCAGAAATCACTACTGTAAAATTGTTTCTATTGGGAGACTGTTTCTAACAAGAAGGCATGTACAACTGAAATCTGACCCTAGAAATAACCAAGTAGGAGACCACGCCTGTTTTGACAGTACACCATCCACTGCCGTTTTCTTCCCAAGCGTGGGGCAACCAAATCTTTTTCCTGACAGAGCCTCAGCCATGCCTGGAACACTTTACAGGCATCACAGGGCGGGAGGAACATACCAGCACCACCAGCCGGGATAATTGTAGTCTGGTTTCCGAAAGTCTGAAGAGCAACCTGTTTGACCATTCCCGAATGGGAGCGAGACACAACGATCCTCGGGGTCTTCTCATTGTAGTAAGTGCGGGCTTTCACATTTGACCCACCATCTACCATTGCCCAAGCTGTAAAGCAAACAGAATATCCATTAATAGCAGTAGGGTTTTGTTTTGTTTTTAGCAGTAGGGTTTTTAAAACTACAACTCAAAGTATTAAGAATGAATGAAAAAATATCCTCTTCCACAGAATTACTTGTATTTTTTTCCAAAACAGAAAGCTTTATTTTTTTTCTAAGTACAAAGTAATATGTTTGTTTTTTTCTACATTAAAACAAGCATGTTTTTAGATAAAGCTAAAAAAGGCCATATAATCCTGCCCAGCCAGAGGTAATAACTACTAAATAATTAGCTTAAGAACTCCTAGGCTCGAGATCCCTGTGGGGTGGCTGCTGAGTTTTCACTGAGATCACACTGGAACTGAATCTCACCATGAATCTAGCTACCTTCCCTCCCTTCCACAAAATTAATCCCAAGAGCACAGCCTGTAAACATCCTGCATGCTAATCTCCATCTCAAAATCTGATTTCTGGGGAACCCAACCTGTGACAACCTATGACATAAGCACAACTAATCACCCTGGATAATTCAAATGTTACAACTGTTAAAGAGGTCAGTTAGGTTTACATATCTCCTTTACCAAACAGTATAAAAAGAAAAAAAGCTCTAGACTTCAAAATAGCACAGTTTTTAAGAAGGTGAGGAGACTCTAGAGATGGCTTGAAATGTTTTTCTTGTTTTGGAAGATCTTCACTGTCTACCAAACTATACAAGAAAACAAGCCTACTCAGAATTACCCCGATTAGACTGTTGTTCTAGCAATCACTGGCAATGGGATAAAATACAGTCCACCATGGCTAGCGATGAACGCAGCTCCCTTACTACTTATTCCTGACTGCAGAAAAAAATTTTAAAAATTAACAGAGTCTGGGTTTCTGAGTTCCCCAAAGATGATGGCAGTCTCTCGGACTCTTCTCCCACTTCTTTCTAAAAACCCTACACAGCAACAGGGAGAGTAAATATAAACACCCATAATCAATACCAATAAGTAGAAAACAGAGGATAGCTATCAACCAGAATTTATGAGACAGAAGGGGAGTAAATACCAAAGATCAGCACAGTGAGCGCCATAGCTGACATCACTGTGGGGAATATGGCAGGAGCTTCATAGAAGCATCAAGAAGTCAGAGGGCTCTGGCTGTAGAACTCAGATAACATCGGCTAGGGTTTCTCCCCAGAAGAAAAGGTGCCATCCAAAATGAGTTACTGAAAGCAGGCGGGAAACTTGGCAATAGAGCAGTGAGAAGACAAAGAGGCTTGGAGAAGACATGGAACCAAGAGTGAAATCTTAATAAGACGCTGGCTGACGCATGACATCTTTTAGGATTTTTAGGACGTCTCTCCAAAAGAGAGAAGATCTGGAAGACAGCAGACAACTAAAGTGAAGGAAGGGGTTGAAGATAAAACTCTACAGAAACAACACAGGATCCAACAAGAAGAAATGTGAAAACAAAAAAAGATGCCTAAAATAAAGATAATGCCTTTCTCATGCTAACATAAAGGGAAACTCCTGAACTGGGAATCACCATCCTCCACTGGATTCCACAGTAGCTGGCCCAAATATGAATAAAAAGTGTCCACTGAAAAACAGAATCACAAAACACAGAGAATGAAAATTAAAACACTTTGGGCTACTTAAAAGTTTCTACAAAGCAGAGGAAAACTATAACACAACATTCTAACTTGATTCAAAATAAATAAACAAGCAATAAATAAAAAAGAATGTTATGAAATAAGCAAATAAAAAAATCTCAAGAAAAGATGAACAAGAAGATATGAAATGGAAACTCATATAACATAGGAAATTGAAAATGCAAAATCACTGAAGACTTAATGCTAAATCACAGAATATACAAAGGACAACAGACTTACCGGGAAGCATAGCAAGCAATGTGACAAGCAAAAAGTAAGAGAAACAAGTTAATAGATAAAAGGGACCAGAAAGAAAGTGATAGATATGGAAGCCAGTGAAAGAAAGGTCAACAAACATATATTAGGAGTCCCTGAAAAAGAAAAACAAAATAATAAAACAGAACTAATTTTTAAAATTATGAATCGAGAAAATGTCCCTGAAATAAAAGAATACCTAAATGTTCACACTGAGAGGCATACTATATAGACATTTGCCCAGTATGCCAACTCTGAATCTGAGATATGTTATAGTTCTATTATTAGACTTTAAAGAGAAAGTTATTTGGCCCTCCTGGCAAAAAGACCAAGACGCTTAAAAAGAAAAGAAAATTAGGTTATCAGCCTTTTTGCCAACACAAATAAACATGCACCTGTACAGATTACCAGTTTCTACTAGTTAACCAAGAAAAAAGAATGCACAGTGGGCTGAAGAGTGTCCTACCAAAATTCATTTCTACCCAGAACCTTCAGAATGTGACTTCGTTTAGAAATAGGGTCTTTGCAGATATAATTAAAGTTGCGGTCATACTGGATTAGAGTGGGCCCTAAATTCAATGACTGGTGTTCTTTATAAGAGACAAAGAAATACATAGAAAAAAACATGACCACAGAGGCACGGACTGGAGTAATGTGTCTACAGAGCAAGGAAGTCCAGGGAATGGCCTGGAGCCACCAAAAGCTGGAAGAGAGAAGAAAGAATTCCTTCGGTGAGTCTTCAGAGAAAGAGTGACACTGCTTACACCTTGATATCAGACTTCTGACCTCCAGAACTGCAAGAAAATAAGTTTCTATTGTTTTAATCACCCAGTCTGTGTTCATCTATCATGGCATCCCTAGGAAATAAATACAGGGCGAATCAAAGATTTTATAACTAGCCAAGAGGTCTTTCGAGCACTAAGGCTATAGAAAAAGCTTTACCCATGTAAGAACTCAGGTAATGTCACATCCATTAGCTAGCACTCCTGAGGTACTGAGGAAAAACTTTATTCAATCAAGTGAAGACTGAGGAACTCTCAGCAAAAGCACTGTTGGTTAGCACTGAATAAATTTAACTGTGAATTTAAGAGGAAACCAAAGACATTAACAAAGGTGGGAGAATAAAGGTGAGCAAATGTTATCTCATAGTTGACTGGTGAGAATCCAAGTATCATTTAAATATGAAGAGTTAGAGAGTAAAAAGATAAATATTTAAAAAGATATGACTGACTAAGATGGGATGGTGGTCAAGGAGGCCAAAATAAGCTGACTTAATTGTTCCTCGTAGGAAAGAACGAACGGATAATATCTAAGAAAAAAAAAAGATGATGTAATGGTATTTTTTAAGGTGTTAGTAAAAGTGAGCAACAATGACAGCAAAAACGAAACAAATTTAACTCATATAACTATAGTTGAATCAAAATGACTATATAAAAATCCCATCAGATCATAAGACTACCAAAAAAAGAAAAAGAAAAAAGAGAAAGCCTGCTCTTCCCCACCTTCCCCCACCAAAAATTATTTGTTTCCACTGGAGATAGTTTTCACCCCAACTCCTTACTTGAAAACCGGTAAAGGGAAAGAGTTAAGCATTTATCTTACTACATTTCAAGTTAAATAACTTCAGTTCATAGAGAAATTTCCCTTATAGAATTACAGCTAGGATATGTAGGGGAAAAAAAAAAAGAATTAGAAAATCCCATTTTATATCTTTAATAGATCTTAATACTATTACATGAAAGGTTTAATAGAATCTCAATTTCAAATTGTGTCAAAATCTCTCTAGATTACCTGTTTGTAGAAATAGAATCAAAATAATTTTATAACAGAGATCTGGTCATGACCATTTTAATCATCTTAGAGTCATTAATAGGGAGACAAGATATTTATTATATGACATGTAATATGATGCAGTAGGAAGTCCATGAAGAATATCTACAATGTATTCTTGACAAAAATGCTTAACCTTAATGCAATCGAGGTTCCAGAATTAATTTGTACTTTGTAAGAAAAGATGTAAAAGTAGTTAAACGACACTCTGAGGAAAGAGAAGACTCAAAAAGGCAGGACATTCTATGAAGACTGGCCTGGTCTCCTCAAGGAGTCAATGTCATGGGGAAAAGGGGGCTGGGGGTTGTTCTAGTTTAAGAGAATGTAACATAGTGACCTAACAATCAAAAGAAATACTTGTCACTTGACTGGATCTTGGTTTGAAGTAACCAGCTGTAAACTCCACTACAGGAACAATTGGGGAAAAATATGAATATTGGATCGATTAGGAATAATTTTTAATGTTATTATAATATTAATAGTACAGTTCTATAGAAAGTTCCTTCTTTAGAGATGCATACTGAAATATATAGGAGTAAAATGTCATGATTTTTGTAATTTTCTTTAAAGTACACAACCTTCTCCCCCAAAAAAGAAAAAAGAGTAACTATATAAAAATGTTATCAACTGTTAGATCTGGATGAAAGAGTCCAGCAGTCCTTATGCAAGAGGGATACGTTCCAAGACGCCCACTGGATGCCTAAACTGCACAGTACAGAACCCTTTTTAAATTGATTTTTTCCTATACGTACATATGAATGAAAAGTTTAATTTATAAATTAGACACAGTAAAAGATTAACACCAATATCTAACAAAATAGAACAATTATAACAACATACTGTAATAAAAGTTATGTGAAAGCAGTCTCTCTCTGATAACCGAGAGGTGACTAACAGGTGGGCAGCATGTACGGTGTGGATAAAAGGATGGGCAAGAGGGTGATTCACAGCCTGGGTGGAATGAAGCAGGATGACACATGATTTCATCTCTACTCATAAGGAAGAGCAATTTCACTACTCATAAGGAAGAGCAATTTTAAATTTATGAATTGTTTATTTCTGGAATTTTCCATTTAATATTTTTGTACTGGCTGATCTCAGGCAACTGAAACCACAGAAAAACAAAACTGCAATAAGGGGGGGATACTGTATATAGTAATTCATTATAATTTTTTTATTTGAAATTACTCATAATAAAAGTCTAGGAAAAAGAAATAAAAGGAAAAAAATCCTCTAAATTCTTTTTAGAAATGATCAAAAAAATATGGTTTTACTAAGAAGTGAATTTACAATGTTATATCTCTAGAGGTCAGTATTGTATAAGAGAATAGAGAGCATCGCTCAGATTATATCAGAATAATTTTAGGTAACAGTTACTAATTTACTATTTCAAAAAATATGTCATGTTATATAAACTCAAAACATTCAGTATGGACAAAATTATTTCAATTGCCTTAAAAATACAGAAAGTGCTTAAATATTAACGACTGATGATGAGGTAAATAGTGATAAGGTAAAATAACAGCTAATAAAATGTGTTTATTCTAAGATAATGCTTAAAAAAAATCCAGTAGGAAATAAAAAGTGGGTGGTACTTTGCTACAAACTTCAGACATTATAACTTATTTTTAATAGCTACAAATTTTCAGAGTGGATATACTAATACATTTATACATCACTTCATTACATTACTATTCATGTCTCTTGCTTCTAAAATTTCAAACTCAATGAATGAATTATAATTAAATCTGATATGAATTTTGCTCTAACTACTGCTAGCAACATTATCTCCCTTCTGTTCATTATAGTCAAGTGTGGCTAAATTCTGGTAAACATACAATATTTGACAGTTGGTACTCTGCTAACATCAATATAGTTTGGATCTGAAAATAGTCCAAGAAGAGTGTATAAGTCAAACAAACCTTTGATCCTGGAACAGAATTTACTGATTTTTTTGGAATGTCTGCTGACTAGCAAACACCTTATGTTCTAGCATGCTGGGCTAGTCAGCTGCATCACAGAAGAAAGGGCATTTTATTAGTAACTTACAAAGACATTTTTGGAACATGACTTGCTCCTAAGTTAGAGACTTTGGCTTTTTTATTCTAAGGGAGGAAAGCCTATTGGGAAGAAATACATATTCTTATGGAATAAAGATTTTTTTAAATTGGCATTTTATTATCCCAATTTTCCCTGCTAAAATAAACAGATGTGGAAACTAGGGCCCAAAGAACATGAATCTATTTGTCTATCTAATGTCAATTTCCTCCGAATTTCCTTTACTATGGTTCCGATTCTTTGGAGTAGTGGGCTCTGTTTGCAGCTAAGGATGCCATGTGACATTTGACCAACGAGATGAGGAAGAGAGCTTCAAATTAATACAAAGAACAGCTGGCACAGATCTTTTGTCTCTCTTCTTCCCTCTTTCTTCCTGCCTAGAATAGACCCACGGTAACTGTAAGCACCCATCTTTGTAAGCACGCAAACAAAAAGCCATTTTCAAAGATAAAAAAAAAAACACAAAAAACGAAAAGAGGAGTCAGGTGCTTATCAGTATCATAAAGCCATAGAACAAACCCTACTTACTTTCTGGCTGTCTTACTAGGTGAGAAACATAAAGCCCTTACTTGTTTTACTTGTTTAACCACTGTAATCAGATTTACTTTACATGCAGTAAAATGCAATCCTAAGTGGTATAGAAAAGGCAATGAGAGACTGTTAAGAGACTAAGAGAGGGCTTCAAAGACTAAAGGCCTGTACTTAACTTTATATGCCCATTTTCTATTTTTATTTTTAAAAAAGCTACTGTAATTCCTATTTTATATTTTTTCTAGAGTTGTTTTGAGGCTAAGAATTCATGTAAGTGCACTTCATAAACTGTGAAAATACTAAACAAATGTAAGACAGGAATGAGTGGTTAGCTCTTATAGTAACATTTTGAACCGTATGGTTTTCATGGTAAGAACTGCTAAGCCCTTTTTATGATTTACTTAAAAAAGATGATAACATTTTGCTTGTCACAGTTATCTATTGAAAAGTTCAAATGAGATAACATTAAGTATAATGCAAATTGTTAAATACTATACAAATGTTAGGAATCATGGAGTTATTATTATAAAAGTGGTGTGATTTAGTGATTTGCATAAAATTCCTGGGTTGATTCCTCCACTAATTTAGCTGGATGAGCTTGAGGAATGTGCCAAATTTCCAAGTTTCATTTTTTCACCTTTAGTGGGAATACCAATAGTAACCATGTCTCTCCTTCACGAGCTGTATTAAGCGTAGCATTACTGTTAAACTATACCCCAATGCTTTCCCTATTTCCCCTGTGTGACGGATCACTGAAGTTTAGCTTGGATGACCACTACTAAAATAAAGACTACATTTCTTAGTCCCTCTTGTGGCTGGGTTCTAGTTATGTTTTAATCAATGAAATGTGAATTGAAGTGACTCACACAATTTACAGGTCAAACCCTCAGTGAGTCCTTATTCCCAGAAACCACAAAAGAGACAGAGAGGTCCTCAGCTGCTGGGGAGTCCATAACCAGCTGTGCTCATCAACACACACAAAGAATCTCTCATTTTCATTAAACAGTTTCTGTCCTCTAAAGAAAGTTTAGAAAGCTCTGCTCTGTCAGTATTATGAGTACCAACAATAAAATCCTCACTGTATCCAGTGACGGGGACTGACTCTAATAATTACTGAGCTACAATTCTGAAATTCTGACAGGATGGTTAAGTGTGAGACAAATGATTTAATAACATTAACTCTTACTCTAACATATTTCTTACCTGTATATTCAGAAAATGGCTTATGTATTACTCCTAGCACAGGTTTACCGTTTACAGCCACACACACCATAGTAGTGACATACTTTCGAAGATCCTCTATGAGAAAAAAATGACCAACAAACAAAACACGCAATCGTCAAAGTACATATATAAATTCAGGATACAATGTTATATTTTGTTTATTAAAAATTATTAAAAATTTATATACTTGAAATGTCTTTCTTAGTCAACAACTCTAGCAAAAATTGTCTAGCAATGAGAGCCAATTTAAGGAAGTAGCTGAGTTTTGGTTTTGTAAGCAAATTACCTGGGTTATTTTCCCAGCCTGCCATTTTATTATCTGCATATCTTTGAGGAAATTATTTAAATTCAGTTTCCTCATCTGTAAAATACAGACCATGTAGTTAAGAACCCACCTTTAGGTATAAATTAAAATAATTTTTAATTTTAGCATTAAATTTAAAAATCAAGCACTTAGAATAGCCCCTGCACAAGGGATGTACTCACTATATATTATCACTATTATATGATCAGGCCAGTCTCAGTTTAAAGAAAACTCTTTTATAAATAAACCCCTGGATATTCTCTATTTCTATTATGTACTCCTACAAAATATTGTTTTATAATTTCAGTCGTTATTAGATATACACATCTAGTATCCTATTCCTGTTCTCCAAACAGTTTATAGCTATCAAGTGTCAAAGGGTCAAGTTCAAAGCTTAAGCACAAAGCTTAAGCACAAAGGTGAAAAAGCAGAAGCCCCTACATTCAGAGAACTTACCATTTGAAGGAATACAAATATATAAACATATATATATATATATATATATATATATACACACACACACACACACACACCAAGAAAACAGAGAAAAGGCAGGAATTAGTAGGCCTAAGAGAGGATCCACAGAAATGAAATCTGAGCTAGGACTAGGTAAAAAGAATGAAAATGGGATGGGGGTGGTAATTCTCTGTTTTGCTAAATACTTGCTCTCTTAGTGCCTAGGGTTTACTATTTTAAATTCCAATGATAGATATAAATGCAATAAAATCAAAATTCTATCACAGGTATTATATTCTGGCTATATAAATACCTCAATAATATATACCACAATAAATAAACACCTCAATAAGTAGATGTCAAATAAGAACCATTTTGTTGTGACTGCTAAAATCTTCCCTTCACTGAAGAATCAGTGACATAGCAAGCCACTATAACTGATGAGAGAGTATGGCATAACTACAGTGGTTTGGCGGGGGGCGGGGCACTGAGAATAAATTATCCAGTGCAAATGGTTCACATGACATTGCATTAATCCATCTCTCAGTCTTAAAATCTAATTGGAAAAGTTGTCTTAGATTGGTAAAATATCTACCACCACGTATAATATCACCTGCCTTCATTCTGGTTCCCTGATATATAACGGCAATCTAAACTTTGAGATAAACTTAAAATTACCTGTATATTCCTGTGTAGCATCGAGTGGGTCAATCCAGACAGTAACACTTTCTGCTGGTACCTCTTTAGGGGTAGCTATTTCCTTCAGGATGTCTTCAGGAATTTTATGATCCCATAAGATAATCTCCTGATCGGATGCATCCACATGTTCCTCTGTATTTATCTGCATCAAAAATAGCTGACAGTTAAAAAATTTTGAAAGAATAAATCACTACCTGAGAAGGCATGCATGAGAAAAACATTTCAGACAAAAACACATGAACTGAAAGTAGGTAAAGCAGTACTTTTATTTATTTTGAGGCATTTCATTACAAAATGAAACTACATGTAAAAGAAATTACAGCTACATCTTGTCTTCAACTACTTTCCAATCTGGTATGCCAGCTTAGCTTGTTGTCTAAGCAAGACGAAGAATCCAAATATAGAGAATACAGAGAAAGTAAGCATCGAAGAAAGAAGCAGGATGTTACTGTGCTGACGAGCTCCCTTTCCAGAGCAGATCGATGTGTTTATATTGAATGCAATGCCACTACAGTGTCAGAGTGATTATAACAATGACAGTACATGAGCAAAAACCCTACAACTATCAGCAATCTCTGTTAAAGTACCCTGAAATATCCCAAATTGTCATAGAAGAGGTTAATGATAGTAATATTCCTGAAACACAAGGCCACTTAAATCCTAAAATATTTTAGTACAGTGTATAGTTAAACATTCAATTCATCCATGCACTTTTTCCTTTATTGATTTAGCAAATGTTTACTGATTGCTCACTATGTGCCGGAAACAGTGTCAAGTCATAATGTACAACAGTGATCAATGTGAGACAAACATCTCTACCCTTGTGGAGCTTAGATTCTAGTGAAGGAGATAAGTGATAAATAAGTAAACCATGTAGTATGCTGGAGAGTAGTATGGAGGAGAAAATTAAGTAGGGAAGAAGAGAAGTATGTTGTAGGAGAACAGAAGGATTACTCTAGGATTATTGCTCACAATAGCCCCAAAGTGGAAACTATCAAATGTCAATCAACTGATGAATGGATAAACAAAATGTGGTACATTCATACAATGGAATATTATTCAGCCATAAAAAGAAATGAAGTACTGATTTGTAAAAAGAAATAAAGTACTGATTCATTAATGAACCCAAAACATTATGCTAAGTGAAGGGAGCAGATACAAGAGACTACATACTAGATGATTACATTTATGGGAAATGTCTAGAAAGGCAGATCTATGGTGTCAGTAGATTAGTGGTTGCCTGTGGCAGGGGGCAGAACAGGGATTAGCAGTAAATAGGCACAAGGATATTATTAGAGTGATGAAAATGTTCTAAAACTGATTAATGACGATGGTTGCACAACTCAGCAAGTCTACAAAAAAACTACTGAACTAGATATCTGAAATGGGCAAATTATACGATATGTAAAATATACTGCAATTAAGTAGTTGTTAGTTGGTTATTTTTAAAAGACAGGGTAGCTAAGGAAGGCCACACTGAAAAGGTGACAGCAGAATGAAGATCTAAAAGAAGTGAGACTTGCAGGCATCTAAAACTGAGACTCATGGACGTGAACAATAGACAAGTGGTTACCAGAGGGGAGAGGGGAGGAGCGAGGCAGATGGGGTAAAAGGGGTTAAATGTGTGGTGACGGAAAGAAATCTATGGGAGATGAACACACAATGCAATATACATATGCCTTATTGTTAAATTATACACCTAAAACTTATTGAACTCCATTAACCAATGTCGCCATAAAAAAAAAGTCAAAATCAGGTGAAGTGAAAAATAAATGAAGGCAAGAAGGAAGGAAGGGAGCACATTCCAGCCCATGGAATTAAAAATGCAAAGGCCCTGAGGCAGGAATGTGCTTGGTGTCTTTGGAGCACGGCAGGAAGCCAAGCATGGCTAGAATGAGTGAGCCAAGAAGAGGCTGAGCCAGACAGTAATGGAAGCCAGATGGTGAAGGACCCTGCAGGCATGACACAGTCAGTTGCCCTCCATCGTAGCCACTATTAACAACATGCAGAAAGACCTAGTCATTGCAGAAAACTAACGAAGGGTGGGGGCATGGGGAGAGGTAGAAGCAAAATCATAATGTGTAATTGGTGACCGATTACTGAGAAAATCCAGAAGAACTTGTGGATAAATTATAGACTTAATAACTGAATACAGCCAAGTTTCTAGATATAAGATCAATAATTATCAATCAACTGCATTTTCATACACCAGCAATAAATATTAAAAATATTTAACATAAAAAAAGAAACCTAGCAACAGAAATAAATTACCTGAAAATAAATGTATGCAAGATTTTGTAAAAACACTATCAAGAAAATTAAACTATATTTAAAAACACCAATGACTTTTATAACATGGTAAAGATGTCAATTTCGCATCAGTAAACTACAGATTTAATGAAACTCCAATTTTTTTACTCCTTCTTAGAATGAAGACAAGCCATTTAAAAAAATTTACATGACAATTTAATTCAATACAACAGCAAAAAGCCAGCAAAACCCATGACACTTTAGAGAGAAAAAAAAAAAGAGACTATGATGGTGGAGTGACTTCCTTTATCAAATATCAAGACTTATTTAATGCTAGATTAATACTGGTGCTGTATTTTGGATCCCCATTACAGTTCTGATGAGGTATAATTGACAAATAAAGCTGTATATGCTTAAAGTGTACAACATGATGATTTGATATGTGCATACATTGTAAAATGATTACCACAATTAAGTTACTGAATGCAGCCATCACCTCATCTATTTACGTGTGTGTGTGTGTGTGTGTGTGTGAGAAACACTTAAGATTTATTCTTGAAGCAAATGTCAACTATACACTATTATTTACCATGGTCACCTTGCTTTATGTTTGATTCTCAGAACTTTCTTAATTATGGCATAAATGTGCACCCTTTAACCAACAGCTCCACATTTCCCCCACCCTTTAAACTCTGGCAATCACTATTCTACATTGTTTCTCTGAGTCCTTTTTTTCTTTTTTTTAAGATTCCACACATAAGTGATACCCTGTCTGGCTTAATTCACTTAACATAATGCCCTCCAGGTCTACCTATGTTTTCCCAAAAGGCAGGCTTTCCTTCCTTTTAATAGCTGAATAACATCCCATTTTGTGTGTGTGTGTGTGTGTGTACATATCTTCATTCATCCATCAACACACACTTATTGTCCTGTTGTTTCCATATCATGGCTATCATGAATATAACATAATAAACACAACAGTGCAGTTATCTCCTCAAGATACTGATTTTATTTCAGTCAGCTCTATACCCAAAAATGAGATTCCTGGATTATAGTTCTGTTTCTTAAAAATTTTTGAAGAACCTCCACGCTGTTTTCCATATTGGCTGTACCAATTTAACATTCTCAACAGTGTTAAAGGGCTCCTTTTTCTCCATATCCTTGACGATGTTTATCTCTTGTCTACTTGATAATAGCCATCCTGAAGAATGTTTAGTGATAGCTCATTGTGGTTTTGGTTTTTTCATTTCCCTGATAAGAAGTGATGCTGAGCATCTTTTCATGTACCTGATGGCCATTTATATGCCTTCTTTGGAAAAATATTTATTGAGGTCCATTGCTAATTTTTAAACTAGATTATTCTTTTGCTATTGAGTTGAATGAGTTCCTTAAATGTTTTATATGTTAATCCCTTAGCAAATATATAGTTTGCAAATATTTTCTGCCATTCCATAGGTTGCTTTTTCATTTAGCTGGTTGTTTCCTTTACTGTTCAGAAGCTTTTGTTTGATGTTGTCCTACTTGTTTATTTTTGGTTTTGTCTTCTGTGTTTTGGTGTCAAATGCACCTCCCCCACCCCCACCTGAAAAAAACTGCTAAGAACAATGTCGAGGAGCTTTATGGTTTCAGATTTTACATTTAAATCTTTAATCCATTTTGAATTAATATTTGTTGAGTGGTGTAAGACAAAGGTCCAGTTTCTTCTGTACATGGATAACCAATCCTCCCAGCACCAGTGACTACCTCTTCCCCATGGTATGTTCTTGGGTATCTTGTCAGAGATTAGTTGAATTTATACTCTATATTCAATTCCACTGGTTTATATGTATGTTTTTATGCCACAACAATACTGTTTTGATTACTTTAGCTTTGGAATATAATTTGAAATCATAAAGTGTGATGCCTCTATCTTTGTTCTTCTTGCTTAAGATTGCTTTGGCGTCTTACCGATTTTTAGAAGGGTTTGCTCTGTGTCTTTGAAAAAATGCCACGATAATTTTGCTAGGGATTACACTTAATCTGTGGATTGGTTAGGGTAGTACGGCCATTTTAACAATATTAATTTTTCCAAAGGACATGCGATATCTTTGCATTCATTTGTGTCTTGTTTCTCTCATTAATGTCTTATAGTTTTCAGTATACAGGTCTTTCACTAACTTGGTTACATTTGTTTCAAAGTATTTTATTATTTTACTGCTACTGTAAATGGGTTTGTTTTCTTTATGTCTCTTTCAGATAGTTCATTGTTTTGAAACACAAATGATTTTTCTATGTTGACTTTGTATCCTCTGCAACTTTACTGAATTCATTTATTAGTTCTAACAGTAGTTTGGTGGAATGTTTAAGGTATTCTATATATAAAATCATGTCACTGCAAACAGAGACAATTTTACTTCTTCCTTTCCAATTTGGTACCTTTTATTTCTTTTACCTACCTAATTGCTCTGGCTAGGACTTCTAGTACTAATGCTGAATGGAAGTAGTGAGAATGGACATCCTTCTCTTGTTCCTGATGAGAGGAAAAGCTTTTAGCTTTTCACCACTGAGTAGGTTAGTTGAGGGCTTATCATATATGACCTTTAATATGTTAAGGTATATTCTTTCTATATATAATATACTAGGAGTTTTTATCATAAAAGAATGTTAAATTTTATCAAATGCCTTTCTTGTACCTATTGAGATGACCATATGATTTCTATCTTTCATTTTGTTGATGTAGTGTTATCACGTTGATTTGTGTATGCTGAACCATCCTTATATCCCAGGGATAAATCTTACTTGATCAGGGTGTACGATACTTGTAACGTCCTGCTGAATTCAGCTTGCTAGTTATTTTGTTGAAGATTTTTGCATGCATGTTCATCAGGGATATTGGCCGGTCATTTCCTTTTCTTGCAGGGCACTTGTCTGGCTTTGGTGTCAGGGTAATGCTGTTCTCACAGATTAAGTTTGGAAGTGTTCCATCTTCTTCAATTTTTTGGAAGAATTTGAGAGGTATTGGTATTAATTATTCCTTAAATGTTTGGTAGGATTCACTCCTAAATAGCTATCTAGTCCTGGAGTTTTCTTTGTGGAGAGATTTTTGATTAATGATTCAGTCTCCTTACTAGTGACTAGCCTATTCAGATACTCTACTTAATGATTCAGTAGCGGTTGGTTGTATGTTTCTAGAAATTTATCCATTTCTAATAGGTTATCCAGTCTGTTGAAGTACAATTGTGTATAGTAGTCTCTTATGATCCTCTATATTTTGCAGTCTCAGGCATCAGTCTCAGGCATAATGTCCAGGCTTTCATTTCTAAATTTACATATCTACATCTTCTCTATCTTAGCCTAGCTAACAGTTTGTTGATTTTATCTTTTCAAAAAACCAACTCTTAGTTGATATTTTCTGTTGTCTTTCTAGTTTTTATTTATTTCTGCTCTGGTCTTTGTTATTCCCTTTCTTCTGCTAATTTTGGTTGTTCTTTTTCTAATTCCTTGAGGTATAAGTTAGGTTATTTGAGATCTTTTTTCTCCATGTAGGCATTTATCACTATGAACTGCCCTATAAGAACTGCTTTTGCTGCACAGCTTTGCTGTTATGCTTCCATTTTTGTTTATTTCAAAATTTTTTTCATTTCCCTTTTGTTTTTTCCTTGACCCATTGGTTGTTCAGGGATATACTGTTTAATTTTTACATATCTGTAAAATGTCCAGCTTTCTTCCTGTTATTGACTTCTAGTTTTACATGATTGTAGTCAAAAAAAGATGTTTGATATAATTTCAATCCTCTTCATTTTGTTAAGACTTGTTTTCTGACATAACATATGATCTATCCTGGAGAATATTCTGCGTGCTCTTAGCAAGAATGTATATTCTACTGCTGTTGGGTGGAATGATCTGGATATGTCTGTTAGATCTTGATGCTTTTAAATCCTCTCCATCTCTGATTTTTGACAGTTTTAATATAATGTGTCTTAATAAAGTCCTCTTAGAGTTGAATCTGTTTGTGGACCTACAAGCTTCATGAACCTGGATGTCCATCTCTCTCCACAGATTTGGTGAGTTTTCAACCATTATTTCTTTGAATAAACTATCTGCCCCTTTCTGTTTCTTTTCTCCTTTTGGAACTCCCAGAATGTGATTAGTTTCATTTGATGGTGCTCCAAAATCCATATAGGCTTTCTTCATTTTTTTTTAGTTCTTTTTTTCTCCTTTGACCGAATAATTTCAAATGATCTGTTTTTAAGTTCACAGACACTTTCTTCTGCTTGATCAAGTATTCTGCTGATTCTATTTTGCATTTTAAATTTCATTCATTGCCACCTTGAGGGAGCAAAATGAAAATGTTTGTTTTATTCTCTTCAGTGCATCTATTTTCGGATTTCTTTGCCATACTGGTGTGCTGGAACTTCTCTACTGGACTACCAGATTCCCACAAAGGTGTTCTTATCTATGGGTAATGCCCAAAATCCACGTTCTATGAGAGAAGTCCTCTTCTGCGATCTTGTAGACGTCACTTTAAAGTATTTTCACTTTAGGGCCCATACTCAATGACAATGCCAGGCTAACTTGGATGAATAAATTTAAGAGTAAAACCATGAAAAAATCACAGAATAAACTTAAAACAAATAAAAGTGACTCCCAGAAAACAAAAAGTATTTCCCAGATCTTGATCACTATAGTTTACAAAAATGCAGTGTGAAGTCTGAGTGGCAACTACTGCTTCTCAGAATTCAAGTCAGCCTCTCTATATCCTTTCAACTGAATTCGTATTTGAAAAGATCTTCACTGAAAGTCAGGCTAGGGGAGAAAAAAAATTGAAGCAAGAGAACAATATCATCAGCACAATTACCTGCATCTGCTTTTGCACAACTATTTATACCCTGGCACTACCGCTACACAACTACAAATTTAATAAATCCCCTACCCGCCATTGTAAATGACCTTACATAAGGTGCAAAGGTCAAAACCATTAAGTCTTCCTCAATTCTTTTCTACATTCTACATTCAATCAAGTAGTAGTACATCCTAGAAATTCTACCTCCCAATTCTAAGTACATGTCACTATGTATACTAAGTACATCCTGGTTAAAACTGCCACCTAGCCTCTGATTGCTCTTGACTCCTATGGTGCTTTTCATTACCTGATTCAGTCTTTCATTCAACAACTATTTAATGACTACATATTCTAAACTGTTTGGGGTACTGAGATATAATGAACAAAATAGACAAAATCACTGCTTTTATGCAGCTTCCCTTTTCAACCCAGCAACCTGGCATCTTCCTAAATCGGATGATGCCACTCCCTGCTTAAAATCTTCCAATGATTTCTCATTTCACACAGATAAGATCCGGATTGCTTACCATCATCTACAAGGCAAGGCCTAGTGATCTGGCCCCAGCAGAAACTTTCTCTGCACACACCCTTATTCACTGCATCCAGGCTGACTGGTCTTCTGGTCCCTCGGCTTCAGGACATTTGTACTTGCCTTAATAATAGGAGCTAAATAAATAACTTCTTGATTGACAACATCATTCTTCACTAATATAGTTTCATTTCTTCACCATAATCCTTTTTTCACTCAATCTCCTCTCTTCCCCTTATTACTACTGCCTGTCTCTCCAAGTCCTCAACAAGGAATTGAAGAATAAGAAATCAAGACACCAAAACATTATTAATGCTATTTATATTACAGTTCAGTTACTTTGGGGTTAAAGAGGTTTTTGGTTAATGCCTTAAGAAGGTACCAATTACTGAATTTTTTCCATAAATCATTAAATCCCAATAAAATTTTGGATGTAATGCCTCACACTGTGCCTATCACATAGCAGGCATTCAATAACTGTTTTCTAAATGGATGAACATTGCTCTTGCCTTATTCTCCTTCTACCTTTTCAGAAGACTTTATTATCAACTAACTACCATCTCTTAAATATATTCCTATAATTAAACATGCTCTAGCATCTCACATCTTAAAAATATACCAAAAAAAAAAAAAAAAATCCATAGACCTTTCTTAGTTCACATAACACCCTAACCAAGTTCCTTAGAAGCCCAATTTCTTTAAGGACTTGTCTTTACTCACTGTCTTCATTTCCTTACCTTTAGCTTTTTCAATTTTGCTTCCTTTCCATTAAGATACTAAGCAATCTCTCACGAAGTTTGCCAATGACCTATATATAGAACCATTATTAAGAGTATGTGTTCTATCATCAGAATTCCAGCTCCTTGATTTATTGGGTGTTTGGTATAAGACTTACCTAAGCTAGTAATGTAATCTTTCTGAGCGGCAGTTACCCATTGCTAAAAAGTGGTTGATATATTTCTCTATAGGGTTCTCTGGATAAATCAATGAAATACAAAAGGTAAAACAAACAAACAGTACAGTGTTTAACACAGAGTAAGCAGTTAATAAAAGTTGGCTGCTATTGTTGTTGCGTTAAATGATTATTTTCATTAGTCCTAGGCCCTCATCTTACCCTTTCACACAGTATTCTTTCACTAAGCAATCCTGTCCACAACTGGTTTCAATTAATATTACAACACTGATGACTCACAAATCTGTATATCTAATTCAAACGTCTCTTCAGAGCTTCAGACCCATATATTCAACCACCTCCTTAACATGTCCCCTTGAACATATCAAAGGCGCCTCTAACTTAACAAGTCTAACATGGCACTCAAAATCTGCCTCCTTGTACTTGTCACATCCCACACCCCTTCATCACCAGCAAAATACCAGTTGTGAAAGCCAGAAATAGAGTTATTTTTTGACATATCCCTAGAAAGTCTCTCATATCCTTCCATATCTATCTTCTCTACAACCATAACTCCGATTCAAACTGTGTCATCTCTCAAAAAGCCTCTAACTGGTCTACTCCCTCTAAACCATTCTCTAAGCATTCAAAACACTGTGGTTAAGAGTACACTTTAGTTACACCTCCTATACTACCTTACGTACAGAATTAGAGCTGATTCTCAGACCATTGAATGAATCCCAGTGAGCACAAGATTATTTTCTAGCTGTGTAAACTTTGGCAAATTATTCAGTCTCTCCAATTTCTTTATCTGCAAAATGGAAGCAACAGTAGTTAGCTTCCTATGTTTTTGTCAAAAGTAAATAGTGGTAATAGAAGCTTAATTCAGTGCTTGACATTTATTGAAGACTAGATAAATGTTAGCTAGTAGAACAAGCTAAGTATAACTTTCCCATTGCCCAAGTTCTGATCCTCATCTCTCACAGAGCCTATTTTAATGGTTTGCTAACTGGTCTCATCACTTCTAAAGGCCCAAAGCCCAAACAAACTATAGCATATTGTAGGCTTCAAGAAAAGTCAGGTAAATCTGGCCTTCGTTTAGTACTCTAGGATTAAACTAAAGATTAGGTCCAAACTTGTTTGAACTTGGAAAACAATATAACTCCTGCCTACCTTCCTAATTGTTTCCACGGTAATTCTCCCATGTGCCTCTGATTCAGACTCATCAGGCTACTTTAACTTACCACAGTACCACCTCTACTGGGTCAGCAGCCTTGAAGACTTTCTCTGTCTGCAACACTCACGCCTGCACTAATTACCACGTTATTACTTATCTCAAATTTATGAGAGGAAACTGTAACTCAAAGAAGATAAACAAGTGGCCAGGATGACCTAAACTGGAGAATGAGCAGGATGACAAGGCAAGTGTTCTTTGCACTATACTTGAACTTCTCAAACTTTTCCAGTGAATAATTCTGTTGAAAGAATTTAATTCCCATCCTTGAAGTCAAGGAAGGCACTGACTCAAGCTGCTCCTACCAGCATGGAGTATCATGTTTTCTCTTCAAATAAATCACTGTCAACACTTTGAACAAGCTGAAGACAGGAGCCTCTCAAACAGAATTCCCTTTACTTTAAATCAAAACTAAAAATCTAAGTTTGTTTGTTCTTTGTCTGCAAATCCACTGCAAGAAAGTATCTTCAGCCTTCATTTTCATCCTTATCCACAAGGATATAATGCAACACAGTGTCTCATAAATGGCTGCAGTTACTATTATTTTCACACAGTAAAATCAAGCATTGCCAATGTGTTTAGGGAGAGAACTGCTGCCTTGAGATCTCTCCCAAGATCCCTGACAGAAGAAAGGTTGAATAAAAGGATATCCAGGGATCCTAGGTCAAACTTGAGTTTTCTTAGTACAATACTCACTTCTCAAGAGTCGGGCTTCTCAACCTGGGCACAAATTGAAAAATTAGACTAGATAACTCCTTGTTATGGGGGGCAATCCTATGCATTGTGGGTTGTTTACTTTCTACCTACTAGATGCCAATAGCATTCCACCCCCAGATGTGACAAACAACAAGCTTTAGACATTGCCAAATGTCTCTTGGGGGCAAAATTGTCCCCAGTTGAGTGCTCTACAGTGACACCTGTTTGGTATATATCCTTTCACTGAAGGGTGAACGTTAAATAGGAGAGCTCAAGCATCTTATTCGCGATAGGAAAGCCATGGGAGAAAAGAGACCTCCCTCTATTTGCACAGGGCACTAGGATAAAAGAGTGTGGCTTTTCAATGCTGATTTTCCATAAGGAAGTAAACTGAATGAGATTTAAGTTCCTTACCAAAAAATTTCAGGTGAGGCTTCAAAAATGACCGGACATTTAAGACTATTCTTTTGAATGTTGGGGGAGAGGAAAGAAGAAAAGAATCTAGGGCTGAGCCTTTACTTAGCCGGCTATAACATATCGCCTCTAATCTAACAACATAGTGACAAAACGTGATAGCTCAACATGACACCACCCTATTTTGCCATTGTATAAATGAACATAACCTACTCTATTCCACCAATCATCATCCAAGATGTATACTAAGATGTACACGCAAACATTCATACAATCAGGAGAAAACAAAACGTTATTTTGTATAAAAGCAGTGACTTCAACATCTGCAATTCAAAAAGCTTAGCTTTTGTTTCATAAAATGCAGCTCAAGACCCTTGGCAGCTATTCCCTCAGCATTTGCTAATAGGTATAAAAGCAAATTCGGAATCCTGTGGAAGTTACCCAAGGCAAAAGATTTGGCATGGCTGGGGTGCAGTTTGTATGCAAACACAAATGCACACAGAGATACATGTTTTCAATATTTAAGAATATTTTTGTCTTTACCTTTAAAAAAACCTTCAACTCTGCTTGCTATATTTCACTATTATTGCTTTTAAGTTTCTGCAATTTTGTTTCCCCTGGGGAAATCATTCTTTAAGTTTTGTTTTAAGTAATCTCCTAAAGATCTAGCTAAAATGAACAGCTAGATAGTTGATATAAACTCTGTTTATATCATGAGCCTCAGATTTCCCATCTGTAAAGTAGGTATCAAGAAAATTTACTTCTTAAACTTGCTGTGAGGATCAAAGGAAGTCCTGTGTCGCCAGCATCTGGACACCTAAAATACACTCAATATATTGTTACTATTACTACTATTATAACTATTACACATCAACTTCTCTGATACTCCTGTTTCTTCTACAAAGTCTAGAACGTTGTGTTTTAGAGAAGAGAAAAATACATTTTATAAGCACGTCTCACATGTAGATGCAAACACATATAAATATTATCTGTGCTGACAATGACGGTAGGGCAAAAGAAAAAGTGAAAATGTGGAGTTCTGTTTAATAATTCTTGTGCAAATTACATCAGGTATTTGGAGTTCATGATATGAAAGGCGATGTTCCTTCCTGCTGCAAAAAAAAAAAAGGAAAAAAGGAAAAAAGTTGGGGGGTGGGGAGAAAGAGGAAGAAAGAAAACCACAGCATTAATATGATAGACTAAAGGGATGGTCACATAAGACATGTAATTCTACAATGACAATACTCTCCTAACTCTTCTAAGAACAGTAAAAAGTCAGATACCTTCCAAAGAAGCCAGGGGTTATATTTCGCTGTTTATCTAATTAATTAAATTCCATTGGAAACAATTTTTCTTCCCAAGAACCAAAGGCTACAGTTCCATGAATGAAGACTTAAATATATAAAGTATTGCTACACTATGTTGAGCTCTTCCTCCGGAATTGTAATACATTTTTAAAAGCTTTATTCATTCAACAGCAACTCCACTGAAGTAAAGTATTAACAGCAATCCCAAATGTCTGGATTTCTCTAAGAAAATATCAATTCCTTACCAGAAACCTACCCAAAGAAAAGGCAAATGCCCTTCAATTCTTATTTTCTGCAGTAAATAAGACATAGATAGATGGTTGAATTAAAGTTGCTGGAAAATATACTTCCAAACACTTCCTTTAAGGGCTCCCAAAATTATACCATTAAGAGGGTCCTGATAACACTACAGCTAAAGTAATTCATGAGCATACCCCCAACGAAAGCCCTGCATACTAACAGCTCCACAGCAACACTTCTACAGTTCTTGGCCTTCAGTTGGCTCCTGGCAGATCAGTCAGAAAACCAGTGTCACAACAGTCACAACCCTTTCAGTAATTAAATCAAGGAAGGCTAGAGAGGTTCTAGCCTCTCATTTTACAGAAAAACCTGAGGCAGGGAGTGAAGTTAACTTTCTCAGCCTTTGACATGAAAGCCCACCCAGAACCCAGAGTTCCTGATCTCAGGTACAAAGCCACACAGACACCCGAGAAGGGGGCAGAAGGGCACGGGCCCTGAGTCAGACTGCCTGCAATCTCATCCGGCTCCTCCACAAGCCGTATGACCTTGAGCGTCTCAATCTCAATCCACATCTGTAAAATGGGAGCCAGAGCCCCACGGTCTGGGACTGTTGGGACAAGTCTACGTGCTGGGACACGTTCCAAGGCTTCCACGCTCCCTGGCTCGAGCGCTTCGCCGGTCCGCTCCCGCCGTACCCGGCGTTCGCGGCACCCACCTGCACGTTAGGGAAGGCGGTCTTGAGTAGGTAGAACATCTTGCGGTTTGACAGCACGTCCCCGCTGGTCATCTTGTCATCGGCTCCCTCGCGCGTCTTCCCCTTGGACTTCTCATGGAGGACATTGCTCTCGCGGACGCGCCTCACTTCGTCGCCACCGCGAACGGCAGCCAGCACCGACACAGCCAGCATCTCTCGCAGGTCCACGGTGCCCCCGTCCGCCGGGGCCACAGGCCCCGCCACGCCGCCGCCGGGCTCGCCGCCCAGGCCGAAGAGGCTGAAGCGACCCGCCAGGAAGCCGGAGTAGAGGTGGTAGAGCACGCCGAGCCCTAGCAGACAGAATACGGCCACCCCCAGCGGGGACAGGCGGATGCCCATGGGGGCCATGGCGCCGGAGGCCGGGCGCTCGGGCCGGCGGCCCTCAGAGGCCTCCCCGCGCCCGCCGCCGCCGCCGCACTCCCGGGCCAGGCGCCGCGCCGACTACACCGGCGCCCGCTCCCCGGCGCCGCCGCGCCCCATCGCTCCTTTCTGGTAAAGGCCGCGCCGCGCTGCAAAGGATAATGTCGCTGTCTCGCGGGCCCAACTCCCCCAGGCGGCGCGGCCCCAGCTGCTCAGCGGGCCAGCGGGTCTCACGTCCACGTTAGCCAACCGCCGGGAGGTGAAAGGGTAGCGTGGGTGTGTATCCGGGTTACGCAGGGGGCGGGGCGAGAGGGGCTCCGCCCTTGGGGTGGGGCGATCCTGGGGGCGGGGCGGCCGGCTACGTGCTCCGAGAGGTACTGCCTGCGCTACCTCCTTTGGTTGAGGTCCAGACGTATTTAGGTTTTCAAATCACTCCTGGATGTAGCGAAGCTACTTTCCAGGCAGAGAAGGATTCTGAGTGCCTCGTGAAAATTTAATCTTCTTTTGAATGCCAACGTATGGCTGAAATAAAGCCAAAGTGACAGTTCTGACTTCCCATCGCTCTCAGATAATTGAGGAATGGAGGAAAATATAAGTCGTTTTAAGAGAGAGCTCTATGCCCTTTTGGTTGGCGACTGTGCAGACAGAGCCTGTAGCTTTAAATCGCCTCTCCCGGCTCTTTCAGGCAGAGCTGGAGGTGAGGGGTGATGGGAGAAATTTTACTTGGCTCTTTATTCTGCTGGAATCTCTTGTGATCTGAGTGCGCATGCATTTATATCTGTATATATATATGAAGACAGTTCCCGCTACCTCCACCTGACAGTATGAACCATCTTCTACGCAGCTGAAAAACGTGCCTAGATCCTAAAAAACACTCCGGGCTTCTCTCACTTCCAAAGATATTTTTCCTATACCTTCCTCTCAGAAGTTGAGGGGAGATAGGAAATGCCTGAGAAAGTCCACTTGATAGAAACGTCGTCCCAGGATGGTCAGTCAATCTAAAATATGTAAACTTTGGGTCAATATAGGCCCTCCAAATGGACTTACAGAGTATTTAAGAGAAATAATTCTTCTACTACACTACTGATCTTAGCAAGAATAGTGAATACTTAACTAAATTTTAATTAGTATTATAAGTATTAATGTTTATCTTACATCTTAAAAGTGAATATTAACATTCTTTAATGTTAGAATATTTCTATAAAACCAGTTTAAAATGCAGCCTATTTTACTGTTTGTAGCCAGAAGTCATTCGTTTTAAGTGGGTTTTAATATTAATGACCTTAAAAACTGCAGGTACACAGAATAGATTCTGAAAAGCCACTCCTAAGCAAGTCATTAGAGACAGCCTGGCCTTTACCACTTCCTTAGAGTTCAGAGCATCTGTATAATTTGCATACGGTTATGCACATACAATAAACAAAGCCTATTGATTGCTTGGTGTCCTTTCCAGCAATCTGTAACTGACTTAAAAATAACCACAGCACTAAATCAAGTACAAATATAAATCACTGAAAGAACAGTTCCTGGAGTGTTGACAGCACCAAATCTTAAGGAACTGGCACTGTCCCTGACAGCTTTGGGGAGCATCTTCTAAATAAAACAAAACTGCTTTTAAAGGAAATCTGAAAGTGAAGGTTACCAAATCCAGGGATAAATATAAAGACCAGGGCTGAAGTGTAAAGGTGTAAATTAACAGAACCACCTGAAACTGCACTATGAGATTAACGAAATGTATGAGTTGAGGAATAGTTATGAAAATATTAAAAGCATCATTGGAAAGTCTGGATGAGGTATGTAAAAATAAATTGAATTTTATTTTCCAAAGACATTGAAAAGGAATGTCGGGCTCTGGTCACTGTGATACTATAGAAAGCGTCAGTGAAACAACTAGAAAGATACTAAAATCTCCGGAGCATTTACGATGCAGGAAAGGGATTTAAGAATTAAGGGGGAAAAATGCCAAAGCTTCAGAAGAGAATGAGAGTTTAAAGATCATAGTTCCAAGACGTGCTCTAGTAATCAGGTAACAATTGATAATATATACTGATAAAAGATAACGTGTAATTATTAAGAGAAGCTTTATGACAAGAAGAAAAAAATTAATTACACATGTGACAGTATTGCCTTAAACCTCTAAAGGAGTTTTGAAACTTGCTTTTTCAGTAACAAGTTGTTAGAATCTTTAAAAATGCATATATACTAATGAAAATTATATGAAAGTAAATATAAAATAATTTGTGAATTTTGAGGGTGAATTTGTGGTTTGTGAATTGAGGCAAGCTGGTTTTTAAAAAACAACCTTTTCTTTAGGTGTTGAGGAACATGCCTAATATTTCTTCCATGTACATACTGACAGCAACAAAACTTGACTTTCAGTAGAAACTTCTTTAACCACCTTCTGCTTGACTGGCTTGCCAGACCCTGCTCTTTACCATCTATCCGTGAGCTGACACCTAGTTAGGTTCAGTGCTCTTGGGGCACCTGCCCCCTTTCAGTCCCACTGGTAAGACTTTATATACTTCTTAAGAGTTCGTTTTATTTATTTAAATCCCATTTTGCTATTGTCGTTATTATAAATAAACATAAATTAAATATTATGTAAAACAAATATGAGTATAAATGTAGAGCTGAAAGCTTTGGATGATTTGATGAAGGTGAGTCACTAAAAACAAAAATTACCATTAAATTACATGGTGGAACAAAACTGCAGCTGATTGTGAAGAAAAAGAATCAAAAGTTCAAATAGATACTGAAATCAGATTGGTTAAAGAACCCAAGTTGTTGGTCATCCTAGATGATGCATTAGTCTTATGATTGAAAAAAATGAATGGATATAAAAGATGTGATTGATATATATATATACACACACACACACATACACACATACACACATATATATATTATATATAATATATATTTATTTATTTCACACATAAGGGAGAATGTAAGGAAAGATAGTATTTGTAGAAAGATAGCAAATCCAGACATTTGTGAGAGGTAAATCATATACACACACTTGCATGCACATATACACACAATGGAATATTATTCAGCAATAAAAAAAGAATGAAATCTTGCTATTTGTTATAACAGGGATGGACCTTGAGGGCATTATGCTAAGTGAAATAAGTCAGACAGAGAAGGACAAATACCGTATGATCTCATTTATATGTAGAAAGTAGAAAAATAAAATAAATTAATAAACAAAACAAAACAGAAACATACCCATAGAGATAGAGAACAAGCTGATGGTTGTCAAAGAGGAGGAGGTGAGAGATAGGAATCAAAGATTTTTTTAAAAGATCACATATTGTATAATTCCATTTATATGAAACACCCAAAATAGGTAGATTCACAGAGACAGAAAGTCGACTAGTGGCTGCAAGGGGCTGGTGGGAGGGGGGAATGGGGAGTGACTGCTAATGGGCACAGAGCTGCTTTGTGAGGTGATGAAACTCTGAAACTAGACGGGGTGATGAAAAAAAATAAGAAAGAAACTGCAACTAGTGAATATACTCAAAGAAAAGTCCCTGCCTTATATTAAAAGGCAGACAAATGATATGCTTAAGATGTCCAGTTTTTTTCTATAATTTCACACTTTAATTGTATTTTCTCAATTAACTGACCCACTTCAGTCCTAATTTCATTCAACAAAGTACTTCTCACAAATGTCTGGGTTTTGCTACCTTTCTATAAATACCATCTTTCCTTACGTTCTCCATTATGTGTGAGATAAATAAAACCCATTTACGAAACGTTATTAACATAGATGATGAGGATATTTTGGTTTGTCAGAATGACCCCTAACCCCAAAATTTACCTTGGAGGAACTGTGTGTATGTGTTTCGGGCGCGTGCACATGCCTGAAAAAGAAATAGAGAGAAATTTCTCTGCTAGTTAGTTTCCTTGAATTTTCTTTATTCTTTTAAAAGTGAATTTTAGGGGGACAATATAATTAATTAAAGGTTGGACCCTAGAAAAAGTGCTTTCACCGCCTTTCTGAGAAAGCAAACCAAAACAATGAACTCATGGCATTTCTTCATGTTTAAAATACTAAACTTCCAAGAATAGTATTATTTGTATGGTCTTCCCTTAAATGATTCAATCCTATAAAAATAATAATTCTATTTTTTAGTAGATATAATGATATGGTGTTTGGTTCTGTCATCATAGTTCTATCTTTGGCAGTGCATATAATTCTTGCGACAATGGATTTCATATGTTAAGATTATGGATGGTCTATTTCTAATACATGATATATATTCATTCTTAAAATTATTTTTCTTCAAGTTTTAGAAATACTCAACTAATTGGACGATTTTCTCAATTAATATAAAATAATTATGTTAGCATTATAACCTACTGCAGCCTTGATTTTAGCAACAACAATAGGAATACTTATTAAGTAAAGACAATATTATAGATATATACAATAGAAAACTACATATAATTTTTACACTTTAAAATAACAATCATTCTAATCCATATGAACAATCCATATGACATCAGGTAGGTGTTTTACATATCTTTATATCTTTTGACCTAATTCAGATCCTTTGCATATATAAACTTAGTAAATATTTATGAAACTGGACTTTTAAAAAACCAGTTTTAACAAAATTTTGTCTACTATGCAGAGTTTTAAAAAATACTGAATTTAACCCAACACTTATTTGTCTTTTCAAAACATTTGTTTCACAAGCTTGCAAGTCAGCGGAAATAAATATTTGCTTTGAAACTGTTAATATGTCAAATATTTGTTAATTTTGTGTGTACCCTTTATTAAAGTCAATGCTTGGCAAAACATCATTTCAGTTACTAATGTAAAATTTCCCACATTGTATTTTATTCTCTAAGTGGTCTGAACTCATATTACACATTTTGCCCACTATCTACCTGAAACCTGAGGTAAAATAATCTTCTTAAAACTCCATTTAGTTAAAAAAAAATACAGTGTGGTATCTAAAATTTTCTAGTCTGCAAAAAAAAAGTATTTGAATGGGTTCATCAATCATGAATAGAATATATAGTCTATGGAACTGAGTTCATAATTTACAGTTGACTCTTGAACAATGTGGATTTGAACTGCACTATTCCACTTATACATGGATTTTTTTTTCAATAAATATATTGGAAAAAGTTTGGAGGTTTGTGACAATTTAAAAAACTGGCGGACAAAGCTTATGCTTTTCTTAATAACATTTTCTTTTCTCTGGCTTACTTTATTGTAAGAATACAGTATGTAATATATATTAACACACCAAATATGTGCTAATCTACTGTTTATATTATCAGTAAGCCTTCTGGTGAGCAATATGCTATTAGTTAAGTTTTTGGGGAGTCAAAAGTTTTGGGTGGATTTTTGATTGCGTGAGGTGTTGGTGTCCATCACCCTATGTCATTCAAGAGTCAATTGTATATTACAGAAGAACCTCATTGTAATACATATCGCTATTGCCCAGATTTGGGTGTTATGCAAGCCAAGTCCAAGAAAATAAGAACTCAATGTATTTGATAATATCTTAGCTAATATGTCTAAAATTTTTGCCAATGAAAAAAGATTTAAAAACTATTTTTTACATGTAGATATAACGAAAAATAAAGCTTCGCTAGACGTGCTTACTACATGAAATATCCTTTGATGTTTAAATCCTCTAAATTGATTTTATGATTCAATTAGTGAATCAGTGTTGAGAGTTTGTGAGTCTGTTTCTGCTTGTCTTTCCTGAAGAGGCACTCGATCCCTTGTCAAGGATGTTGTATTTTCAAGAATGCTTGTACAGCAAACATCCTTGAATGACACAGATGGTGTCACTCTCTAGAGCAAGGGATACATTTGCTTTCTGTATGGTACAATAAAGATAATGGTAGGCAGACTTACTGCTAATTATAAAAGATTCAGGGTCCCTAAGCTCAACCCTTTTAGTGACATCCTGTTGGAATTGGGGCTTGAGAACAAGTGCAAATGTCGACACCCTAAATGCCATAATTGCTTTGTCCTGACCCGGGAGTCTCTTGTCTTCTGCCAGCATCCATGAAACTGGCAAGCAAACAGGTTCACTGCAAGTGGGGTGAAATCTCAAACCCTTCACAGTTTTTGACAGTCCCAATTCCCATATCATCAATGAAGTCATAAAGCCAACTTTCCCAATTTATTTCTTCACCTTAGCTGCAAAGCAAATAGAAAAATATTTTTGCGGCACCAACTTACTAAAACTGTATTATGCATCAAGATATTTTCCAGAAGCATCTATTCTTTTAACAGAAATAAGTGTCTTACTCATTTGTCTTCTACACATGAGCCTCATTCTTATTCAGTCGAAGAGCCTCCTACCTGTCTTTGAGATTTTCATGGTTAGAAAAGACAAGACACACCCAGATTCCTTTAGGTGATAAAGGTTTTATAAGAATGTCTGCAGTAATGAGGAGCCCCAGGAACATGCTCAGCAACTTACAGTCATTCTGTGTTTCAATGCTTCTAAAACAGTAATGTTCAGCAGACCCCAAAGTGCTTCAAGAATGACTCATAGTCATGTAGAATACGAAGGAGCTCCAATGACCCACTTTTTCTTCTGTGGATCATGTTCACACCACCACAGGGAGCTCTTATTGGGTCATTCATACTGGTAGTGTTTCATCCCAAGTTACAGGTCTCATGCTGTAGTTCTCACATAGATCTATGTGGTTGTCTTTTGCTCTGGTCAAGTCATTTCGGCCAGGGCAGCAGGGTTTCTTTCATTTGATATTTGTACACATGGCAAAAGCCATAGCGACATGAAGAAGAATAACACGATGTTGCTTTCCTTTGCAGAGGGCCAAGGTGGATAGAGCCATCCTTGCTCATCTATTATAGTCCATCAGGTAACACCTTGACATCCTTATATGTCATAACGAGCACTTGCCAGGTGGACATCTAGAGGTTAAAGCACTAAAGAGATAATTTAGCCTCATCTCTTGACTTTATAGGTAAGTAAACTGAGTTCCCCAAAGCCTGATTGGGAACCCTGATCTCCCACTTCCTGTTCAGCACCTGCCTTGGGGAGACAGCAAGAGCACTGGCCTGGGCTTTCAGCTTTTGCTTGGTATTTGCTCCATGGCATGGCACATTCTCTCTCTCTCTCTTTCTCTCTCTCATTCTCTCTCCCTCCCTCTCTCCGTCCCTCCCTCCCTTCCTCCCTCTCTCTCTTACACATCTTTTTAAATTCAACTGGATCACTTAAGATTTGCTTATGATGTGATACAGATTGAATTTTAAATTTTTCTCACTTCTTGAGTGCTTCTGAATGATACCACTTAATTTTAAATATCCTCCCATTTCACATCATAAATCACTTGATTACCACGAACAACCCGAAAAACGAATTCTGAGGTTCTATACTCTACATGTTTTTCAAGCCTGGTCTCATATATCACAGTCTCTAGAAGGCTTCCTTGTCCAAGGAATAGATTTCATGTTTTTTGTGTGTGTTCCCATAGCCTCTGTCATTGCATGCATCTTATGAAATCATCACTGCCTGATTATCTGTCTGACTCCCATACTGGGCTTGTGAGCTCCTCGTGGGCAAGACTCACAGCTTATTCTGGTGTGTTGTCCCAGAACCCAGCAATGTGCTTGACAAATGCTCAGCAAGTGGTTTATAGTGCATTTGGTTCACCCCACATTAACACTGCCATTGTCTGTCCCCTGGACTCCTATCCAAAACTCATTCATTACTTATTATCTCTTTCCATTCCCATAGTTTAATAGAATAAGGTTAATAATTTCTCAGACATAAAACATTATTGAAATCTAGCCAAAAGGTAATAGGAAAACAGGTAGGAGCTAGAGATTACTACATTTAATTTCAATTGTGAATCTTTCTCTTTAAACTCAGACTTTTGTCTTTCAGCTTCTGAAGAGATGTCAGTGATAGTGACAGATCTTTGGAAATATGGAGTAAACCTATATTTGATATACAGGGAGCAAATTAACAAAGATGGTGGCTCCTGATAAGTGGGCAGCAGGTAGATGGATTTTAATGATTCCTGATTCTTCAGGATACCTATTAGGAAATGACCATCAAAGTACAATTGCTACAAATTAAGAATGAGAAGCCCTAGGGGATATTTATAGGGCTATGCTCACTTCCCTCTTCATGTTGAAGAAAGGGACCAAGTGTGCCAGGGGCAGGGCTAGTGGGAGGAAGCGGATGGCCAGAAGCCCTGAGGGAACATCTGGAAGTATCCTATAACATGATCATGAGAGTCTTTACCCGACTCTATACATCTGTCAAAATCCAGCAAATTGAACACTTAAAATTGGTGAATTTTATTGTATATAAATTAAACCTCAAAAAGCTGATTTTTTAGAAGGAAAGGTGGAAGGAAAGAAGGAAGGAAAGAAGGAAGTAAGGGACAAACCAAAGCAAGAAACAGATCTTGCATATAAAGTTAATGTAACTCTTTGGAGACAAAATGAGATAGATGGATAGAGCTGACACCTGCATTTCTGCCACAATCATGCTATTAGCTGCATGACCCAACAAGTTTATAAGTGTAATGTTTTTAAAAAGTTAGAAATGTCTTCTATTCCTGTCCAGTACAATTTGCAAGCTCATTCTTCCCACTGACTTGTGAAGGTAGAAATAAACATAAAATAAACGAAGGAGAAAAGACAACCTTTCCCACTAGTCAAACTAGAATGCAGATGACTAGGAAACAGGCATACTGATGTTCCCTTTGAAGGGGCACATGGTAACTGAATAGAAATCATGAGAGTGAATTAAGTTCCCAGTCTGGCTGGATATGTGACCTAAGGTCCTTCGAAGACTGACCTGGATAAGAAAAACTAGGACAACATTTAAAAGTAAAGTCACATGTCAACATCAATCACAGCAAGGCTACAGCCAAATAGAAGCTGGGGATAAATGCACACTCAAGAATTTGGAAAATCACTCTGCTTTCTTACTAACTAGAGCACTTTAGGCAGACTTCAGCCCAAGCTTAGATGTCCAGGAAAGGGCTCCTGAGGCTGACACTAAAGAGAGAACAAAGATGCAAAAGAAAAGCCAAGTGTTTTGTTTTCCCTTAATAGCAATGTGAGATTTTAAACAATGCGTGTTTCTTTTGGTTGCTGAGGCTGTTTTTCCTTCTGCTATGCACCCTCCTGCCCTTCCCCACGCAGCCAAGTCTAAGCATGGAGCTGGCCCTCGTCACACTCCAGTCTACTCTCATCAGCCCATTCTCTGAATTTCTATTGTGCTCCTAATCTTTACTGTTCAGTATAGCACTGCATTGTCTTCCTATTTTTTCGTGCACAATATTCACTACACTCCACCAACATGATCTAGTCTCACGCAATCAAAGAAACACATTCCAGCAATAGAAAGATTGTCTCCATCAGATGCTCATTCTTTACTTGTATTTCTCACACACTGTGAAGGCCACACTTTTCTATCCACTTTCCTCAGATACTTGGTACATATTGGCTTCTCCAGGATATTTCTGGCAGAGGAAGGCCCTTCCTCAAGGACCAGGAACCCTGGGTCAGGCCCATGGACAGGCCGAGATGGGGACGCACACTCCAGGTTATCCTGTAGGGTGGGGCGGGCTGCCCCTTGCTTTCCTTGCTCATGACCTCTTCGTTTCCAAGGCTCTTGCCTTTGGCCTCTGGGCCACTGTCCTTTGCTCATAGAGGAATCCTTGATGACCAAGGATATTATCTCCCACTACCCCCTCCAGGGGCTCTGGCCTCAAGGGCAGCTTCCCCACCCCTATTTTCATGTGCTTGCCAGCTAAGGTGATGGTGATGAAGGGCCTCTGGGAGATGAAGCTGGAGACAGGGGTGGAGAGCGTGTCACTCACCCCAGGGAACTCGGGTTGAAAATCCCTGGCAGGGGAGTGAGAACGAGAGGTTCCAGAGAACCAACAAAAGTGCCCCAGCAGAGAAAGAGCCAGAATTTGGGCTTCCATTCACCAGAGGGCAGCCTGACCCGGTCAGGGCAGCACGACAGAAACCCTTCTGTATTTCCCTGCTTTCCCTTCATCTGCCCTGAGCCAGCGTGGGAGAATGAGGACCCCTGAAGCTCCCCCAAGCTCCCAGCAGGTGTCTGGGCCCGAAGCTGGCTTGAAAGGTGGTGGCTAGAGAAGTTAAAGCTTGACATAAAGCTTTAGACAAACTAGGATTTCCAAAATACTGTTGTAACTTAATTAAGGAATTAAATGAAAAAAAAAAGCCTTAAAAGATAGGAGAAAATATCAGTATATATTTGTTTATATTCTAAATTGGCAAGAATAAGAATTTTTTTAGATTAAACACACACTAGAAGAAAATAGAAGAATGTAAAAATTTGACTGTGCTAAAATTTAAAACTCCTACAAACAAAATGATGAATAAAAATGAACTCGAAGAAACTAAAAAAAAAAAAAACACTTGAAAGATATGCAAAAATTTTAGCATAATTATGTCATACAAGTCAATAAAGAATACACTAAGATTGATTAATTGGCCAAATTATGTGAATAAATTTATAAATGTGGAAATATAAGTGGTATATAAACCTGAAAAACTGTGCAACCAAACTAATAATAATCAAAGAAATTCAGATTAAACAAAACAAGATAGGAATTTTCTGTCTATGAGAAAATATTTTTGAAGCAATAGCAAATGCTAGAGAAGGTTTGATGAAACATGAATTCTTAGCCATTTACCAGCAGCAGACAAATATTAAAAAACAATTTAGCATACACATGAAGAGACTTTATACATGTAGACAGCACTTTGATTAAATGAATTGGAAAAAGGCTTCTACACAATATGCAACCCAGTAATATTTACAATAGTGAAAACTTGAAAGCAATATAAATTTTCAGCAGCGAGTGGCTATGACATATCTTCACAGTGAAACGGTATGTGTTCCTAGGAAATGGTGTTTCTAAAGACTTTTTTAAAAACATGAGCAAATGTTCATGCCCATATAAATGACAAAAGCATGAAAAAAATTAGAAAAAATAGATCAAATGCAAGAATATCTTAAAAGATCATGCATGGAAAATAGTCCAGAAGAAACTATATATAACCTTATGTTAACAGTGCTTGCCTTGGGGTTGTGGAACTATGGATGAAGTTTCTGTTTTCTCTTTGACAATTCTGCAGTCAGAAAAAGCTTATTTTTAAAAATATGCATTTAAAGATAATTATGGTCTCTCTATCTATCCTTTTTGGCTCTTCTATCTGAATAATTCCAGTTATTTCAGCTCCTCTTCCTGTGGCTTCTTTCTGTGGTCCACTTTATCCTCTGCAGGTGTGATACAAACACCTGAATGCAATACTTCATGTCCGAGTTAATCATTGACGAGCAAGTCATGCATCTCTTTTGTTCTGGATGACATATTGATATTAATTAACTTTTTCACTTGTTTGCAGTGGTATCCACTGTTGATTTGTACTAAATAAAGCTCTCTAAGTTAATGCATATTAGCAGTTTCTTTCCTGCAACTCACTCGAGTAACGTAGCCCTGTGCACATCAATGGCTGCCTCGCAAGGCAAGAGGCTGGGGCAGGGAAAGGAGCAGATTCATCAGTAGATCAGGATGAGAAGGAACGGTGAGTAGGTATGAATATTCATGAGATGCTGGGGTGGAAAAAGCTGGCTGTTTACTAAATTTCTTGTTCCTGTCTTCCTAACACATCACCGGACTAGAGTTCCCAGCCTCCCTCAAAGTTAGATAGTCATTTAACTGAGTTCTAGTCCATAGATGAGAGAGAGAGAGTAATGCTTGCTATTTCAAAACTATACAAATGGCTCCCATACAAGATCCTTCATGCTCCTTACCCCTGTGGCCAGGTGAAACAGAGAAGAGATATTAGATTGAACTGGATATTGGGGGCAAGGGATATTGGAAGCCACATGCTGAAGATGGCAGAGCTCTGTCAGCCTGGATTCCCGAAGGATTCTGTGGAGGAGGGCCACTTTGCCAAATCTGCTCACCTGCCCGGCATTGCTACGTAAGCAAAAAAATAGTCTCTTCTTGCATGTCAGCCATCACATAATTTGGGATCTATTTATTACAGCAGTTAGCCAATATTAACTAATAAAATATTCAGTGTTGTCCAGGTGGCCTTGGTATTTCCTTGTGTTTTTTCCTCATTTCCTCTGCACCAAGGGAGAGAATTTGCCCTAAACGCTTACCCTCAAATGATTCAATCAAGACACAGGAAGCCATGCTACATGAATATTGTGTATATTATAGATCAAGATATAGGACTCCATATTTTATATTCATAAATTTCAACTTGTTGGATGTATCTCATCATTTTGGCTTTTCAAATATTTTTCTCTTCTTTATTATATCATTCTCAATTTCCTGTGCTCTTCATATTTAATAAGCATCCTTCTATAGTCTCAGGAAAGTTCATTACTAAAAGTTATGACCAGTTACATTAATGAGAAGATAAACAGTTTATTAAGAATATAATTTAAAGTATGACATTATATATAGTTACAAGCATTTTACCTAGAGAAAATGCTATTGCTTTTATCGATTGGCTTTTGCTGTACAACAAACCACAACAAAATTTAGTGGCATCAAACAAACGTTTATTATTTCTCACTGTTCTATGTCTTGGCTGTTCAGTGCTTTTGGTCTGGTCCAGCTTGGCTGCAGCTGGAGGGTCCAGGATGGCCTTACTTACAGATCTGGGACCTTACCTGGGATGGTGGGAAAAGCTGGCAGGCTGGAACTCTCCTCCCACCAGTAGGTTATCTCATGCTTGCTAACATGGGATAAAAGCGGTCCCGGGATTAAAGGAAGTGGAAAGCCTCTTAGAATTAGTTGGGAGGCCCTGCCCAAGGACCTGTCCACAGGGAGAAACCATGGTGACCACTCTGTAAACAATAGCCACGGTGTTTTTATCTATTCATTTAATGTATTTGGTATTTATACCTATACCCCCCAATACTGAGTTGTAGTATGTAAAAGAAGTACAGATCCAATATATAAGACTGAAGTGATGAAATTATGGGATTTGAAGGACTATCTATACAAGAACACGTGGGCTAAGCTGCCACTACTGAGCACAAAGGGGCACAGGGGCCGTGAGAGAACATGGAGAGGTCCCTATGTTTAGAGGTGCAATCTCTAATCAGGCCACTACCTCAAGTTGTGTACACACACACACACACACACACACACACACACGTGCTATTGCTTCTCTCTTTTGGTCATTTTAAGGGGCTCGCTCTGTAAGACTAGTAGATTACTATGCTGCCCTTTTCAATTTTTTAATAGCATTTTTTAAAATGAAGTGATTAACTGGTTAGAACAAAATGCCTTAGCAGTGATTTTGAAATATATAGGATTTTTTTCCTGAAGGGGAAACAATGTTCTTGGTATGTAAATGAGAACTAAATGTCAAGCTTTAAAAACGAAAGTGTGTCTTCTAAAATTGTGCAACAAGGAACATTTCTAATAGACCATTTTCCTTCTCCTGAACTTTAGTTCCATGACCTACTAGAGGTCATTTTCTTTAACGCTCTCTGAGGAGAAAGCGGCTTCATTTTTTATCGACTGCACGTCCAGTGGCTAGAGAGGGAAACAAGCAACTAATTTAATCTCTTTGTCCAAAACGGCTTCAAATAGCTTTTGAATGACTGTGACAACAGCCTAACAGTAGCCTATGCTTCTCTATGATGAAGTGCAGTAATAATTGCATACTTTCTTAGAATTTTAGCCCTAAAAGCAGAAGGAAGAAATAAACAAACATAAGAATACAAATCAGGCTGCCTACAAGTCAGGGCACCTCCCTGACCTCCAAGGGCTGGCTTTATGTCTCGTCTTTTGAACTCCTCTCCTTGTCTTCTCCTTGTCCCTATAGTGTGTCTCTAATTTCTGGTTGGACTTCATACTCATCTTGGGCTCCACACTCACCTTGGGTCAGATCGCCCACATCCATTGTGGCAACTACCATATACATCTACTTGGCATCTTGGTCTGGACATGAAATAGTTACCGGAAACTTGGCATGTCCAAATGGAATTAATCCACCCCCTTTTCCACAAACTCTTTTCTTCCGATCTGATTTATCTTGGTCAGTGGCATAATGGACATGCAGGCCATAGTCCAGACATCATCATAGATACTTCTTTCTCTTTCACCTCCAACCTCCACTCATTTTCTGTACCCTCCTCTCCATTTCCTCTGCCCTTTCTTTGCTCAGGCTGTCATCACTTCCTGCCTGGGTTATTGTGATTGTTTCTGAGCTGTTGTCCTTGTCAAAAATGCCACCCCAACCCTTTAATCAAATTCATATCCATACATAAGTGTCCCACTTAGTAGACTGTAAGCTTTGTGGAGACAGGGTTTGTCCTGGCCCTGACTTTAGAGCTCCAGTTTCCATGAGTGTTTGTGCCAAGGTAGATAGTGCAGGGTTCAGAGTGAGATTGCAGTCTGTGTAGCCACAGCTTGGGCACACAGTTGAGTTCCAGGTTGTTTGTCAATGGATAAGCCACTTAACATGTTTTGCCTCTATTTCCACACCTGTACAATGGGATAATACTAGAATTTACTTCATATGCTTGTTTTAATATGTGTAAAAGGCTTAGATTACTGCCTGTCATATAGTCAGCACAAAGTTAATGTTAGTGTTTATAGTGAGCATTTAATTTTTATTTGTGTAAATGGATGAATTATTCCTAATTTAACTTTAGCTTGTCTTGTATTGTTCCCTGTTGTTTTGGGTCAGGTCACCTCTGGTAAATTTTAAGTTCCTGGAATCTGTAGACCATGGACTTTTCATCTTCCATAGTACCTAGAGAAGTGCTACGCACACAGTATTCATTCAATAAGTACTTATTGATTGGCTTATTGTTCTAGAGAAATTAAGTACTCTCCCTAATAACATCCTACAGTGTGCTGAGAAACCATTCTTACAAACAGGCGCTGACAGCTTTTGTTTTAGATTCCCTTCTTAGGAAGTTTGTGTAGTTGAACAGCCTGGAGAACAGAGACAGTGACTCCACTGGAGCAGGGGGCAGGTTTGCTTGCTGCCAGGTATAGTATAGATAGTCTCCCTCCAGGGTAGAAGTTGGGTAGTTTTGCTCATAGCCCATTATAAAAAACTGAGGGAGTTTTAAACTCAGGGTTTCTTGGCTGCGAGGCAAACTATTGAGTTCTCAGCATCCGCATATACCATTCTACTTGTCCCCATAGGACATGGGGGCAAGTAGAAACAGCATGAACATGAAGCTCGGGCTGCTTGCTGTGCCTTGGGTAATAAGCTCTTTTGTCTCTGACCCAGGAGGCTCATGTCTTCTGGCAGCATCCATGACATTGTAGCAGGCTCACTTGGTAGCTTATAAGTAAAGTAAAACCTCAGACTCTTCCCCATTCTTGACATAACATTGGAAAGAAAAGCATATTCATTTAATTGCTTGGTTCTATATTGTTCCAACTCCATTTAGAGGCATAATGAACTAAATAAACAGGACATCCAATTTTAAATTCTCTAGGCACTGCGTGCTTGATTTCCAGTTTCTCATGATGCCTTTCAATATTATTTATATTTGGTCCTGACCTGCAGAACAGAACACAGTGAAGAGATCAAATAATTTTTCTTTGAATTTTGCTCTTAAATGTAAGGAGCGGATCTGAGAACATTTTTAGAATACTTTTATTTAGCTACAGAGCCTGGTGAGTTTCTGTGGTTGTACATTTACCAGAGAGAAGAGTCCAGGGAAGGTAAGCTATTTGAAAAAGAAAGGGGTTGTGTTATGCTTAGAGCACGACAGGACATGTTGCCAGGGTTTCAGAGGCCCCACAAATCCTGTGGTGTGGGGAATATAGAAGGAAGAGTCCGGGGAAGAGTCTCAAATTGAAATGGGTTGCTTCAAGGGAAGGTGTTTTCTTCACCACGGGAAGGAGTTAAATGGGCAGAATGAATTAATCAGACAGATGGTCGAACTAGATAAATTTTAAGGCTTCCTAGGGATTCAAGAGAACTTAATGCAAAATGACTTTATGTTGACTTAATACTTGTGATGTTGCTATCCGTATAATTAATACATTTTATCTTGTGCTTTGAGAAACACAAGAGGCTCTTTCTGTTTGAATGTGCTTAATTCACTGACAGATGGTTTTGTTGATAATGACTACTATTTGTCTCTGACACTGTTTCTACATTTTATAACCATGCAGCCGTGGTGTTTGCTACGGCATCAAAACAAAAAACTCTCATTGGTCTACCCGTTCTCCAGTGAGACAAAAACAAATCTTAATTGTAGACAATATTATTAACCATTTCCTACATGCCGGGCACTCTGCTGAGTACTTTTCATATTGTATCCCATTTATTTCTTAGAATAATCCTATGAAGTTGGCACTGTGTGACCCCATTTTACAGAAAAGGAAACAGACATAGGATATCATGTCGTTACCCAAAGTCACCCAGCGTGAGTAGCACATGGGAACTTGGATTCTGGGCAGCCTAAGTTCTAAGCCAGTGCTCTTATCGACACACATTGAAAAGGCAGAATCAGATATGGAGAGAAAAAAAATCTAGCAAGTTGTTAAGGATGCATAAAATGTGGTAATTTTCCTAAGACTTTAGAGGAAAAGATTCATATGCTTTTCCTAAAGGATCAAAATAACCCACCGCTCTTCGTTCATTTCTGTAAATTGCGATGTTGAAGCTGAGACTCTGTAGGCTATTTTAAAAGATTAAGTAGTTCACAACATGGATGGAACGAGAACTTTTTTTCTTTTAAAGAAAAGTTTTTTTTTTTTTTTTTTTTTTTTTTTTTTTTTTGCTGACACTCTTTTGAACTTGCTGCCCAATGGGAAAACAAACAAGTTTAAAAAACTAGAGATTTCTAAATATAGTTCAAAACCTGAACACTTTATGCCTGGGGAAAATTGTTTTCATGGTAAGGGTTTCGGTCACATGATATGCGTATGCTACAGTTATGTAATATTTTAGGACTCCGCAAAGTTGGACATGTGGCAGTTTTTTTCCAGACTGAAGACTCAAAGGTCAATGCTGATGGATTTCGGGAATAAAAGTATTATCCCTTCAGGCTCGGCAATAATATTGTTAATTCTCGGATGACTGCTCTTGTGAGAAGTAAAAGATGAAAATCTGTTAAAAGTGGATTTAAAAAAATATCAATGATACTTTTCCAATGTGAAAAAGTCATTAAGTAAAGTTGGCTTTAGAAAGGGCACGGCCTTCCCTGAACATAATGATATTTTCAAAACTGTTGAAAAACTATTAGGCCCAGATGGTTTATACTTGGGACTGGCAAACTGGGGCCAGATAGTACATATTTTAGGCTTTGTAGGTCTCATACAGTCTTTGTTGTAACTATTTAACTCTCATTGCTGTGTGAAAGCAGCCACAGACAGTATATCAATAAATGAGGTTGGCTGTGTCCTGACAATTTTATTTATGGACAGTGAAATTGAACGTCATATAGTTTCCAGTATCACAAAATATTGTGTTTTCCTTTGATTTTTTTCAACCATTAAAATGTATAAAACTCATCTTTAGTGCACAAGACATAGGAAAACAGGCAGAGGGCTGGGCGAGATCTGTAGGTGCAGTTGGTTGATGCTGGCTTAACCCAATTTCCCTCTGGGTGTAACATGTAGAATCAGCAAAGCCCTTGGGAGCCAGCAGATGAGGCTGGTGAGATTGGTCTTGGTGCACTGCCACCTTGTCTTTCTGTATCCCCTCTCCACTCTTGTACTTGCCAAAGATTACTGGCTTCCAGCCAGGAGAGTGTAATATATACAACACGCGTGTCAACTGCTTTAACGATTATAACTACCAAGTAAGGGTTCACTGTTACAGTGTAATTTCCTGTTCCTTAACTCTGTCAGTGGTCTTTCTAGGATGTGATTCAGGAGTTGCTACTGAGTTTTCCTCAAGCCAGAGCTGGTTCAACCTTTAGTGCTTTGATAATGAAAACAAAATGCTCTATCTCTCCATCTGTTCAGAGATGCTACTTCTTTTTGATACAAAGCCTAGTGAGATAGGCTCCATCTCTTCTTGAAAAACCACATTTCCTAACCTTCTTTGCAGTTAAGTAGAGCTGTATGACTGGTTTTGGCCAATGGAATGTAGACAAAAGCAATATATGCCATATGTAGGCCTGACTCCTAAAACATCCAGAGTTATCTTTAATATCTTCTCCTTCCCCTTCCCATCTACCTAGCTCAAAGATGGCAGAGATCCTGGACCTCCATCATAGAAGGTGTCATAGAACAGAGAGAGGGCTTCAGAAGTATTGCCTGACTCACACCAGGTATAGACTGAGCAAGAAATAAACCGTTATTGTTTTGAGCTACTGAAATTGTAGAGTTGTTTCTTAGAGCAGCTAGCATTAACTATAGTAACTAATACAATTTTTCAGTCGTACACAAGGATTTTATTTAACTTCCTTTCTTTGTTTTTGATGAGGTTTGTTGACATTCTCTTATATTGCAATAGTTGCAAATTTTCACTTGTAATTATAACAGTAAAGAGAAAATATTATAACAGTTTACAAAACTAGCAATCACATTTCTGAGTATTTATTTCAGAGAAATGAAAATTTATATCCAGACAAAAATCTGTATAGAATCGTTCATAAGTAGCTTTATTTGTAAGAGCCAAAAAACTGGAAACAGCCGAAATGCTCCTTAAGAGAAAAATAGTTAAACACAGTGCTACATCCATAGTCTAGAATGCTGCTCAGGAATTAAAAAAAAGAAAGAAAGAAAGAAACTATTGATACGTGCAACGACTTGGATAGAACTTGAGGGCATTATGTTGAGTGAAAAGACGTTAATCTCAGAAAGTGACATACATGTATTATTTCATTTATATAAAACATTCCTGTAATAACAAAATTATGAAGATGAAAAACAGATTAGTAGTGGTTGTCAAGGGATAAAGAAGGTGGAGGCAGAGTGGAGTTACGGGTGGGTGATGCGACTTCTCGGGTGGCATGAGGGAGACCTTAGAGTGATGGAACAGTTCCGTATCTTGATTATGACATGATGTGACATGATATACGATACGATGTATTATATAATATGATAAAATGACACAGAAGTACACACACACCTTGTAACAACATCAATTTCCTATCAAACTATGTGAGATAGCCATGGAAGGAAACTTGGTGACAGGCACAGGGACCTCTCCATACTCTTTTTGCAACTTCCCGTGAATCTATACTTGTTACAAAACAAATACCATTGATAAAGTCCTTACTCTGTGTTAGGCTCCAAGAGTTTTTCCTGTGTTATCTTGCTTAATTTCACAGTAACATCTTGAGGTGGGTATTTTTGTCCTAGTTTTACATGAGGAAACCAGGATTTGAAAGGTAAAGTAATGCGGTGAAGATCACACAACTGGAAAGTGATGGAACTTCCACAATCCTGTTCTTCTCACCCATCTATACGTCAATTCTTTGTTTTCTAGAGAACAATGCCCTATCTCTTTAGTACCACTCAGTAAATGGTCATTATTCTGGTAAGAAAGCAAAAGAAAGATGTCAGAACTTAAAATACTCTTATGTTAGGTAGATCTAGATGACACCTACAAATGTAAAAATGGGTGGCTGAATAGTGACAGATCCAGAAGTCCCCACAGCTAAACACTCCAAAATGAAAGCAGAACACAGTTGTTTACTCGAATTTAGCAATATTTGTTAACAAAGTGTAGTCATACTTTCCTCATCTGATGTGTAAATTCTAAATTCCTATCCTGGCATGGAAATGATTTTCGTCTTGCTTTACTTTTCTGGTTATATTTTATATCCAGGAGGGCATATAAATCATGTTGTTACCACCTCCCCCCCGCCCCGCCCCAAATTTAAATAAAGAGATTTTGGTACTTAAAATAATTCACTTTTTTTTCTTTTTTTTCTTTTTTTCCTCAGAGGAATGCACTTGAGAATACAGCATTGGCTATGGGGGTCTGATGCTTGTGGACCTCAAAGAAATGTTACCCTCTGGTCCACTTTATTATTGAGAATGGATTTGGGTTTTGTAATTGCATCCCAAACATAACATTAGTCACTTTATGCTGGGTGCCAGCACTGCCATTTGGGCACCTGCGTGGGGTGTAGAGAGAGCTAAGTGGACTTGTTGCTGAGAGCCCCACAGAATGAGTATTGCTGCCTTTGATTGTTTGTGTGGCGCAGTTAGGCTGCTTGTGACAACAATGATCAGTTATTAGGCAGAGAGTAAAATTCTGCAGTAACCAAGAAATGGTAGACTTTAATTTTAAGGGAGAATTTTGGAGGAGAGCAGCTCAATGATAAAATCCAAACTCCTAACCAGGGTCTGCAATGCCTTACAAAATCTGCCCACAGCCCCTCTCTCCAAACTCATCACCTGCCAGTCTTCTGTTGCTCAATGTTTTTCACACACTGACCTCGCGGTTTCTTGAGCCTGCCAAACTCAGTTTCACCATGGGACCTCTGCACATGCTATTCTCCCTGAAGCATTCTCCCGTGGGGCCTTTACACCGAAACTTCCCTAGCTTTAATCAGACCACTCCTCAAATTACATCTTGTCAAAGAGGCTATCCCTCAAATATAAACTTTTTAAAATGATTTCCCCGCCATTATCTCCATCCCCTGGTTCTTATTCAGTTTTCTCTTCAGCACTTATCACTACTTGAAATTATGCTGTATGTTATTTGCTTATTATCTGACTCTCAATCAAACGTAAATTCCTCATGGGCAGGAAAACTATTTTTTTTTTTCTTTTCTGCTGCATCTTCAGCACTTTGAAGCTATTTTCTGGCACATAATAAGCTCTACATTTTACTTGTTGAGAAAAGACAAAGTGAATAAGTACTGGGCCCACCCTAACTTTCATTTTTGTCCCAGCCAGGTATTTGTACTATCTCTACCTGCCAGCCCTACGCTTGTTGTGTTTGGGATTTGGTTATTATTTTATATGGACCATGTGCAGACTTCTGAGCTACATATGGTTTGTTGTCAAGGTGTCCTTCTTGTTAGTGCTCTGTGTATGTTTTCTGACCCATCTCTCCGGGTCTGTGGCTTCTTGTTTGATTCTGGTCTTTTCGGCCTTTTCTGTTTCTCCAGGTTGTTGGACCCTTGCTGCTCATTCTGATGCTTCAAGCTCGAATGATGACTGGTCTTTAGACCCGAGGCTGGCAGTGACGTTTAGGACCAAAAAGTCCTTCACTCGAGACTATGGACCTGCTGACAGTCCTGTGTGGCTTTGCCTACCAGCTCATTTTTATTAGTTATCCTGAGCCCTTAGCCTTTATTCAAATGCTCAGTCCAGCTTCTCCCTCACAGCTCCCTACCCTCCCATCCTGACACAGCTCTTTCTCAGGGAAAAACTCTCTGGGAGGCTTTATTGAAACTTAATTTGGGCCCTAAGACAGAAAACCCAGTATCAGAGCAGTAGAAATACTGCACATAAATATATGGCTTTATCATCTATCAGAGTCTATCAAATTTCCTTTTGCTGTTTGAAAGTGAGCCTGTTGCTCTGGCCCTATAGAGAGGCTTATCCTATGCAGATTGTCACGTTTCACTGTTAAAACTACCTGAGGGATATTTGGATGGCAATATCTGTATCTGAAAACCAGCCTCATCCTTCAAGCTTACTGTGCTTCAGCCTTCTAAAGTTGTTGCCTTAAAAGCAAGAATTTGGAGCCTGCCAAGCTCAGGGTTTTTTTACACTGGAATTTCCCATGGAGAGCTTCCAGTAGCCTATGGCTTCTTTCTCAGGGTGCACCTGTGAAATTTAAGTACCATGATGAGTTGGGTAACTATGGTATTATCTGTGTACTCCAGACAACCTTAGAGTATTATAATGTGAGAAAAAGAAATGAAATTAAAAAAAGAAATAATGATGGCAAACACAGACTAACCTCTTTTCATTACACTGTAGGGAGATAAAGCTCCCCAAATTCAAAAGAGTGCATGGATTATCTCGGGAGGCCTGCTTGCATAAAAAGGAAAAGGCTGGTTCTGTGGAATTCCACGAAGAAGAAGATTAAGTATAGATAAAGGGAGTGTCAAAGGGAGTGTCAAAGGAAGTGTCGATTGTACCTTTATCTTCAGGATGTTACTTTAATTATGTTATTTTGGGATACACAAAGGAACAGATTATGTATAAAGAGAAGCATAAGAAATAAACTCGGAGAGACAGTTGTGAGATCTGTTCTCCCTCCTGCACCCTGTCTGTCTTCTCTTTTTTCTCAGTCCCCGCTCCCCCATTCAGGTACCCGGTTTGACTTGGTCGGCTGCTGGCTTCCGACATTACACAAGGAGAGAGAGTGTAGGAAATGTGCCTGACGCCTATTTTCTACCTCTCCAGAGCTCATCCAAGGCCTGCCAGGCCTCATCAACCACTTGCATTGGATAAAACATTTAAGATCTTGATAACAAAAGAAAACCACAGCATAATTATGCTTACCATAGGACTGTTTTGCCAGTGCTCTGCCTTGAAAGTGTAAACATGGAGGTTGTTACAGTGAACAAAGTACACAACAAACGACTATGTATAATTATTGTAAAAGGGGAAATTTATGCAACATCATAGATTTCAGTTTGCTGGATAAAGCTGAGCTTTTAAAATCTGAAGTGGTAGTAGCTTAATATGCTTAAGCCTGTGATTAGATATTTAAAAGTTATATTATTGTCTGCTTATAAACCTTAAATCATAAATTGCTGCGATAAGGAGAATTTTTAGAAGTCATTGAATCTGATCTCTTATTTCTATATTCAGACAAGATTACATCTATGGTATCTAGGTATCCATGGTATCACTCATTTAAAAAAAATTAGGAAAGGACTCATCATTTTTGTCATTTTATTTTACATCTATTAAAGAATTCTGTCTGATATCTCAGCTCCTTCCAGAAACATACTAAGTGGAATTTATTACATGGATGCAAGACTAGTTCAATATTTGAAAATCGGTCAGTATTATCCACCTCATTACCAGGCTAAAGAAGAAAAATGATATGACCCTATCAGTTGAAGCAGAAAAAGCATTTGACAAAATTCAACACCAATTATTGATTAAAACTCTTAGAAAAATAGGAATCAAAGGGAACTTCTTCAACCTGATGAAGAGCAGTCTATGTATAAAATTTCAGGAAATCTACACAAAACTCCAAGAACTAATAAGTGAATTCAGCAAGGTTACAGTATACAAGATTAATACATAAAAATTCACTGTATTTTTATATACTGACAATAAACACATGGAAACTGAAATGAATAATACAATACCATTTATAATTGCTTGGGTGTAAATCTCACAAAACACGTGTAGGACTTGTATACTAAAAGCTACAAAATAGTGACGCTCTAAATAAAAAGAAAGATATTCTATGTTCATGGCTTAGAAGATTCAACATAGTAAAATATATAAATTCTCCCCGAATTCTTATACAGGTTTATGGTAATTTCGATAAAAATATCAGAAAATATCTTAGGTTTTGGTTAAAGTTCCTTTTTTTGTTGCTATAGATAAGATTATTCCAAAATATATAGAGAAAGACAAAGAATAGCGGAAAGAACTTTGCAAAAAGAAGAAAGTATCCAATTTTAAGACTTGCAGTAATCAGAACTATGTGGTGTTGCTGGAGGGAAATACACATATAAATAGATCCATGGAACAGAACAGAGAACCCAGAAACAGGCCCACATAAGGATAGCCAACTCTTTTTTTGTTTGTTTTTACGGTGGTGCAAAAGCAATTTAATGGAGGAAGACTAGTCTTTTCAACAGCTGGTGCGAGAAAAATTGTACATCCATAGGCAAAAATAAATAAATAAATAATCCAACCTACACTGTATATGTTATACAAATATTAACTCAAAATTGATCATAGGTTCTTCCTGCCACACCTGTGGTCATGCTGAGGACACTTAGAGGAGGAGCCTTGTCTCAAACAACTAAATGTCCTCTCAGACTTTCTTCTCTCCACTCAAATCCTGGTTGACTTCCTCCAACAAGCTGTACTTAAGCCGTAGGGAATATAATGAGGTTAACTGGTGATAACCTATTAGCTGACTCTTAATGGGAGAGAGCAACTATAACCATGGAGGATATGTGATCTGATACACCAAAAGAATCAAAGACCTTTCAACTGATGCTCAGTGAGGAGGGGAACTTTGCTCATGTCACACTTCCTGCTAATGAATACCTCCTGCCAAATACCAGGCATGGCTATGACCCAGCACAGCGTGGGGAAAGCCAGACCTTTGTCAGATAAAAGTCTCTTCTTGAGGACGGGTAGCTATTTCATACTATACTAAAGTAGTACAATTTTTTTTTTTTAATTTAAGCCCTTTATAATTTGTATAATATTTTGAGATATAGAAATTCAGTTGAAAAGACTCAGTCCTTAAGTCTGAACTCTGAGTAATTATAAATTGAGAGACAAAAAAATTACCTGAAATTAGAAACAGAAATAGATCATGATTAGAAATGACATTTATTGAACACTCTACAAAAAAATATTATAAAGTAAGTACAACTATTATTACTATTTTACAGATAAAACTGGGCTATTTGCCCCCACCCAGAGGGCTAGTTAGTGCAGAAGCAGAATGTGAACTTAGGTCTGCCCATGCTTCTCGCCATTGATGGGTACTGGAGGAAGCTACTTTTTCCCATGTAGATCCATGTGGGAAGAGAACGCTGAGAGACCTAGAAGCATTTAGAATCCTGGTTGCCAGATTTTGTATTTCAAAGCCCAACATTATTTAAAGAAAAAGAAAAAAAACGTAAAGGAAGAGAGAACCAATACAATATAGAGTTGCTGGTTTTGTGCCATGGAAAGATATATATTTTTTAAGTGTATAAATTATTTATTATCAGACAAAGTCTACAGGTTTATTTCTTCTCGGGCACACCCACAGTGCGGCATCGGAGGCCGGTGGTCTTGGTGTGCTGGCCTTGAACACGAAGTCCCCAGAAATTGGGCAACCTTCTATGGGCATGAATTTTCTTCAGTTGCTCCAGGTCTTCATGGAGCTTGCTGTCCAGACCATTGGCCAGGACCTAGCTGTATTTCCCATTCTTCACGTCCTTCTGTCTGTTTAAGAACCAGTCTGGGATCTTGTACTGGCGTGGATTTTGCATGTGTAATGCTGATTACACATTCTACCTAATCCTCAGTAAGCTCTCCTGCCCTCTTGATGAGGTCTATGTCTTTCCTCAACACCACATGAGCATATCTTCGTCCCACACCCTTAATTGCAGTGACGGCAAAGGCTATTTTCCGCCCACCCATCGGTACTGGTGTTGAGTACCCGCAAAATGTGCTGGAACTTCTTGGAATCATTAGAGACAAGGCCCGTAGCCCCAGCGGCGGCATGTAGATCTCCTGTGGAAAAGAGCCAAGTAAAGCTATTTTTTAAGACTACCAACCATTTCACCATTATTTCATAAAAGAAAGAATATTTTAACATCAGAATGCATAAGAATATAATTTTAGCATAAAAGAAAGCCATTTAAATTTAATAAATTTAGTTTTATTGAAACCTTACTGCAGCAATCTTATTTTTCTTTTCTATTTTTTTGTTTGACTACAGATCAGTAAAAATGTTATCCACAGATTGGCCCTGGTCTATCGACAGAAGCTGGAAAACACTAGTTCAAGAACAATGGAGAAATTCACTATGAAACGTGAAGAATCCGGACAAGGACAGAAACAATTTAGCAGCTTTGTCTGGGTAAGCCTTTGTCCCTTTGGAGTCATAAAAGTTACTATCTCTCTAGCCCTGGAGAACCACTTTACATGATCCCTTGAGGTATCTATCTCTGCCTTTGGAGAGGCTCTGGGAACCAGAAAAACAAGAAATACATGACCTTATTCCTACTCATGGATTTAATTCTGAACTCGATGTTCTAACTCTTTCAAACTCAATAACTCAGTGCATCACATTCTCTATTTTCAGTCTCTAAGTTTTGCTCATGCCCTTGTTTTATGTTGTTCTTGTCAATGTATAAACTTCTAAACCTAGAGAATCTTATAAAAATTTATTTACAAACAGAGGATATGCCTGGAAGCAAAATCTCAACAGACTAAGAAAAATGCTTCTGAGAATAACAGTTTGCAGTTTCTTTTATGCTTTTGGAATTAAGGAGAGAATGTAAGCAAGATTACAGGGAGGTGGGAGAAAGCAAGGCGGGGATCAGATTCTGCGCTCTCTGCAGGGCGGTCATGCTTTAGAAGGAGGGGTCTGAAAAGAGGCTTCAAAGGAGTGTTAACCTAGAATCTCAGAAACAATGCACAGGGCTTGCTTCAGGTAAGAGGAGCCTTTTCCTGCAGAAATTTTATGCCTGGGGTGTGACAACCTGCCATGACCTTACTGGCCCAGTTAGGAACTTATGGTCAAATCATCCTGTGAGGTTACTTTCCATAGAACCACCCTCCCCCACCCCCATTTTTGTCCATTCTTTAGAATTCAAATGGCCAGGTCTTCCCTTCTAGGACCTTGACTCCCCTTCTACCATAATTCAAATTTCCCTACAGGCTCAAATGTAGATTGCTTTGGGTTAAACATCCCTCCCAGCTCAACCATTCTAGGAATCCTTATCTCAGGGCCATGCCCTTGGCAGGCAGCTTTATTGAAGAGGGTTTTCTGTTTCATAAGAAGGAACTAGATAATAACAGAAACTTATTATATTTCTATATCATATGCAAATGCCGAAGAGTCTGCGTAATTTATAACTTATAATAAAATTTTGTATAGACGACATCTGCTGTTTTTACTTGGAAGGCATTCCTTACTCCTTTTGATAGCAACACTCTGATTTCGTTGTGGGAGAGAATTCGCACCCCTTGAAAATATTCTTAGAGAAACTGTTAATCAAGATGCTGCAGTGCTGCAGCCCCCATCCCTGTCTCCAGGGGTTGGCACAAAACTCACTCTGGGCCACTTAGACTCTTCCAGGAATTTAGAATTCGAATATCTAACCTTATAGCACAGGGTGAAAAAATCATTGGAGCTGAAACATTGTAATCATGGCACATTAAAGAGATTGCTTTTAATTCATGAAATGTAGGTTTCCAGAACTGCCCTGTATCCTATTTTTCTTAATTCAGTCTTCCCTTCTGTTCTCTGCTATTTTATAACTCTCCAATTATTCTAGACCCCTTTTTTGCTTAAGTTAATCAGAATCTATTTCTAATGCTTACAATCAAATACTCTAGCTGATCCACTTTGCTTATTACTCGTGATATTCATAATAAAAACTGCTGATGTATATTGAGGCCTTACCATACCAGCGTCATGCTAAGTGTTTTGCATCCTTCCTGACCTCCACAATGACCTCAGGAGATGACATCTAGCATCTTTGCCATTTTACTGTTGAGCAAATTGAAGCTTAGAGAGATTAAATAGTATCTTCACCTGAGATTACAATAGTATCAGGTAGAGGAGACAGATTTTGAATCCTGGGTCTGTCTGACTCCTCAAACTGCCTCTAATCAAGACAAGTAAAGTGTATATTGTTCTGCTTTTATGGTATGAGCACAGATATTGTCAAAGAAAATTAACTAAATTTATAATTAAAACCAACCCTTTTCTTATCTTTTTATGTATAGTATTCTGAATATTTGAACTTTCAGTTTTGAGACCCATACTGAGAAAGTATGAAGAATTCCTTTCAAGCATTATCTTATTAAAGCACACCCCCCCTTTTTTTAATGAGATAGGCCATACATTACATAAAAAACACATCTAGACATCAAGAGTGGTACTACAATACTGGCATGTCAAGACAGAGGAAGGCATAGGAGAGAAAAGGTGAGAGATGGGCCTTCATTTATTCAATCAACAAATGCTAATTGAGCATCTGTTCTGTGCTTTGTACACTACTAGGCACTAGAAGGCCAAAGGAGAAAGAGACAGTCCTTTGCAGCCAAAGAGCTCAAGTGAGTTAAGAGCTTAAAAAAAAAAAAACCTAGAAAAATAATTTAATTATGTAATAATTCAAATAATACATATTTCAATTTAATTACAAATTTTGCTTTACATAGCTGTACTGTAACTTATGCTCCACAGATACAAAATTCAAATAAACATATTACAGTGTTACATCAGTGCGTCGTAAAAAATAATTCAAACTGAAATGATCCTTTGGCAATGACTAGAAATGATGCATATGGCCAATATGCACTCTACACTGTAATAGTGATATCTCATATGTTGCAATGATTGTAAAACACAGTTTTACCGAAACATAACATTGTGTGTAATGGGAAAGCATTTTACATAGCTTCATTTATAAAATATAAATTTAAATTAACTAAAGCTAAATAAAATTCAAAATCCATTTTCTTAGTTTCACTAACCACATTCCAAGGGCTTAGTAACCACAAGAGAAATACTTGATAAATAGTCAAGCAAATATTTCAGTGTGATTTACATTTTCTCACTGATGTAACATTGTATATGAATGAGCTAAATTTCAAGCACGAAGGAAGGACAAATTTATTCATGGCCTATCTATACAGGTATGAGAATTTATATTGAAGTGGAAACTTTTTATAATACAAATCAATAATGATTTTACTGATTTGTTTTCTAATATGACTCAATATGTAGTTTTGGACATGAGAGCCAGAAAGTCAGCCTGTTCCTCATTCTAAATGACTTTCCATCGCCAGTTGATCTCTAGGCAAATGTCAAGTGTACAGACCTGCTGAAGGGTGTGGTCTATTTGAGGGTTACAAAAACATAGCCTTTTTTGCGGGGCGAGAGTTATTCATTGCTCAGTGAAGGCCTAAGTCAGATCTCTCTACAAAAAAATAGAGATAATATCTTTCCAGACTAGACTCCAGAAGAAGCTACCAGACCATTCTTAGGTATCAGGTTTGGGTGAGCTTTCCTGAGTTTAAAAACATGGATTGACACAGAACTCAGGCAGAAAGATGTCTTCATGGACCAGTTTCCCAAAACATTTCCTAAGATAGAATAAATTTTATTTCTTTTTGAGAATTACAGATTGTCGAAGATCTTGGCAGTTTTTCTTAAGTACAGAGTTTTGAACAGAGATCCAGAATACCTCTTTAACATAACTTGTGCATCAATGAACAAGTCACATAACTTTTCAGAGCTGCAATTCCCTTTTTTATAAACGAGAACTTTAGGCTGCATGATATCTCATTTCTTTTCTGATCCTGTTTTAGAATTCCATTTGCCACATTTCATTTTCACTGCGTTGCCTACTGTGGCCTCCCTAGAGCCTTTAGCTGGGCTTTTCATGCTACTCTTTCTCCTTCCTTTAGTAAAGTGAATTAGGTGGCCTTCCACTGGCAGATTTTGTTAAGGCTTCCTCCCAGCAGGTCCATATTCCAAGCATAAGGTAGGGGTGAGAAGCCTCTGATTATCCAGGTCCTGTTGTCATGTCCTCTTAATTATATCTTCCAACAGAATCAATAGGGAACAAATAGTGAGATGGTTGTCTTGAAGCCAATTATATTGATAATTCCATTGTACGAAAGCGGTCTAAACACTCTAATTAACAGGCAGGGATTTATAGACTGAATACAAAAGCAAAACTTAACCCATGCTACCTACAAGAAATGCTCTTTAAATATAAACCAATAGTTCCATTAAAAATAAAGATTGAAGCAGATATACCAGCAAATATTCATCATAAAAAAAGATATAGAGATTATATTACTATTATACAGTAGAACTAAGGGCAAGAAATTTTACCCAAGATTCCATCATGACAGAAGACATAACAATCTTAAATGTGTATGCACCTAATTACAGAGCCTCAATATGGAACAAACACTGAGAAAACTAAAGGAACTAGACATATCCATAAGTATAGATAAAGATTTCAACACTTTTCTGTCATTATTAAAGTAAATAGACACAAAATCAGCAAATACATAAAAAATTTAAACAATACTATCAACTAACTGAACCTAAAACACTCAACAAAAGCAAAACACATGCTTTTGAAGTGTACTTGGACCATTAACCAAGATAGATCATTTGTTCAAACACTAAAAATGTATACATATCAACATATTTCAAAGGCTGAAACTATACAGAGCTTATGCTCAGAGCACAACAGAATTAAATTAGAAATAAATAACAAAAAAATAATCTGGAAAATTCTCAAATATGTGAGAATTAAACAATGCTTTTAAAAATAACCCATGAGTCTAAAAAGTAAGCATAAAGGAAATTAGAAAATATTTTGAACTAAATGATAATAAAAACTAATGTCAAAATTAATGTGATAAAATTAAGGCAAAAATCAATCGTTTTAAATTATTGTATTAGAAAAGATGAAAGATTTAAAATCAATGACATAAGGGAGTTAGAAAAATAAAAGCAATTTAAACCCAAAGAAGGAGAAGGCAAAAAATAATAAAGATTATAACTAAAATCAGTGCACTGAGAAAACAATAGAGAATGCTAATGAAACAGAAAATTAGTTACTTTAAAAGATGGATAAAATTAATACATTTTAAGTGAGACTAATAAAGCAAGCAAAAAAGGGACACAAATTAAAAATAACAGAAATCTAATGGATATATTACTATAGATCTTACAAGTATTAACAGGATAATAAGAGTATTACGAACAAATCTTTGCTAATAAATTCAATAGCTTGAATGAAATGAAGAAATTCCCTAAAAACGCACATTTTTGCTAAAGCTCAGAAAAAAAGAAATAGGAAATTCAAATTGTCCTATATCTATTTAAAAATGGATTTCTTAGTTGAAAATATTCCTACAAAGAACAACCCAGGCCCAGATGGTTTCCTTTGTGAATTCTGCTAATCTTATACAAACCGTTTCACATGAGAGTTCCGAACACCTCTTCACTCATTTAAAGAAACTATATTTATCTTAATTGCAAAACTGAACAAAGACACTAAAGTCTAAAGATGTAAAAATCTTTAACAAAATGCTAATAAATTAAATACAGTAATATATAAAAAGGATAATAAATCAACAAGAGTTTATCTCAAGAATATAAAGTTGACTCACCATTTGAAAATCAACCAACACAATTCAGCATATTAACAGAATAAAGATGGAAATATATAAATATTTCAACAGATTCTCATTGAAACCACATTGAGATATCTACAATTAGAATTATTATAATTAAAAAGAAAGTATTAAGTGTTGGCAAGGATGTGCCATATTTCCTGCAATTGGAGGGAATGTACATGTAACAATCATTTTGGAAACGTGGTCATTTCTTATAAAACCAAACATATCTTACCATATAACTGAAGAAATGGTCTCTTAGATATTCATAATTCCATAAGTGAAATGATAGCATTCCCACACAAAATTTGTGTAGAAATGTTTTCATAATAGCTTCCAACTGGAAACAACATAAAGGTCCATCAAATATGAATTCAGAACAGAAATTGTTGGAAATTCACACAACAAAATACCACTCAGCAATAAAATGTAATGAGCTGTCAGTATATGTAACAATGTTGAAATTTCAAAAACTTAGTTGAACAAAAGAAATCAGACTCAAAAAACTATGTACTGTATTATTCCATTTACATTTTATTTTAGAATAGGCAAAATGCATCTAGAAGTACTGAAACCCATCAGGGAGTCCTTGGGGGCTGTAGTGGGGAAATGGGGGTTGAATGCAAAGGGACGTAAGAAAATTTTGGGGATGACGTATTATAAATCTTGATTCTGACTATGGTTACATGAGGGTATATTATATAAATCTTAAACTCATTGCACTATACATTTACAATGAGTGTAATAAAATCAATAAAGTTGATTTAAAAATTTAAAGTAAAGCAGAGAGATAAAGCAGAGTTGACATATATAGATGAAGGAATATTGTCTAAGAGCTTTCTGAGAAAGTAAGAGCTCAATTTACTTTTTGACACACCTTCGTCAACCCAAATGTTAAAACGGAAACTTCTAGTGCTGACTTAAGAGCTTAATAAATACAAATATCACAAGATTATCAGCAGGTCTGTTCTCTATTGTTCCTCTACCTCATTTTTACTTTATTAATCTCTTTTCATTTGAAGTATTAAATGTTACATCTTACTTGAATTAGTGACATATGTTGTTCCAAATGATAGGAGAAAAAGGAAAGATGTAAAATATTCATATGGCAAACCTGCATTTTTGTATTTATAAAAGTAATACACACTTATTGTAAAAAAAATTTAAAAACATAAAAAATAAAAGTAAATCTCGTTTATAATCGTAAATCTCAATAATCTTATATAGATGTGTATATATACACATACATACATACGTATATATAAAAACAAATATTGAGTTACTACTATATGTCAGGCATTGTGCTCAACATAGCGAACAAAAGGAAGCCCTTTCCCAGGTGGAAGAGACAGCTGTTAACCTAATAATATACAAAAGCACATCATATTTTATAGTGTTCCGTAACATGTTTGTGTACTTAACAATATATCGCAAATATATTTTCATGACATTTAGACATTTATATTTCTTTTGTAATTTTTAACATCTACATAGTATCCCATTATACAGTTCTAATATCTTTTTTCTTTTAGCCAGATTTTCTTTTATTGTCTAAAAATTTAGGTCATTCTCCTCTCCCCCCTATTTTTGCTGTTATTGTTAACAATACTAATGTAGCAAAATCTTTGTACCTAACTTAAGGGTTTCCGAAGGATAAGTCTAAGAAATGAAATTCATTAAAAGATATAAATCTTAAATAATTTGACATGTATTGATACAATTGTAATTTTGTGTTAGACATTTTATCCACCTCGATGTTTATGTGGTTAGGTTGCCTGTGGTCTTATGTAGATGCAGAAGGAAAGCACTTAATTGTGTTCACTGAGGCTTTGTCCTCTTTAAATTTTATCCCTATAAAATGTTATTATCTCAGGAAATGAGGTGTAGAACTATAGGTTCTAGTTTTGAATTTTCACAATTTAACCTGTAAAACTTACATTCCTGCTAATTAGCTCACATAAACAAATGTACATTCCAGGGAGTATTACAAAAAAAATAATTTGACATGAGTTCCTTAGTTGTTTGAAGCAATCACATTCTCCAGAATTTAATCTGAAAAGTACAAATGCAGAAAAATAAGGGGCTAAACTAACTATGACTTTTAATGCTAATACTGATTGTCCAGAGTTGTTGATTGTTCTTGGCAGGTGTTTTTAGGCTAAGTCTGTCTGTTCCTTAGAAAACACTTGGAGGTGCTTCCTTCTCATTCCATCTATGTAATTCTCTTTGACATTAATGGTATATAGCAAAAAGATCAAGTACATGAAATATAAGCTATTAAGCTGGTAGCAATAGAAACAGCAATTTATACAAACAGAATCTACATGAATTCTTTCTGCCATGTTTCTTTCAAATATAGAGCTATAAAGCACTCAATTGTTGAAGCAATAGAATTTATTGAAGAAAAGCAGATTACCATAAGGGGTAATATTTTCTTCTCCACCTCTTTGAGTAATTCCTTTTGAGATTGAAAGGGGCCCTATAACACTTTTAAGAAAAGAAGTGCTTTCCTTTCAAAAAAGTGTTTATCTTTAAATGTAGCATAAGGCATTTTTCAGATTGTAAAAGGCATTCTGAAGATCAAAACATGTTCAGAATTATTATGCTCTACTCATCAGCAGGAACTCAGTCAAGCTAGGGGAGATAGTCAAGCGTGCTAGGAAACCCGTCTTAGACCAGTTCAAGTTTTCTTGGTAATAAATTTCTTATCCTCATCTTCACAACATACACCGTTTTTTTAAAATCTAAAATGAAAGGCTTATAGGCATAGAAAAATACTGACCTTCTGTAAAATTCACAAAGATCTTTGTATTTTGAAAATGGCAATCTACTCACAGCAGAGAAATAGGAAAAGATTATGGGAAAATATGCTTTTTCTTTAGTGGCAGCTTTTAACATCATTGACTATATTCATCCAACTTTAGCTCTTCTTAGTGATCACTGGTAATAATCATTTCAACAACAGTAATAATTTCTTCATTAAAATTATATAATTAAAAGTATTTTAGACTGATATACATTAGACATATGCCTCTCCTCTATTCACATTATTATTTTTCAGTTATGGGTTGAATAGACTTACGGGCTGAGTGAATTTAGTCTATGTTTATATTAGACCTTGTATGATATACTATGAAATTTAAAAATTAAATGCTAACAATTCTTCTAACAATTCGACTTAGACCTTGTATTCATATAAGTCAAAAGAATTCAAAGTATTTAAATCATTTGATTTACTCTCTTGTAATCAAACAAAACAAAATTGTGATATTGATCTATTGGATATTCTGATGATCATTGGTTGTGGTATAATTTCCTAATTTTATCTACCCAAGATCAAATTTGTATCAGTTGGACTGCTTTGGTTTCAAGGTAACGAATACTGACTTAAAAACGACTCTAACAATAGAAGTTTATTAATAAAATGAAAGTAGCAAAAATTTCAGGGCTGGGAATTTCAGCAAATTAGCAATGGAGAGTTCCGGGTCTGCCTGAGTGAGCTTCTCTCAGATTCCAGTCACCACTGTAAGATGACTGTTCCAGCTCCACACTCCACGCTTCCACATATCAGAATCCAAAGACTACAAGCCAGGAGCAAGAGCTTCGTTTGGGGCATTGCCCTCGTAACAAGAAAAAATATTTCCAAGAACAATCCTATCTTTCCATGCCCACAAATGGATTTCTCCTCAGGTCTCCCTGGCCAAAACAGGGTCATAAGCAAAATCTTACCTGGAAAGGAAATAGGAAAGCTAGGTAGCTTCTAGAATTTCAGCCTCAGTGATGGGAGATAAGCTCAGCATTAAAAGGAAGGAGAGTGGAGAAAGGCTGTGGTCCAGGCAGTCACAGCACTCTCTGAATAGAGAAGAATACAATCATCTCATTTGTGACTCTTATTATCTTGGGGTTTTGATAGAGACTGAGAGATAGAGAACAAAGCATTTCCATGTCAATTTACTTTCTAAAGACGACTATTTCACAACTTCCTCTTTCCTCAGATTTCTGAAAGCCTTCTTCTCCTTTATTTTCAGTCTATGGCCTTGGTCCTTATATCAGTTAAAAACCCAAAACATCCCAAAGGGGACTCCATGTACTCTTGACTTTAAACCCCTATACTACTGGGACCTGAACACATGGACTGTCTCCATTCCTGATGCAGCTGATGGACCCTCTTCTTCTGCCAATTCCATAATTTACATGTGAGATCTCATTTTCTCCCACCTACTCAAGGTCTTGACCTCCCAAATGATCTCATCTCTCTCCTGTATAGTCAGTAATTCTGCTCTCTGTTAGAATAATCTTGTCAATATGCTGCGATCACTCCCTTCTTAATAAAACAAAAGAAAAATCACTCTTGGCTCTCAATATCCCTTCTAAAAATCACACTTTTTCCAAGTCCATTTTTATAGTAAAACATTTAGAAAGAGTTGGCTTGGTTCTACTAGTGTCACTGGACCAAACAACCCATATACTCAGTCATTGTCAGCCAAAAGACAACTCTGAGGTTATTTTATGAGAAGGTACTTTATTGAGAGCTAACAATCAAGGACACACTGAAGATGGTTTCCAGAGCAATACATCCCCAAATAAAGCATCTAATCCATCTTCATTAGGGGACTCATGCATAAACATCAAGATAGTCTCTGTCATGGCATGCAGAGTTGGGGACATTCCAGTGTACACACAGTCAGGAAACATGGCTATACATACACACATTCCATGTTCAAAAATGGTGGAAAATCTCTGCCTCTCGGTGGAGATTTTGTATTATAAGGAGGGCGTAATGAGGAAAGTTCAGAAGGAAGTCACTAGAGGGTTCCTCAGGCTGCTCCAGCTGGTCTCAAGTGGTTTCAGCTGGTTCACTCCCTGGTCCTGCAAAGCATCCTGGACTTGTTTCTAAAAAATCCGAGTAGCAATCCTCAGTGTCAGGGACTGCGCAGGTATGAATAAACTTCTGACTAAGTCTTGGTCTTTCTGTGAAACTTTCGGCAAATTACAAGATGGAATTATACAAACCTTATAAATTTTAGAGCGATATAAGTGGGGTTACAGGTTAATCGAGGCAAAGTTATACACTCTAAACAGTTTCCTGTGAGGCTACATGTGTAGTTAAGCTATACTTACTGCTTCTCTATTTCTTATTTTCTCCTCAACTCGTTCCAGTCAGGCTTTGAATGTATAATGTCACTAAAACTATTTTTATTATTATTATTTACTTTGACAAATCTACCAACAAGTCTGATGTTTCTCAGCATGCAGCTTTGAAATAGCTGAAAAATCTCTTCCTTTTGAAGCCACCTCTCCCTTTGGCTTCTAGAGCACTGCGTTTGCCTCGTTCCTTCCTACTCACTTGCTGCTCCTTGTCAGTCTCTCAATGGGGAGGCGTCTAGGGCTCAAGCTTTGGTCGTATTCAGTTTTTTTTT